>NW_027136927.1:0-335737 GCF_040869045.1 Eurosta solidaginis | reverse complement strand
ATGTTTGTTCAGCTAATTAAAACAAACAAAAAACAAGTAAGGGTGTCTAAGTTTGGAGGTAACCGGATATTATATACTCAGCGTGGATCTAGAAATGTTTTGTAATGCTTGATCGGAATATGGCCATGGCACCGCCAACTAAAAAAAATGTCTCGTAAATTCCTTTTACAATAAAACTTGATAAGTGAAATATCATTGATACAAAACTATTTTTCGCTAAGATATCGCTTATTATTATAGTCTACGACCCTTTCAAACATCTTTTATATAAAAGTGGGCGTGCTTTTTAACCGATCACGTTCATTGTCCTAGAAATATTTTCTGCTATAAAGACATAATATGTACACAATCTTATTACGATCCTTTAATTTTTCTTCGAGTTATGGCTCCCGCCACGAAAATTTTCAAAAATTAAAAAATTTTCCTTTTTCTCTTTAAAATTTCACTTGGAAAATTAAGCACCATTGATATAAACCATCTAAAATGATAGCTTATTTTATTCGTCCACGGGCGGTGCCACACCCATTTTCAAAAAAAATCAAGAGTCTTAATATCAGCGCAGTAATCAGGTTTTATGTGTTTTCCAAAACGTTATATATATATAAAAAGTGGGCGTGGTCACCATCCGATTTTCCTCATTTTTAATAGCGATGGGAGATGAGCGCCAAGGAACCCATATACCAAATTGCAATATTTTATTTTCATTATTTACTCAAGTTGTGTCGTATGCACCGACAGAGAGACGGACGGATGAACGGACATGGCTAAATTAATTCCTATTTTCATCCTCAGCATTTTGATATATGGAAGTCTATATATATCTCGATTCGTTTAAGCCCGTTATGCTACCAAAGTTATGCACTCTGTGCGCAAAGAACGCTGAGTATAACAAGATTGACTTTGACTAGCTTTAACATAAATTTAGATGTATTTTTGTTATTTCAAATTCCTGGAATCTCATTTTTTATTTACACGTCTCCGTCTCAATTAGGTATAAATAGCGCCGACGAAATTAAACTCGGTGTACTTTATAGTTAAAAAGGGGTAGAAAAGGTTTTAAAATATAATGAATCTACGAAATAAATTTGTGCTGCTGTTTGATCTGCTTTGCTGCATCTTAAGCTATACGAATGCGGAATATCGCATGATACGTGGCTCATATTCACATATAAAGAACAGCCCCCATACAGTGGCAATATTCCATGGATCCACCTATAGATGCGTTGGTTCTATAGTCAGTATTAGATCGGTAGTTACAGTAGCGCATTGCGTAAAGGATAATAGTGCGGGTCTCATCGTTGTGGGCGGTATAACCAATTTAAAATCATATGTAGCGATCGAACACTGTGTGCAGGAAATACATCCTCATGCTTCTGTGGATATAGCAGTGGTTAAAGTGGCTCCATCCTTTGAAGATGATGATAAAGTAAAAATAATAGAACTTTGTCAGGATCAAATACCACCGGGAAAATTGTTGGAAGTCAGTGGATGGGGTTCGTTATCTAGAGACGAGGGAAATGTTGATCCTATTCTCACAGCTCATTCTATGGTATATCAACATACAGGAACAACCTTGACTACTATAGAATGTTTGTCGTTTGGAGCTACTGGGGCGGGAGGCGTTTACAAGGGACGACTTTGCGCGGTGGCACAAGGTTTCAAGGACGATTCTCCGGATATATATATAGATGTAACAAATCCAAGTGTTAAAAACTTTATAAAATCCAAAATGTAACTGAGAGGTGTTATTATAAATTGACTGTTGATTGGAATATCACCCTAACACGACATAGCAGTTGAAATATGGTGATATTCCGCTCAGCAGTCGAAATGATGATATATTTTCCTTGTAACATGTACCAATAAAGTGTTATAATTGTCTGTAAATAAATAATTTTTATTGTATGCAATGAAAGTGTGACGCATGTAAATGAATTAAGTTGTGAGAGCAAACTTTGATCACAACTTTAAAGTTCCCTCGTGTATGAATAGATCATGAGATGAAAACGAAATTGCGGTTGTCATTCCCTGGCAAACTTCGCTCAAAACGGCTGAACAAACGAATTCTATGGAAGTCAATCTAATAAGTAAGTAAGTAAGTATAACGACACCGAAGCCAACCAATTAGTTTTTGGTTTTCCGCCATATTCATAACCTATAAATTTTTGCGTTGGAGAATTTATTCACATTTTGGGGATTGTATTTTTTGTTTTTTCTATTTTATGAAGTTATGACATTTTTTAGGTTAAGAGACCAATAAGCGATGCCAATATAGTACATTTATATATGATTAAGTGAAAATATGGTTACGAATTGGGCGTTATGAGTATGGCAAGTTTTCCAGGGTCTTTAAACAGGCGATATTTTGCCAAAATAGGATTTTACTTTGGAAACAGGTGTCGCTGGATATCGCATTGTTCGAGCTTTTTGGAAAACTTTCTGAAAGCGGTGCCGCTATTTAAAAAAAATATTTGGCGCGTTTTACCTCAAAAGAAATTTAAGCCCAAACTTCGCTTCCTAAAAAGGGGGCAGAAATTACAGTTTATATGGTGTATAACTATATATACCGATCACTATGATTTTTTCAGACAACAACATACGCTATATAGTCATCATTTGGTGAAATTTAAAGCTTCTAGCTGTTAAAATGGGGCAGTAATTACGAAAAGTTCTTATGTGAACAATCGGTTGTATTGATATAAGCTATATATACGACCGATCTCCTCCATTTTTTTCAGACAATAATATGTGCAATATACGAAAGCATATGGTGAAATTTGAAGCTCCAATCTGATAAATTGAGGACGATATGACAAAAATTCTCTATTCTGAAAAATTGGTTGTATGGGTGATATATGCTGTAGTGGTCTGATCCGGCCGGTTTCGAAAAATGTCTAGTAGGGCTGCTATTCGAGTGGATGGTCCCTTTAAACCAAATCTTACAGTAAACCCTATTCATATTTGCACTTCTAAATTATGGGCAGGCAAAGAAATGCGGATAAGTGTATTTGACACTTTGAACTTTCCTCGAACTGCTCTCCTGCCTATAGTAGCAATGCCGGTTTGTGTTCGTCAGTATAAGTTGGCAAAGGAAACTTAACATTAACAATGATTTGTGCTGAAAGTGCTGGATATGATACGTGTCGGGCAGTTCCTGGAACACCGGGCGTTGTGAATGGAGAATTGTGTGCGGTGCTATCAGGTGCGACAGGTCTTGCGAACTCCGGATATCCGGACATATATACAAATATAAATGTTGTACAAGTTCAACAATTTGTTCGACTTATGATGAAGTTTTAATATGACTGAAAGCCCAATTCTGAATGTTTCATGAACGTCCCACCGTCAAAAGATATTGAGTTTATCTTAAGATGGATCGTTTTTGACACAAATTCTGAGAGAGGGTGCAATTTTTTATATTTTTTTCTTTTATTAAGTACTTTGATATATGTACAATATAGCTACATAAATTTTTTCAATAAATATAATTTTTTTCTTTTAACCCCTTTGTAATTCACTTAATCTTTCTATTCCAAATCGGGTTTAGATAATTGATATGCGAGAGAGAGAAGGAATTGCATAAAGCCATAGTTGCTTCTTTGCAATGTTGTTACGGTTTCTATAAATGAAAAAGTTTAAAGATATCACTTTAATTTTTATTAAATACTGAGCCATTTGGTAATCTTAATATTAATGCAAAAAAGTCGCAAGGAAACAAAGCACAATTTGACACTCTGCCTCATCGAAATCCGTTCATATTTCAGTCACTCCTTTTGTACTGCTAAGCTAAAGAGTATCCTTTTCAGAGATTTTTGGTGGATTTTGAAACTATCAAGCTTTAGAAATATCAAGACGTGGAAAGCCGCAAATGTAACACAAACAAGTAAGGAAGGCTAAGTTCGGGTGTAGCCGAACATTACATACTCAGCTGAGAGCTTTGGAGACAAAATAAGGGAAAATCACCATGTAGGAAAATGAACCTAAGGTATGTTTGTATTATATGGGTATCAAATGGAAGGTATTAATAAGTATTTTAAAAGGGAGTGGGCCTTAGCTCTATAGGTGGACGCCTTTTCGAGATATCGCCATAAAGGTGGACCAGGATTGACTCTAGAATGTGTTTGTACGATATGGGTATAAAATGAAAGGTGGTAATTAGGTGAACCTAAGGTAACCCTGGAATGTGTTTGTATTACATGGGTATCAAATGGAAGGTATTAAAAAGTATTTTAAAAGGGAGTGGGACATAGTTCTATAGGTGGACGCCATTTCGGGATGTCGCTATAAAGGTGGACTAGGATTGACTCTAGAATGTGTTTGTACGATATGGGTATCAAATGAAAGGTGTTAATAAGTATATTAAAAGGAAGTGGGCCTAAGTTCTATAGGTGGACGCCTTTTCGAGATATCTCAATAAAGGTGGACAAGGGGTGACTCTAGAATGTGTTTGTACGATATGGGTATCAAATGAAAGGTGGTAATGAGTATTTTAAAAAGGAGTGGGCCTTAGTTCTATAGGTGGACGCCTTTTCGAGATATCGCCATAAAGGTGGACCAGAGGTGACTCTAGAATGTGTTTGTACGATATGGGTATCAAATAAAAGGTGGTAATTAGTATTTTAAAAGGGAGTGGGCCTTAGTTCTATAGGTGGACGCCTTTTCGAGATATCGCCATAAAGGTGGACTAGGATTGACTCTAGAATGTGTTTGTACGATATGGGTATCAAATGAAAGGTGTTAATAAGTATTTTAAAGGGAAGTGGGCCTAAGTTCTATAGGTGGACGCCTTTTCGAGATATCTCAATAAAGGTGGACAAGGGGTGACTCTAGAATGTGTTTGTACGATATGGGTATCAAATGAAACGTATTAAAAAGTATTTTAAAAGGGAGTGGCCCATAGTTCTATAGGTGGACGCCATTTCGGGATGTCGCCATAAAGATGGACCAGGGGTGACTCTAAATGTGTTTTTACGATGTGGGTATCAAATGAAAGGTGTTAATGAATATTTTAAAAGGGAGTTGGCCCTAGTTCTATAGGTGGACGTCTTTTTGAGATATCGCAATAAAGGTGGACCAGGGTTGTCTCTAGAATGCGTTTGTGTGACATGTGCATCAAATGAAAGGTGCTAATGAGTATTTTAAAAGGGAGTTGGCCTTAGTTCTATAGGTGGACGCCTTTTCGAGATATCGCCATCGGTTGTCTTTAGAATCGGTTGTCTTTAGAATGCGTTTGTACGATATGGGTATCAAATGAAAGGTGTTAATAAGTATTTTATATATGGGGTATTCCATCCCATTTCGACCAATTTTGAACCCAACCCCTTTAGAATTGGCTGAAAATTTTTCTTCTTTTTCTAGCTTACGAAAGACGTTTTTCAAATTTATTCATCCAACTCAAAAAAAGTTATGAATTAAAAAAAAAACACCGTTTTTGTTTTCAAAATGCTATAACTTTTTCAAAAATTGACCGTTTGGGATCTTTTTTTTTTTTTTTAAAAAAACCTTCAATCAATTCTGCAATCATCCCCACTATTACCGGAGTGGGCCGAGATTTTTTTTTTTATTTTATTTAATTTTATTTAATTGAATTTTTTTATTCATTAACGGCCAATAAACAAATTAATTATGAAAAAAAAACTTTTTTTGTATTTTTTCCGAAAAGTACATTTAAAAACATATTTAAAAAAAAAAATGATCCCAAACGGTCAACTTTTGAAAAAGTTATAGAAACTTATTTTGAGTTGGAAAACGGTGTTTTTTTCAGAATACTATAACTTTTTCAAAAATTAACCGTTTGGGATCATTTTTTTTTAAATAAAAAAAAAAAAAAAACAAGTAAGAACGGGACTGTCTTCGGCTTTCATGAATGGGGCTGAACAATAATCTTATCCCGCTCGTAATCTGCGAATCATCGGATGTATAAGATAAGAAATATATAGTGAACAGATCTACATACCTTAACGATTTTTAAGATAAATATAAAATAAAAAACAGGTAGGTACTTTGTGTGAGGATCCAAAGTTTCAGGTTTTTTGTGGTCTGCGTGTAAAAACTATGACTACGAATCACGTATTTCAAAAATATATGACGAAAACGTAACTATTTGATGAAATTTGATGAATTTTGAGGCTTCTAGCCGTAAAAAAGGGGCAAAATTGACAGTTTATATGAAGTATATAATATATATACCACCGATCTCTATGATTTTTTCAGACAACAATATATGCTATACATGTAAGCATTTGTGAAATTTGAAGCTTCTAGCTGTTAAAATGGGGCCGACATCGCAAAAAAAATATATATATACTATATATATATACTATATATACCATCATATATATATTATATATATCACCGATCTCTATGATTTTTTGACACAACAATACATACTATATACGTAAGCAATCGGTGAAATTTGAAGCTTATAGCTGTTAAAATGGGGTAGAAATTGCGAAAAGTTTCTTATCTGAACAATCGGTTGTATGAGATATATACTATATATAGAACCGATCTCTATGATTTTTTCAGACAACAATATATGCTATATACGTAAGCAATCGGTGAAATTTGAAGCTTATAGCTGTTAAAATGGGGTAGAAATTGCGAAAAGTTTCTTATCTGAACAATCGGTTGTATGAGATATATACTATATATACAACCGATATCTATGATTTTTTCAGACAACAATATATGCTATATACGTAAGCAATCGGTGAAATTTGAAGCTTATAGCTGTTAAAATGGGGTAGAAATTGCGAAAAATTTCTTATCTGAACAATCGGTTGTGTGAGATATATACTATATATACAACGGATCTCTATGATTTTTTCAGACAACAATATATGCTATATACGTAAGCAATCGGTGAAATTTGGAGCTTATATCTGTTAAAATGGGGTAGAAATTGCGAAAAGTTTCTTATCTGAACAATCGGTTGTATGAGATATATACGATATATACAACAGATCTCTATGATTTTTTCAGACAACAATATATGCTATATGCGTAAGCAACCGGTGAAATTTGAAGCTTATATCTGTTGAAATGGGGTAGAAATTGCGAAAAGTTTCTTATCTGAACAATCGGTTGTATGAGATATATACTATATATACAACCGATCTCTATGATTTTTTAAGACAACAATATATGCTATATACGTAAGCAATCGGTGAAATTTGGAGCTTATATCTGTTAAAATGGGGTAGAAATTGCGAAAAGATTCTTATCTGAACAATCGGTTGTATGAGATATATACTATATATACAACCGATCTCTATGATTTTTTCAGACAACAATATATGCTATATACGTAAGCAATCGGTGAAATTTGGAGCTTATATCTGTTAAAATGGGGTAGAAATTGAGAAAAGTTTCTTATCTGAACAATCGGTTGTATGAGATATATACTATATATACAACCGATCTCTATGATTTTTTCAGACAACAATATATGCTATATACGTAAGCAATCGGTGAAATTTGGAGCTTATATCTGTTAAAATGGGGTAGAAATTGCGAAAAGTTTCTTATCTGAACAATCGGTTGTATGAGATATATACTATATATACAACCGATCTCTATGATTTTTTCAGACAACAATATATGCTATATACGTAAGCAATCGGTGAAATTTGAAGCTTATAGCTGTTAAAATGGGGTAGAAATTGCGAAAAGTTTCTTATCTGAACAATCGGTTGTATGATATATATACTATATATACAACCGATATCTATGATTTTTTCAGACAACAATATATGCTATATACGTAAGCAATCGGTGAAATTTGGAGCTTATATCTGTTAAAATGGGGTAGAAATTGCGAAAAGTTTCTTATCTGAACAATCGGTTGTATGAGATATATACTATATATACAACCGATCTCTATGGTTTTTTCATACAACAATATATGCTATATACGTAAGCAATCGGTGAAATTTGGAGCTTATATCTGTTAAAATGGGGTAGAAATTGCGAAAAGTTTCTTATCTGAACAATCGGTTGTATGAGATATATACTATATATACAACCGATCTCTATGATTTTTTCAGACAACAATATATGCTATATACGTAAGCAATCGGTGAAATTTGAAGCTTATAGCTGTTAAAATGGGGTAGAAATTGCGAAAAGTTTCTTATCTGAACAATCGGTTGTATGAGATATATACTATATATACAACCGATCTCTATGATTTTTTAAGACAACAATATATGCTATATACGTAAGCAATCGGTGAAATTTGGAGCTTATATCTGTTAAAATGGGGTAGAAATTGCGAAAAGATTCTTATCTGAACAATCGGTTGTATGAGATATATACTATATATACAACCGATCTCTATGATTTTTTCAGACAACAATATATGCTATATACGTAAGCAATCGGTGAAATTTGAAGCTTATAGCTGTTAAAATGGGGTAGAAATTGCGAAAAGTTTCTTATCTGAACAATCGGTTGTATGAGATATATACTATATATACAACCGATCTCTATGATTTTTTCAGACAACAATATATGCTATATACGTAAGCAATCGGTGAAATTTGGAGCTTATATCTGTTAAAATGGGGTAGAAATTGAGAAAAGTTTCTTATCTGAACAATCGGTTGTATGAGATATATACTATATATGCAACCGATCTCTATGAGTTTTTCAGACAACAATATATGCTATATACGTAAGCAATCGGTGAAATTTGGAGCTTATATCTGTTAAAATGGGGTAGAAATTGCGAAAAGTTTCTTATCTGAACAATCGGTTGTATGAGATATATACTATATATGCAACCGATCTCTATGATTTTTTCAGACAACAATATATGCTATATAAGTAAGCAATCGGTGAAATTTGAAGCTTATAGCTGTTAAAATGGGGTAGAAATTGCGAAAAGTTTGTTATCTGAACAATCGGTTGTATGAGATATATACTATATATACAACCGATCTCTATGACTTTTTCAGACAACAATATATGCTATATACGTAAGCAATCGGTGAAATTTGGAGCTTATATCTGTTAAAATGGGGTAGAAATTGCGAAAAGTTTCTTATCTGAACATTCGGTTGTATGAGATATATACTATATATACAACCGATCTCTATGATTTTTTCAGACAACAATATATGCTATATACGTAAGCATTCGTTGAAATTTGAAGCCTTTAGCTCTTAAAATAGGGCAGTAATTAGGAAAGTTGTGGGGGATATATACTATATATACGACCGATCTCATCAATTTTTTCAGGCAAGAATATGTGCAATATACGAAAGTATATGGTGAAGTTTGAAGCTTCAATCTGTTAAATCCTCTTTTTCTGAAAAATCGGTTGTATGGAGGATATATACTATAGTGGTCCGATCCGGTCGGTTCAGACAAATGTCTAATCGGACACCCAAATCCACCCGCTCACCAAATTTTATCAAGATATCTCAAAAATTGAGGGACTAGTTTGCATACAAACAGACAGACGGACAGACGGACATGGCTAAATCAACTCAGCTCTTCAACCTGATTATTTCGGTATACTTAATGGTGGGTCTATCTATTTTCCTTTAAGGACTTACAATTTTCGGTTTCGTGACGAAATTAATATACCATTTCATTTTCATGAAAGGTATAAAAAACACGTGTCACACAATTGAGGCCAATGGACTCCTAAACTACTGAATCGATTTTGAATTTGTTTTGCACCCCGCGTGTAGTTTGGTCTAACTTGAAATATAGGATAGGTGACTGGGTGACTAGGGTCTCGAGATATAGGCCAAAACGTGGACCCGGATACCCCTAAAGTGTGTTTATAGAATATGGATACCAAATGAAAGCTGTTTATGAGTGCTTTAGTAGAGGATAATTTTCATACCCCTGTGTGACTAGGGTCTCGAGATATAGGCCAAAACGTGGACCCGGGTACCCCTAGAGTGTGTTTATGGAATATGGATATCAAATGAAAACTGTTGGTGAGTGCTTTAGTAGATTGTAATTTTCATACGCCTGGGTGACTATGGTCTCGAGATATAGCCCAAAACGTGGACCCGGGTACCCCTAGAGTGTGTTTATAGAGTATGGATATCAAATGAAAGCTGTTGATGAGTGGAGTAGAGGGTAATTTTCATACCCCTGGGTGACTAGGGTCTCGAGATATAGGCCAAACGTGGACCCGGGTACCCTTAGAGTGTGTTTATAGAATATGGATATCAGATGAAAGCTGTGGATGAGTGCTATAGCAGAGGGTAATTTTCATACCCCTGGGTGACTCGGGTCTCGAGATATAGGCCAAAACGTGGACCTGGGTACCCCTAGAATGTGTGTATAGAATATGGATATCAAATGAAAGCTGTTGACGAGTGCTTTAGTAGGGGGTAATTTTGATACCCCTGGGTGACTAGGGTCCCGAACTATAGGCCAAAAAGTGGACCAGGGTACCCCTAAAATGTGTTTATAGAATATTGATATCAAATGAAAGCTGTGGATGAGTGCTGTAGCAGAGGGTAATTTTCATACCCCTGGGTGACTCGGGTCTCGAGATATAGGCCAAAACGTGGACCTGGGTACCCCTAGAATGTGTGTATAGAATATGGATATCAAATGAAAGCTGTTGACGAGTGCTTTAGTAGGGGGTAATTTTGATACCCCTGGGTGACTAGGGTCCCGAACTATAGGCCAAAAAGTGGTGAAATTTGGAGCTTATATCTGTTAAAATGGGGTAGAAATTGCGAAAAGTTTCTTATCTGAACATTCGGTTGTATGAGATATATACTATATATACAACCGATCTCTATGATTTTTTCAGACAACAATATATGCTATATACGTAAGCATTCGTTGAAATTTGAAGCCTTTAGCTCTTAAAATAGGGCAGTAATTACGAAAAGTTGTGGGGGATATATACTATATATACGACCGATCTCATCAATTTTTTCAGGCAAGAATATGTGCAATATACGAAAGTATATGGTGAAGTTTGAAGCTTCAATCTGTTAAATCCTCTTTTTCTGAAAAATCGGTTGTATGGAGGATATATGCTATAGTGGTCCGATCCGGTCGGTTCAGACAAATGTCTAATCGGACACCCAAATCCACCCGCTCACCAAATTTTATCAAGATATCTCAAAAATTGAGGGACTAGTTTGCATACAAACAGACAGACGGACAGACGGACATGGCTAAATCAACTCAGCTCTTCAACCTGATTATTTCGGTATACTTAATGGTGGGTCTATCTATTTTCCTTTAAGGACTTACAATTTTCGGTTTCGTGACGAAATTAATATACCATTTCATTTTCATGAAAGGTATAAAAAACACGTGTCACACAATTGAGGCCAATGGACTCCTAAACTACCGAATCGATTTTGAATTTGTTTTGCACCCCGCGTGTAGTTTGATCTAACTTGAAATATAGGATAGGTGACTGGGTGACTAGGGTCTCGAGATATAGGCCAAAACGTGGACCCGGATACCCCTAAAGTGTGTTTATAGAATATGGATACCAAATGAAAGCTGTTGATGAGTGCTTTAGTAGAGGATAATTTTCATACCCCTGTGTGACTAGGGTCTCGAGATATAGGCCAAAACGTGGACCCGGGTACCCCTAGAGTGTGTTTATGGAATATGGATATCAAATGAAAACTGTTGGTGAGTGCTTTAGTAGATTGTAATTTTCATACGCCTGGGTGACTAGGGTCTCGAGATATAGCCCAAAACGTGGACCCGGGTACCCCTAGAGTGTGTTTATAGAGTATGGATATCAAATGAAAGCTGTTGATGAGTGGAGTAGAGGGTAATTTTCATACCCCTGGGTGACTAGGGTCTCGAGATATAGGCCAAACGTGGACCCGGGTACCCTTAGAGTGTGTTTATAGAATATGGATATCAGATGAAAGCTGTGGATGAGTGCTATAGCAGAGGGTAATTTTCATACCCCTGGGTGACTCGGGTCTCGAGATATAGGCCAAAACGTGGACCTGGGTACCCCTAGAATGTGTGTATAGAATATGGATATCAAATGAAAGCTGTTGACGAGTGCTTTAGTAGGGGGTAATTTTGATACCCCTGGGTGACTAGGGTCCCGAACTATAGGCCAAAAAGTGGACCAGGGTACCCCTAGAATGTGTTTATAGAATATTGATATCAAATGAAAGCTGTGGGTGCTTTAGCAGAGAGTAATTTTCATACCCCTGGATGACTAGGGTCTCGAGATATAGGCCAAAACGTGGACCCGGGTACCCCTAGAAGGTTTTTATAATATGTGGATATAAAATGAAAGCTGTTGACGGGTGCTTTATTAGAGGGTAATTTTCATACCCCTGGGTGACTATGGTCTCGAGATATAGCCAAAACGTGGCCCGGGGTACCCCTAGAATGTGTTTATAGAATAAGGATATCAAATGAAAGCTGTGGATGAGTGCTGTAGCAGAGGGTAATTTTCATACCCCTGGGTGACTAGGGTCTCGAGATATAGGCCAGAACGTGGGCCAGTGAATGCCTAGAGATTGTTTATACAATATGGATATCAAATGAAAGCTGTTGATGAGTGCTTTAGTACAGAGTAATATATTATCCAGAGACGGACTGGGACTGGAATAAAATACATACCACCTTCTGTGACAGGCAATAAGGGATGCAGAAAAATGAGAAGAAATTGAGAGAAGAGAAAAGAGAAAAGAGAGAAGGAGATTGAGAAAGAGATAGAATGAGACGAAGATGGAGATAGATGAAGCGAAAAAGGCGGAGGGAGGAGTGAATAAAAGGATTAGGAAAAAGTGAAGAGGGGGGGGGGGCAGAGTCAGGAAAAAGCTTATTAAAATGTATGCAGATGGGTCAATTATAGGGCAGGACAACGTCTGCCGGGTCTTCTAGTAAATCTTATAAAATAAAGTCGCTAAATGCCATGTATGCGCATAACTTCATACAGAATGCTCCGATTTTAAAACGGTTTTTGAATTTGAAAGCTTAGCTACGTGAGATGGTACAGTTAATATAATTTGAAGATATATATTATAGGGGCGTGGCAAATTACCAAAATGTAGTAAAAAATCATAAAATTTTTGTTTACACAGCTATAACTCATAAACGGATGGATGGATTTAAAAAATTCTGCTTTTCAGTAAAACTTTGAAATATTTACCTTCGATCTGCGTAAAAAAAATACTTGATTCATTTCTTATATCAGCCAAATTGTTTAAACATAAGTAACATTTTTACCGAAAATGTGTTTGTGTGGTTGTTCGCTGTGAACTGTGCGCGCCCAGCCAGCATTTTTTGAAAATTTTGATAAAAAAATATTCAAATATCATACCCCAAGATGATTAAAAACGTTCAAATTTAAAAGCATTTTCTGTTCGAAAATTAACGTATCGTCGGGAGAAAAATGTTCCATAAATGTGATTATTCTTGAATAATCATTTATGATTCCTATTTCGAAACACTTTTTATTCATCTTTTTATCATACTTGATTACTTTTCACATTTGATTACTTTTCACAGTCATTTTTTGATCACATTTAAGAACAATTTTCAATCATATTATATGACGGTTTGAATCATTTGTGAATAAGATTGTGATTCATTTTTCCTTCATATTTAATACATAACTAAATACTGTATAAAGATCATATTTCATCAGGGGGTGAAAGCATCTGGAAGCTCGGAAGAAAGCTTTTTGAACCGCAGCTAGTAATTAACTTGACCGTTGTACACACACACGACTACAACATCCAACATCATCTATGATCATCATCTTAGATCATGGTAACGATGTCACTTTAAAAATCACGATTTTACTATGTCTCATATCATTCTTTAAATATAACTAGATGTTTTCGACAATCATAGCTCATGGAGGATGTTGAAGCCGGGTCCAGGCGTGTCGATCAAGCTTAACTTACCAGCGGTTAAACAGCTTACAACTTCCGTATATCGGTTCCATCCAGTATGTCTTTCCTGGGAAGCCGTATCTAGAGAAATGCTAGAAGTCATCTTAGGTTAGCAGCAGCACTTATATTACTTTTAGTCTTCAATATGTGTTGTATATTTGTAATTTTTTTGGATTTTATGATTGAAAAATTGTGAGCTAATGAAGAAAAATCAAATTTTCAATGAGAAGTATAGTTTTAACAAGTAAAAAATTCATCATTTATTCAAGAAAGGTAGTCTGCAAATATTAAGAAAGTTGATTGAAAAATGATTTTAAATTTTTGATCACCGAAGTTAAAGAAATTAAATTCAACAAGTAAGGAAGGTTAAGTTCGGGTGTAACCGAACATTACATACTCAGTTGGGAGCTATGGTGACACCATAAGGGAAAATAACCATGTAGGAAAATGAACCGGGGGAAACCCTGGAATGTGTTTGTATGACATGTGTATCAAATGAAAGGCATTAAAGAGTATTTTATGAGGGAGTGGGCCATAGTTCTATAGGTGGACGCCATTTAGGGACATAGCCATAAGGTGGATCAGGGTTGACTCTAGAATGCGTTTGTACGATATGGGTATCAAATGAAAGGTGTTAATGAGTATTTTAAAAGGGAGTAATCCTTAGTTCCATAGGTGGACGCCGTTTCGAGATATCGCCACAAAGGTGGACCAGGGGTGACCCTAGAATTTGTTTGTACAATATGGGCATCAAACGACTGGTTTTAATGAGTATTTTAAAAGGGAGTAGGCCTTAGTTCTATAGGTGGATGCCGTTTCGAAATATCGCCATAAAGGTGGAACAGGGGTGACTCTAGAATGTGTTTGTACGATATGGGTATCAAATTAAAGGTATTAATGGGGGTTTTAAAAGGGAGTGGTGGTTGTTGTATAGGTGGTCGCCTTTTCGAGATACCGCCATAAAGGTGGAGCAGGGTGACTCTAGAATGCGTTTGTACGATATGGGTATCAAATGAAAGGTGTTAATGAGTATTTTAAAAGGGAGTAATCCTTAGTTCCATAGGTGGACGCCGTTTCGAGATATACCCATAAAGGTGGAGCAGGGGTGGCCCTAGAATTTGTTTGAACAATATGGGTATCAAAAGAAAGGTGTTAATGAGTATTTTAAAAGGGAGTAATCCTTAGTTCCATAGGTGGACGCCGTTTCGAGATATCGCCACAAAGGTGGACCAAGGGTGACCCTAGAATTTGTTTGTACAATATGGGTATCAAAAGAAAGGTGTTAATGAGTATTTTAAAAGGGAGTAATCCTTAGTTCCATAGGTGGACGCCGTTTCGAGATATACCCATAAAGGTGGAGCAGGGGTGACCCTAGAATTTGTTTGAACAATATGGGTATCAAAAGAAAGGTGTTAATGAGTATTTTAAAAGGGAGTAATCCTTAGTTCCATAGGTGGACGCCGTTTCGAGATATCGCCACAAAGGTGGACCAGGGGTGACCCTAGAATTTGTTTGTACAATATGGGTATCAAAAGAAAGGTGTTAATGAGTATTTTAAAAGGGAGTAATCCTTAGTTCCATAGGTGGACGCCGTTTCGAGATATCGCCACAAAGGTGGACCAGGGGTGACCCTAGAATTTGTTTGTACAATATGGGTATCAAAAGAAAGGTGTTAATGAGTATTTTAAAAGGGAGTAATCCTTAGTTCCATAGGTGGACGCCGTTTCGAGATATACCCATAAAGGTGGAGCAGGGGTGACCCTAGAATTTGTTTGAACAATATGGGTATCAAAAGAAAGGTGTTAATGAGTATTTTAAAAGGGAGTAATCCTTAGTTCCATAGGTGGACGCCGTTTCGAGATATCGCCACAAAGGTGGACCAGGGGTGACCCTAGAATTTGTTTGTACAATATGGGCATCAAACGACTGGTTTTAATGAGTATTTTAAAAGGGAGTAGGCCTTAGTTCTATAGGTGGATGCCGTTTCGAAATATCGCCATAAAGGTGGAACAGGGGTGACTCTAGAATGTGTTTGTACGATATGGGTATCAAATTAAAGGTATTAATGGGGGTTTTAAAAGGGAGTGGTGGTTGTTGTATAGGTGGTCGCCTTTTCGAGATACCGCCATAAAGGTGGAGCAGGGGTGACTCTAGAATGCGTTTGTACGATATGGGTATCAAATGAAAGGCGTTAATGAGTATTTTAAAAGGGAGTAATCCTTAGTTCCATAGGTGGACGCCGTTTCGAGATATACCCATAAAGGTGGAGCAGGGGTGACCCTAGAATTTGTTTGAACAATATGGGTATCAAAAGAAAGGTGTTAAAGAGTATTTTAAAAGGGAGTAATCCTTAGTTCCATAGGTGGACGCCGTTTCGAGATATCGCCATAAAGGTGGAGCAGGGGTGACCCTAGAATTTGTTTGTACAATATGGTTATCAAAAGAAAGGTGTTAATGAGTATTTTAAAAGGGAGTAATCCTTAGTTCCATAGGTGGACGCCGTTTCGAGATATCGCCATAAAGGTGGGCCAGGGGTGACTCTGGAATTCGTTTGTGCAATATGGGTATCAAACGAAAGAAGTTAATGAGTATTTTAAAAGGGAGTGGGCCTTAGTTCTATAGGTGGACGCCTTTTCGAGATATCGCCATAAAGGTGGACCAGGGGTGACTTTAGAATATGTTTGTACGATATGGGTATCAAATGAAAGGTGTTAATGAGTATTTTAAAAGGGCGTTGGGCTTAGTTCTATAGGTGGACGCCTTTTCGAGATATCGCCATAAAGGTGGACCAGGGTGACTCTAGAATGAGTTTGTACGATATGGGTATCAAATTAAAGGTATTAATGGGAGTTTTAAAAGGGAGTGGTGGTAGTTGTATATGTGAAGGCGTTTTCCAGATATCGACCAAAATGTTGACCAGGGTGACCCAGAACATCATCTGTTGGATACCGCTAATTTATTTATATATGTAATACCTGCCAAGATTTTAAGGGTTTTTTATTTCGCCCTGCAGAACTTTTTCATTTTCTTCTACTTAATGTGGTAGGTGTCACAAACATTTATAGAGTTTTTTCTAAAGTTATATTTCGCGTCAATAAAACAATCCAATTACCTTACCATGTTTCATCCTTTTTTCGTATTTGGTATAGAATTATGGCATTTTTTTCATTTTTCGTAATTTTCGATATCGAAAAATTGGGCGTGGTCATAGTCGGATTTCGTTCATTTTTCATACCAAGATAAAGTGAGTTCAAGTAAGCACGTGAACTAAGTTCATTAAAGATATGTCGATTTTTGCTCAAGTTATCGTGTTAACGGCCATGCGGAAGGACAGACGGACGACTGTGTATAAAAACTGGGCGTGGCATCAACCGATTTCGCCCATTTTCACAGAAAACAGTTAACGTCATAAAATCTATGCCCCTACCAAATTTCAAAAGGATTGGTTAATTTTTGTTCGACTTATGGCGTTAAAAGTATCCTAGACAAATTAAATGAAAAAGGGCGGAGCCACGCCCATTTTGAAATTTTCTTTTATTTTTGTATTTTGTTGCACCATATCATTACTGGAGTTGAATGTTGACATAATTTACTTATATACTGCAAAGATATAAAATTCTGTTAAAATTTTACTTTAAAAAAAATTTTTTTTTAAAAGTGGGCGTGGTCCTTCTCCGATTTTGCTAATTTTTATTAAGCGTACATATAGTAATAGGAGTAACGTTCCTGCCAAATTTCATCATGATATCTTCAACGACTGCCAAATTACAGCTTGCAAAATTTTAAATTACCTTCTTTTAAAAGTGGGCGGTGCCACGCCCATTGTCCAAAATTTTACTAATTTTCTATTCTGCGTCATAAGTTCAACTCATCTACCAAGTTTCGTCGCTTTATCTGTCTTTTGTAATGAATTATCGCACTTTTTCGGTTTTTCGAAAATTTCGATATCGTTCATTTTAAATAGCGATCTGAGATGAGTGCTCAGGAACCCACATACCAAATTTCATCAAGATACCTCAAAATTTACTCAAGTTATCGTGTTAATGGACGGACGGACGGACGGACATGGCTCAATCAAATTTTTTTTCGATCCTGATTATTTTGATATATGGAAGTCTATATCTATCTCGATTCCTTTATTTATGTACAACCAACCGTTATCCAATCAAACTTAATATACTCTGTGAGCTCTGCTCAACTGAGTATAAAAATGATTCCAAATTGTGATTGAAAAATTGTTCTCAGTTATTGATCATCAAAAGCAAACAAGTTTTATTATTCTCTATAAAAAAAATTTATTCATCAAAGTTATTCGAAAATTATTTCAAAAAGTGATCGAAAAATGATTTTCAGTTTTTGATCATTAAAAGTAATCTTATTTTATTATTTATTTTGTTCAACTGTATGAAAACTCAGTATTTATTCGCAAGGACCTATTAAGTTGCATATGAGCTGCGATTGATTAATTAAAATTTCAGAAACTATAATAGCATTCGTTAAATTTAATTAGCTGGCAGCCGGTAAAAAGTGTGGAAGAAAATTGGAGTTTGGGTGCAGACAAGTTGCTGCACTTGCACATAGGTAGGGCGTGTTTCTGCTATAAAAGCGTCGCCGATAAAAGAAAACGAAGTTGCGAATAGATAAAAATGTTAAAGCAGGATTACACTAGGGGGGCGGACTCATGAAAGGATATAAACATATAAGGTGTAAAATTATATTCATTTACACACACTGTTATATGAACGCACCTAGTAATATTCTTGATAACCTTGATTGTTTATCAGCTGTATTATTCCCAAACAAAATTTTTTTGATTGTTATACAAATTAAAAAATGCCAAGAATAAATGAAAAATCAAAACTAAAACGTCTTTACTTGCTGATGTTGGAGATTTCTGATGAAAATGCCTGCTGTAATGTCTGCAAGGTTGCATTCCTTTGAGTTTACCACGTTTACACAATGAAACACTAACAGCCTCCTGCTAATAGATATTTCGCTTTGCTCTCTTCTAATCTATTGCTTCTCTGTCTTTTTTTTCACCTACAACATCACAAAATCTTTAATTATGTTGTTAGCCAAATTCAGTGTAAATCATTCACTTAATTATTTTTATAATGTTGGTCTCCGATAGTGAGTCCCCGAGTTCCAAAGACTGTCTGTCTACTTTGTTGCGCATAGTCAGCAAAAAAGCCAACGGGCTGAACGTTGTTCATATCAATGCGCAAAGCCTTTATAAAAAGCTTGACGAATTGAGGTTTCTGTCAGAAGGCTCCGATATTGATGTGATATGTGTTTCAGAAACATGGTTTTCTTCGTTTCATAAAAATGATATGGCGAAGATAAATGGATACCAACATTTCAGAGTTGATAGAAGTGGTCATGGTGGTGATGTTGCGATATATGTAAAAAGTAGTATGTCCTGTAAATTGTGTTGTTGTTCTAGTCCAGGTGATCCTGTGGAATATGTGTTTGTTCATATGTTTTCTGAGAATAATAGTAGGCTTCTTATCGACTGTGCATACAGACCGAATCGACTAGTAGATTTTTCCGCGTTTATTGAATTTCTTCAATCGTTACTAATATACTATGACAATATTATCATCGCTGGAGATTTTAATAGTAACCTACTGGTGGATGCCACTTTAAAACAAAGCATGGAATCTCTGGGACTTTTTCCCACAAACTGAGCTATACCAACGCATTTCACAAATACTAACTCTTCTCTATTAGATTTATTTTTTGTCAATGATCTTCATAAAATGATTCACTACACGCAACTATCCGCCTCCTGCTTCTCAAAACACGACCTGATATTCCTAAACTATAACTTCTCAACATCATGTAGGCCAAGTTCGTTCGCGTATCGCGATTATTATTATTATTATTAGCTTCTTTATTTAGCCGTAGCTATTTAAAACTTTCAGGTACAGTTAATAGTACAAAATCGGTAATCTTAGCAATAGCTAATTGGCTCATTGTGAGCTATAATGTTCTCTAATATGATATATTATCAGTCTTTTGAATACATTAATATTTCTTTCGTTTTTTATATTGCTTGGCAATTCATTAAAAAGTTTTAGGCCTTTATACATTAAAACATTGTGTGCCTTATTGGATTTATAAAATTTAATTCTAAAATCATTCTTGTTCCTTAAGCCGTAGGGTTGCACATCTCCTACATATGCTATTTGGATCGTTAAGTACTTTGGTAGTAGGTGATATTTCATTTTAAACACAAAAAGAAGTACGTTCATAATTGTTCTTTGATTGATATTTAACCATTTTAGAGTTTCTAACATATATGTGATTGGTGTCAGCCTATTACATAATAGTATGCACCGCATCCCTTTGTTTTGTAGTTTTTGCAGCCTGTTTTTCATCTGTGTGGATCCCGGGAATAAAATGGTCGAACAGTATTCAAAATGTGGCTTGATCATTACATTAAATATCTTTACTGCGCTGTTGATAGGAATATTTTTGCGAATTCTTCGGAAAAATCCAATTTTCTTCGAGATTTTGCTGCATATATAATCTATATGCTTATCGAAATTTAATTTTTTGTCGTTGACAATGCTTAGATATTTAATTTCGTCAACTTTATCTATTATTTCATCATTAACTATAATATTATCTTCCGATTCGCTGTTGATTACAATTGCTTTCGTTTTTCTAACGTTGCATTTTAGCTTGTTCATACTAATATAGTTATAGATAAATTCTAAGTAGATTATTATTTTCTTGCTGAGTCCGTTGAGTCGGTTGAATGGAGCTTGATTCGTACGTTGACATCGGTTGATGACCAGACAAAGTTTCTGCAGGATAACATAAATAAGTTATTCGATGATCACGTTCCACTAAAAATAAAAACACCTAAATGCAAGAATATCCCTTGGTTCAATGCTACATTAAAACACCTTATCCACCTTCGTAACCAAGCTTACTCACGGTGGAAAAGGTACAAAACAGTCGAAGCGCATAGCTCCTTTAAAACAGCTCGGCTTACTGCAAACAAAGCCATAAGGCTGGCCAAAGCAAATTATTTTAAGTATAAGTTTAGTTCTGCTTTGAATACAATAGAAAAGTGGAACAAAATCAAACAAATAGGAATTGGTAAGCCCAAAAGTGACCTGTCTCATCCCCCTGATGTCGACATCAACGAAATAAATAATACTTTTGTAAGACTACCAAACTCAGCCGACAATGTGTGTATTGATAATTACTCCGTGCGTGTTAATGTTGACACTAGCCCTTTCGAGTTTGTTTGTGTCGATAATTGTGATGTTGTCCAAGCCATACTTTCTGTGTAGTCTAACGCAATGGAGCTTGATGGTATATGTTCAAAGTTTTTAAGTCATTCTTCCCAAAATCCTTCCCCACATTACTTACTTGGTCAACTCAATTTTGACGACCGGTGTCTTCCCAATATACTGGAAAGCTGCAAAAGTTATTCCAATCCGTAAACAAAATAATGAGTATCGACCAATAGCCATACTCCCTTTCCTCTCTAAGGTCGTTGAACGTATTCTACATGGGCAAATCGTATCATATGTACATGAATACAAGCTCCTGTCAGACAGTCAGTCCAGTTTCAGGTCAAAGCGGAGCTGTACAACGGCACTATTATCTGTGACAGAAGAAATTCGTGAGCGAGTGGATGAAAGTTACATTGCCTTCTTAACACTTCTTGACCACTCTAAAGCTTTTGATTCTGTAGACCACACTCTGCTCTGTAGGAAGCTGGAAAACTTATTTAACTTCTCTGGTCATGCAGTTGCTCTTATAAGATCATATCTTGGCGATAGGACTCAAGCAGTATGTATAGATGGTGAAAAGTCTGACTTCCTACATGCCTTAAGAGGCGTCCCTCAAGGCTCTATCCTGGGTCCTCTGTGATTGTTCTGTATATCAATGACTTATAAGTATTGTAATGTTCATATCTACGCTGATGATGTGCAGTTGTTTACGTGTTGTCCTCGTGATCAAACTAGCTTGTCCATAAGTAACTTAAACCACGATTTGAATCAAATATTTTCATGGGCTACTATGAATGGCTTATGTATAAACCCGAATAAGTAAAAATGTATTGTTATTCATAGAAGGTCTTTTCCCACTAATGATTTAGAGAATGTAGTGTTCAACAATTCCGTTATAGAATACGTAGATACGGCGAAAAACTTAGGTGTAATTTTTAAAAAAACAATGACATGGAAAGACCATATTTTTAGAACGGTTGGAAAAGTGTATGGAATGCTTCAAATACTATGGTTAATACAGTATTTCACGCCTTTGCACATAAGACTACTTCTGGATAAAGCGTACTTAATACCTACGCTACTCCATGGTTGTGTGATTTACTCAAACTGTGACTATCTGTGCAAGAACAAACTAAATATTGTTTACAACAACATTGCTAGATATGTTTATGGGTTGAAAAGACTTGACCACGTATCACAACATGATGAAAGGTTGCTAAATATTTCTTTCAAAAATCTTTTAAAAGTCAAAACACTGTCCTTCCTCCATAAATTGATACACACGAAGTAACCTGACTATCTATATCGTAAGCTTAGTTTTCTGCAATCATCAAGATCGTTGCTTCTTCTTAAGCACATTAGATACCGCACGCTAACCCCTGAGCGCCAATTCTTTGTTACTGCAATACGTCTTTGGAACTCCCTACCTACAAGTCTTCGACTCTTAAGTAATGCTCTGCACTTCAAAAAAGAGCTAACATCATTTTTTAACGACTCTTAAACTGGATCTCAAATTGTTGTTGTTAAAATGTTCATTTCTAAGTCCTTTTCCTATCTCTGTGTCTTCTTTCTTTATTTGTTAAATACTATTCGATCTATGACCAGCCAAAGGTTATCATCACTTCTGCTGTCTTTTAATATTTATTTATTAATTACTTTTCTTTAGTTTTAAGATTTACATTTACATACATAAATATTTCACTATTATACGTTATACTTAATTTAATTGGATTAATCTAATTTATTATTATTATAAATGTTCAATTTTTATAGCTTATGCTATTCATGACTAGCACTGTTAAATAATTTGTCAAAATTGTTGTGCTAGGAACAAATTTTCAAATAAATACATACATACATACATACATGCATACATACATGCATACAATGTGCGCGTAAATTTATACAAATTGCGTAAATGATTTTTATACTCAGTTGAGCAGAGCTCACAGAGTATATTAAGTTTGATTGGATAACGGTTGGTTGTACATATATAAAGGAATCGAGATAGATATAGACTTCCATATATCAAAATAATCAGGATCGAAAAAAAATTTGATTGAGCCATGTCCGTCCGTCTGTCCGTCCGTTAACACGATAACTTGAGTAAATTTTGAGGTATCTTGATGAAATTTGGTATGTAGGTTCCTGAGCGCTCATCTCAGATCGCTATTTAAAATTAACGATATCGGACTATAACCACGCCCACTTTTTCGATATCGAAAATTTCGAAAAACCGAAAAAGTGCGATAATTCATTACAAAAGATAGATAAAGCGACTAAACTTGGTACATGAGTTGAACTTATGACGCAGAATAGAAAATTAGTAAAATTTTGCACAATGGGCGTGGCACCGCCCACTTTTAAAAGAAGGTAATTTAAAATTTTGCAAGCTGTAATTTGGCAGTCGTTGAAGATATCATGATGAAATTTGGCAGGAACGTTACTCGTATTACTATATGTACGCTTAATAAAAATTAGCAAAATCGGAGAAGGACCACGCCCACTTTTAAAAAAAAAATTTTTTTAAAGTAAAATTTTAACTTGATGATTTTGATTGAGCTTTAGGCCAGATTATTGAATAAAACTTCTTTTTTAGTAGTATTCAAAATATATTTATTTTTCGATATTTCGACTTCAATCTGAAGTCATCATCAAGAATCTACGAAAAGAAAACAATTAACATTTTTAAACATACATTTCCGTAGCAAAAATACGACTTACACATATGGATATGTATGATCGACTGAACAGAAATTATGACAACATAATTTTAGTAAAAACAAAAGAGCGAAAAATATAAATAAAGATAAATCAAAAACTCCCGCGAATATAAACAATTTCATGTACCGCAAGTGTAAACAAAAAACATATGTATACAATAAAAATTGTGTCAACAAAAAATAAAAATATATATATATATATATGTATGTACGTATTTAATGTATGTTATGCTCTCAGCATTGCTAGAGTTATTGTTCCAGCTTAAGTTTAGTGAGTGTGCTTAACTAACAGCAGCGTGATGTTGTTGTTTTAAGACCAAATTTCTGTAGGTTTGTGCACAATGGTCTACATCTGATTTAAAATTCATTTTTATATCATTAGGGGTGTTCAAAATGTGTAAGGTTTCTAAAATGAAGCGCTTATTATAATGTTTTTCATGTTCCAGAATGGTTACGTTTTCAAAATCTGGATAGTGTCCCGTTTCTTTGCAATGAGCAGCCAATGCTGTCTTGTTTTCTGGATTATTATTTCTCAATTTAATATTCGATTTGTGGGCGGAAAGCCTCGTCTTTAGTTTAAGTTTAGTTGTCCCTACATATACTTGTTCGCATACGTGGGACCCGTCGCCGTTACATGGAATTTTGTACACCACGTTGGATTTCTCATGATTTGGTATTTTGTCCTTTAAATTACTATAAATTGGTCGTAGAGTGTTGTTGTAAGTAAACGCGATTTCATATTTCTCTTTGTCATATAAATTTGAACCCTTGATTCTTTCAGACACTCCCGGGATATATGTCATTGATTTATAAATTTTATCACCTTTCTCGGTTGTATTATTATTGGCGTTCGCTGTGTGATGTTTGTGAATCAGTTTGTTTATAAGGGACCTGGGAAAAGAATTTTGTTCCAGGGTTTTTCTAATTATGGCTATGTTTTTGTTGTGAAACATCTTATCACTTATGTTAAGAACCCTTCTTATAAAATTTTTCGCTGTGTTCAAAATAGTGTTGGGTGCGTGTTTGGAATTATAATTGATAAGTCTACCCGAAGCTGTTTGTTTTTTATACCAATCAATGTATAACTTATTATTATTTTTAATTATTAATGTGTCAAGGTAGGGAAGTCTGTTATTTTTCTCCACTTCCATAGTAAATCGTATGGATTTGTAATATGTATTAAGTAGTTTAAGCATGTTTTCCATTTCGCTCGTTTTGACGATGGCAAATAAGTCGTCAACGTATTTGGTTAGCAATCGGGGTTTGCTTTTTGATTCCATCTCGAATCTTGTTAGCAGTTCATCTAAAACAATGTCAGCTATCACTGGGGAGGCTGGAGATCCCATTGGCATACCTGATCGTTGTTCGTAAATTTTGTCGTTGTATTTAAAATATCTATTGTCCCTCACGCAAAATTTTAATATGTTCATGAATAATTCTTTTGTTAAACATGTGTGCTCTTTAATGTCAGTCCACCTGGAGGCAATGATGTCGATAGCCGCATCCACGGGAATGCTGGGAAACAAAGAAACCACGTCAAACGACACCAAACTCTCATCATCGTAAATGTATGTGTCTTTAACTTTTTCTTTGAACTCTGTGGAATCTTTGACATTGTATTTCGAAGATTTTGTAATATTTTTAAGTATACGGACTACATATTTACATAAGTTATAGGAAGGGGACCCGATGGATGAGCAAATCGGGCGCAGCGGTATGCCATCTTTATGGATTTTTGGTAAACCATAAATCCTGGGAGGATTTGCAACTTTGGAAATTAGGAAGTTGTTTTCTTTTTCTTCTATGTGGCCATTTTTAAACATTTTCATTACTAATTCATTGTTTTTGTCCTGTAGCTTTGTTGTGGGATCTCTTTTTAGGACCCTGTAATCAGAAATATTGTTCACAATAATTTGCATTTTCCTCGTGTAATCATTTTTCTCCATCGCTACAGTGACATTGCCCTTATCCGCATTGAGTATCACAATTTGTTTGTTGTTTTTGAGAAACTTTTTTGTAGAATGTAAAGTCTCGCACATGAATTTGTCAAGAAATGAGTGTGTACTCTTTTTCATGTATTCTTGTATCAATACCGTGAAATTGTTTCTTTCGATTTCTTGCCTTTCTTTATTTTGCACGGTTTGGATAATATTTTCTCCGTCGGCTATACATTTGAAAAGGGGGAATTTTTCTTTTTCTAATGGTAAAACATGTTTTGGACCTAGAGATAAAAGCCATTGTGTGTCTTTGGGGATGTCTAAAGATGTTGTGTTGCAAAAATATTCTGGTACCGCCCTAATGTTGTACTTTTCTTTTTCTTTCTCTCTTAAGTTTTCGTATTTAATAATTTGTGTATTTCTCACTTTTTTGCTAAGATTATTTATTAGGAAATCCTCGCTCTCAAAGAATGCCGTTGAGTGATACGGGTCGAGGTTTAGTGTTATTTCTGCTTTTAGTCTACTTTTCAATTTTTCTTTTTGTCTTCGTAGATCATGCTTTATACGTATAATGAGGTTAAGGAGTTTTATTTGCCCATTCTCTATGTACCTTGACACAACTTTTTTAAACTTACATGGGATTTTATTGTTGTTGATATTGTTGTTGATGGTGTATGTGACGTTCTTGGTTGCATCTATGATGAACTTTGGAACCAAACCGCTTCTTTTGCACCTCTCCAAAAATTTTGTCGATTCTGCCAGTCGAGTGATTTGTTGTGTGGTTTGTTGGTAGCGTCTAATTGATCTTTTCGTGTGAGTGTCATACTTGACTTTGATTGTTTTATACACTTTGTGTGTATTGTTTTTTCGGTGTGCTCTCCGATTCTCCATTTTATTGGTAAATTTAATAGCCTTGTTTAATATAATTTGATGATTTTGATTGAGCTTTAGGCCAGATTATTGAATAAAACTTCTTTTTAAGTAGTATTCAAAATATATTTATTTTTCGATATTTCGACTTCAATCTGAAGTCATCATCAAGAATCTACGAAAAGAAAACAATTAACATTTTTAAACATACATTTCCGTAGCAAAAATACGACTTACACATATGGATATGTATGATCGACTGAACAGAAATTATGACAACATAATTTTAGTAAAAACAAAAGAGCGAAAAATATAAATAAAGATAAATCAAAAACTCCCGCGAATATAAACAATTTCATGTACCGCAAGTGTAAACAAAAAACATATGTATACAATAAAAAATGTGTCAACAAAAAATAAAAATATATATATATATATATGTATGTACGTATTTAATGTATGTTATGCTCTCAGCATTGCTAGAGTTATTGTTCCAGCTTAAGTTTAGTGAGTGTGCTTAACTAACAGCAGCGTGATGTTGTTGTTTTAAGACCAAATTTCTGTAGGTTTGTGCACAATGGTCTACATCTGATTTAAAATTCATTTTTATATCATTAGGGGTGTTCAAAATGTGTAAGGTTTCTAAAATGAAGCGCTTATTATAATGTTTTTCATGTTCCAGAATGGTTACGTTTTCAAAATCTGGATAGTGTCCCGTTTCTTTGCAATGAGCAGCCAATGCTGTCTTGTTTTCTGGATTATTATTTCTCAATTTAATATTCGATTTGTGGGCGGAAAGCCTCGTCTTTAGTTTAAGTTTAGTTGTCCCTACATATACTTGTTCGCATACGTGGGACCCGTCGCCGTTACATGGAATTTTGTACACCACGTTGGATTTCTCATGATTTGGTATTTTGTCCTTTAAATTACTATAAATTGGTCGTAGAGTGTTGTTGTAAGTAAACGCGATTTCATATTTCTCTTTGTCATATAAATTTGAACCCTTGATTCTTTCAGACACTCCCGGGATATATGTCATTGATTTATAAATTTTATCACCTTTCTCGGTTGTATTATTATTGGCGTTCGCTGTGTGATGTTTGTGAATCAGTTTGTTTATAAGGGACCTGGGAAAAGAATTTTGTTCCAGGGTTTTTCTAATTATGGCTATGTTTTTGTTGTGAAACATCTTATCACTTATGTTAAGAACCCTTCTTATAAAATTTTTCGCTGTGTTCAAAATAGTGTTGGGTGCGTGTTTGGAATTATAATTGATAAGTCTACCCGAAGCTGTTTGTTTTTTATACCAATCAATGTATAACTTATTATTATTTTTAATTATTAATGTGTCAAGGTAGGGAAGTCTGTTATTTTTCTCCACTTCCATAGTAAATCGTATGGATTTGTAATATGTATTAAGTAGTTTAAGCATGTTTTCCATTTCGCTCGTTTTGACGATGGCAAATAAGTCGTCAACGTATTTGGTTAGCAATCGGGGTTTGCTTTTTGATTCCATCTCGTATCTTGTTAGCAGTTCATCTAAAACAATGTCAGCTATCACTGGGGAGGCTGGAGATCCCATTGGCATACCTGATCGTTGTTCGTAAATTTTGTCGTTGTATTTAAAATATCTATTGTCCCTCACGCAAAATTTTAATATGTTCATGAATAATTCTTTTGTTAAACATGTGTGCTCTTTAATGTCAGTCCACCTGGAGGCAATGATGTCGATAGCCGCATCCACGGGAATGCTGGGAAACAAAGAAACCACGTCAAACGACACCAAACTCTCATCATCGTAAATGTATGTGTCTTTAACTTTTTCTTTGAACTCTGTGGAATCTTTGACATTGTATTTCGAAGATTTTGTAATATTTTTAAGTATACGGACTACATATTTACATAAGTTATAGGAAGGGGACCCGATGGATGAGCAAATCGGGCGCAGCGGTATGCCATCTTTATGGATTTTTGGTAAACCATAAATCCTGGGAGGATTTGCAACTTTGGAAATTAGGAAGTTCTTTTCTTTTTCTTCTATGTGGCCATTTTTAAACATTTTCATTACTAATTCATTGTTTTTGTCCTGTAGCTTTGTTGTGGGATCTCTTTTTAGGACCCTGTAATCAGAAATATTGTTCACAATAATTTGCATTTTCCTCGTGTAATCATTTTTCTCCATCGCTACAGTGACATTGCCCTTATCCGCATTGAGTATCAGAATTTGTTTGTTGTTTTTGAGAAACTTTTTTGTAGAATGTAAAGTCTCGCACATGAATTTGTCAAGAAATGAGTGTGTACTCTTTTTCATGTATTCTTGTATCAATACCGTGAAATTGTTTCTTTCGATTTCTTGCCTTTCTTTATTTTGCACGGTTTGGATAATATTTTCTCCGTCGGCTATACATTTGAAAAGGGGGAATTTTTCTTTTTCTAATGGTAAAACATGTTTTGGACCTAGAGATAAAAGCCATTGTGTGTCTTTGGGGATGTCTAAAGATGTTGTGTTGCAAAAATATTCTGGTACCGCCCTAATGTTGTACTTTTCTTTTTCTTTCTCTCTTAAGTTTTCGTATTTAATAATTTGTGTATTTCTCACTTTTTTGCTAAGATTATTTATTAGGAAATCCTCGCTCTCAAAGAATGCCGTTGAGTGATACGGGTCGAGGTTTAGTGTTATTTCTGCTTTTAGTCTACTTTTCAATTTTTCTTTTTGTCTTCGTAGATCATGCTTTATACGTATAATGAGGTTAAGGAGTTTTATTTGCCCATTCTCTATGTACCTTGACACAACTTTTTTAAACTTACATGGGATTTTATTGTTGTTGATATTGTTGTTGATGGTGTATGTGATGTTCTTGGTTGCATCTATGATGAACTTTGGAACCAAACCGCTTCTTTTGCACCTCTCCAAAAATTTTGTCGATTCTGCCAGTCGAGTGATTTGTTGTGTGGTTTGTTGGTAGCGTCTAATTGATCTTTTCGTGTGAGTGTCATACTTGACTTTGATTGTTTTATACACTTTGTGTGTATTGTTTTTTCGGTGTGCTCTCCGATTCTCCATTTTATTGGTAAATTTAATAGCCTTGTTTAATATAATTTGATGATTTTGATTGAGCTTTAGGCCAGATTATTGAATAAAACTTCTTTTTTAGTAGTATTCAAAATATATTTATTTTTCGATATTTCGACTTCAATCTGAAGTCATCATCAAGAATCTACGAAAAGAAAACAATTAACATTTTTAAACATACATTTCCGTAGCAAAAATACGACTTACACATATGGATATGTATGATCGACTGAACAGAAATTATGACAACATAATTTTAGTAAAAACAAAAGAGCGAAAAATATAAATAAAGATAAATCAAAAACTCCCGCGAATATAAACAATTTCATGTACCGCAAGTGTAAACAAAAAACATATGTATACAATAAAAAATGTGTCAACAAAAAATAAATATATGTATATATATATATGTATGTACGTATTTAATGTATGTTATGCTCTCAGCATTGCTAGAGTTATTGTTCCAGCTTAAGTTTAGTGAGTGTGCTTAACTAACAGCAGCGTGATGTTGTTGTTTTAAGACCAAATTTCTGTAGGTTTGTGCACAATGGTCTACATTTGATTTAAAATTCATTTTTATATCATTAGGGGTGTTCAAAATGTGTAAGGTTTCTAAAATGAAGCGCTTATTATAATGTTTTTCATGTTCCAGAATGGTTACGTTTTCAAAATCTGGATAGTGTCCCGTTTCTTTGCAATGAGCAGCCAATGCTGTCTTGTTTTCTGGATTATTATTTCTCAATTTAATATTCGATTTGTGGGCGGAAAGCCTCGTCTTTAGTTTAAGTTTAGTTGTCCCTACAAGAATCCAACGTGGTGTACAAAATTCCATGTAACGGCGACGGGTCCCACGTATGCGAACAAGTATATGTAGGGACAACTAAACTTAAACTAAAGACGAGGCTTTCCGCCCACAAATCGAATATTAAATTGAGAAATAATAATCCAGAAAACAAGACAGCATTGGCTGCTCATTGCAAAGAAACGGGACACTATCCAGATTTTGAAAACGTAACCATTCTGGAACATGAAAAACATAATAAGCGCTTCATTTTAGAAACCTTACACATTTTGAACACCCCTAATGATATAAAAATGAATTTTAAATCAAATGTAGACCATTGTGCACAAACCTACAGAAATTTGGTCTTAAAACAACAACATCACGCTGCTGTTAGTTAAGCACACTCACTAAACTTAAGCTGGAACAATAACTCTAGCAATGCTGAGAGCATAACATACATTAAATACGTACATACATATATATATATATATATTTTTATTTTTTGTTGACACATTTTTTATTGTATACATATGTTTTTTGTTTACACTTGCGGTACATGAAATTGTTTATATTCGCGGGAGTTTTTGATTTATCTTTATTTATATTTTTCGCTCTTTTGTTTTTACTAAAATTATGTTGTCATAATTTCTGTTCAGTCGATCATACATATCCATATGTGTAAGTCGTATTTTTGCTACGGAAATGTATGTTTAAAAATGTTAATTGTTTTCTTTTCGTAGATTCTTGATGATGACTTCAGATTGAAGTCGAAATATCGAAAAATAAATATATTTTGAATACTACTAAAAAAGAAGTTTTATTCAATAATCTGGCCTAAAGCTCAATCAAAATCATCAAATTATATTAAACAAGGCTATTAAATTTACCAATAAAATGGAGAATCGGAGAGCACACCGAAAAAACAATACACACAAAGTGTATAAAACAATCAAAGTCAAGTATGACACTCACACGAAAAGATCAATTAGACGCTACCAACAAATCACTCGACTGGCAGAATCGACAAAATTTTTGGAGAGGTGCAAAAGAAGCGGTTTGGTTCCAAAGTTCATCATAGATGCAACCAAGAACATCACATACACCATCAACAACAATATCAACAACAATAAAATCCCATGTAAGTTTAAAAAAGTTGTGTCAAGGTACATAGAGAATGGGCAAATAAAACTCCTTAACCTCATTATACGTATAAAGCATGATCTACGAAGACAAAAAGAAAAATTGAAAAGTAGACTAAAAGCAGAAATAACACTAAACCTCGACCCGTATCACTCAACGGCATTCTTTGAGAGCGAGGATTTCCTAATAAATAATCTTAGCAAAAAAGTGAGAAATACACAAATTATTAAATACGAAAACTTAAGAGAGAAAGAAAAAGAAAAGTACAACATTAGGGCGGTACCAGAATATTTTTGCAACACAACATCTTTAGACATCCCCAAAGACACACAATGGCTTTTATCTCTAGGTCCAAAACATGTTTTACCATTAGAAAAAGAAAAATTCCCCCTTTTCAAATGTATAGCCGACGGAGAAAATATTATCCAAACCGTGCAAAATAAAGAAAGGCAAGAAATCGAAAGAAACAATTTCACGGTATTGATACAAGAATACATGAAAAAGAGTACACACTCATTTCTTGACAAATTCATGTGCGAGACTTTACATTCTACAAAAAAGTTTCTCAAAAACAACAAACAAATTCTGATATTCAATGCGGATAAGGGCAATGTCACTGTAGCGATGGAGAAAAATGATTACACGAGGAAAATGCAAATTATTGTGAACAATATTTCTGATTACAGGGTCCTAAAAAGAGATCCCACAACAAAGCTACAGGACAAAAACAATGAATTAGTAATGAAAATGTTTAAAAATGGCCACATAGAAGAAAAAGAAAAGAACTTCCTTATTTCCAAAGTTGCAAATCCTCCCAGGATTTATGGTTTACCAAAAATCCATAAAGATGGCATACCGCTGCGCCCGATTTGCTCATCCATCGGGTCCCCTTCCTATAACTTATGTAAATATGTAGTCCGTATACTTAAAAATATTACAAAATCTTCGAAATACAATGTCAAAGATTCCACAGAGTTCAAAGAAAAAGTTAAAGACACATACATTTACGATGATGAGAGTTTGGTGTCGTTTGACGTGGTTTCTTTATTTCCCAGCATTCCCGTGGATGCGGCTATCGACATCATTGCCTCCAGGTGGACTGACATTAAAGAGCACACATGTTTAACAAAAGAATTATTCATGAACATATTAAAATTTTGCGTGAGGGACAATAGATATTTTAAATACAACGACAAAATTTACGAACAACGATCAGGTATGCCAATGGGATCTCCAGCCTCCCCAGTGATAGCTGACATTGTTTTAGATGAACTGCTAACAAGATTCGAGATGGAATCAAAAAGCAAACCCCGATTGCTAACCAAATACGTTGACGACTTATTTGCCATCGTCCAAACGAGCGAAATGGAAAACATGCTTAAACTACTTAATACATATTACAAATCCATACGATTTACTATGGAAGTGGAGAAAAATAACAGACTTCCCTACCTTGACACATTAATAATTAAAAATAATAATAAGTTATACATTGATTGGTATAAAAAACAAACAGCTTCGGGTAGACTTATCAATTATAATTCCAAACACGCACCCAACACTATTTTGAACACAGCGAAAAATTTTATAAGAAGGGTTCTTAACATAAGTGATAAGATGTTTCACAACAAAAACATAGCCATAATTAGAAAAACCCTGGAACAAAATTCTTTTCCCAGGTCCCTTATAAACAAACTGATTCACAAACATCACACAGCGAACGCCAATAATAATACAACCGAGAAAGGTGATAAAATTTATAAATCAATGACATATATCCCGGGAGTGTCTGAAAGAATCAAGGGTTAAAATTTATATGACAAAGAGAAATATGAAATCGCGTTTACTTACAACAACACTCTACGACCAATTTATAGTAATTTAAAGGACAAAATACCAAATCATGAGAAATCCAACGTGGTGTACAAAATTCCATGTAACGGCGACGGGTCCCACGTATGCGAACAAGTATATGTAGGGACAACTAAACTTAAACTAAAGACGAGGCTTTCCGCCCACAAATCGAATATTAAATTGAGAAATAATAATCCAGAAAACAAGACAGCATTGGCTGCTCATTGCAAAGAAACGGGACACTATCCAGATTTTGAAAACGTAACCATTCTGGAACATGAAAAACATTATAATAAGCGCTTCATTTTAGAAACCTTACACATTTTGAACACCCCTAATGATATAAAAATGAATTTTAAATCAGATGTAGACCATTGTGCACAAACCTACAGAAATTTGGTCTTAAAACAACAACATCACGCTGCTGTTAGTTAAGCACACTCACTAAACTTAAGCTGGAACAATAACTCTAGCAATGCTGAGAGCATAACATACATTAAATACGTACATACATATATATATATATATATTTTTATTTTTTGTTGACACATTTTTTATTGTATACATATGTTTTTTGTTTACACTTGCGGTACATGAAATTGTTTATATTCGCGGGAGTTTTTGATTTATCTTTATTTATATTTTTCGCTCTTTTGTTTTTACTAAAATTATGTTGTCATAATTTCTGTTCAGTCGATCATACATATCCATATGTGTAAGTCGTATTTTTGCTACGGAAATGTATGTTTAAAAATGTTAATTGTTTTCTTTTCGTAGATTCTTGATGATGACTTCAGATTGAAGTCGAAATATCGAAGAATAAATATATTTTGAATACTACTAAAAAAGAAGTTTTATTCAATAATCTGGCCTAAAGCTCAATCAAAATCATCAAATTATATTAAACAAGGCTATTAAATTTACCAATAAAATGTAAAATTTTAACAAAAAATTTAATATCTTTACAGTATATAAGTAAATTATGTCAACATTCAACTTTAGTAATGATGTGGTGCAACAAAATACAAAAATAAAAGAAAATTTCAAAATGGGCGTGGCTCCGCGCTTTTTCATTTAATTTGTCTAGGATAATTTTAACGCCATAAGTCGAACAAAAATTAACCAATCCTTTTGAAATTTGTTACGGGCATAGATTTTATGACGTTAACTGTTTTCTGTGAAAATGGGCCGAATCAGTTGATGCCACGCCCAGTTTTTATACACAGTCGTCCGTCTGTCCTTCCGCATGGCCGTTAACACGATAACTTGAGCAAAAATCGACATATCTTTAATGAACTTAGTTCACGTGCTTACTTGAACTCACTTTATCTTGGTATGAAAAACGAACGAAATCCGACTATGACCACGCCCACTTTTTCGATATCGAAAATTACGAAAAAGGAAAAAAATGCCAAAATTCTATACCAAATACGAAAAGAGGGATGAAACATGGTAAGGTAATTGGATTGTTTTATTGACGCGAAATATAACTTTAGAAAAAACTTTATAAAATGGTTGTGACACCTACCATATTATGTAGAAGAAAATGAAAAAGTTCTGCAGGGCGAAATAAAAAACCCTTAAAATCTTGGCAGGTATTACATATATAAATAAATTAGCGGTATCCAACAGATAATGTTCTGGGTAACCCTGGTCCACATTTTGGTCGATATCTGGAAAACGCCTTCACATATACAACTACCACCACTCCCTTTTAAAACTCTCATTAATGCCTTTAATTTGATACCCATATCGTACAAACTCATTCTAGAGTCACCCCTGGTTCACCTTTATGGCGATATCTCGAAAAGGCGTCCACCTATAGAACTAAGCCCCACGCCCTTTTAAAATACTCATTAACACCTTTCATTTGATACCCATATCGTACAAACATATTCTAAAGTCACCCCTGGTCCACCTTTATGGCGATATCTCGAAAAGGCGAACACCTATAGAGCGAAGGCCCACTCCCTTTTAAAAATACTCATTAACACCTTTAATTTGATACCCATATCGCACAAACAAAGTCTAGAGTCACCCCTGGTCCACCTTTATTTCGATACCTCGAAAAGGCGTCCACCTATAGAACTAAGGCCCACTCCCTTTTAATATACTCATTAACTCCTTTCGTTTGATACCCATATTGCACAAACGAATTCTAGAGTCACCCCTGGCCCACCTTTATGGCGATATCTCGAAACGGCGTCCACCTATGGAACTAAGGATTACTACCTTTTAAAATACTCATTAACACCTTTCTTTTGATACCCATATTGTACAAACAAATTCTAGGGTCACCCCTGGTCCACCTTTATGACGATATCTCGAAAATGCGACCACCTATACAACAACCACCACTCCCTTTTAAAACCCTCATTAATATCTTTAATTTGATACCCATATCGTACAAACACATTCTAGAGTCAGCCCTGGTCCACGTTTGTGGCGATATTTCGAAACGGCCTCCACCTATAGAACTAAGGCCCACTCCCTTTTAAAATACTCATTAACACCTTTCGTTTGATGCCCATATTGTACAAACATATTCTAGGGTCACCCCTGGTCCACCTTTATGGCGATATCTCGAAACGGCGTCCACCTATGGAACTAAGGATTACTCCCTTTTAAAATACTCATTAACATCTTTCTTTTGATACCCATATTGTACAAACAAATTCTAGGGTCACCCTGGTCCACCTTTATGACGATATCTCGAAACGGCGTCCACCTATGGAACTAAGGATTACTCCCTTTTAAAATACTCATTAACACCTTTCTTTTGATAACCATATTGCACAAACGAATTCTAGAGTCACCCCTGGCCAACCTTTATGGCGATATCTCGAAACGGCGTCCACCTATGGAACTAAGGATTACTCCCTTTTAAAATACTCATTAACACCTTTCTTTTGATACCCATATTGTACAAACAAATTCTAGGGTCACCCCTGGTCCACCTTTATGGCGATATCTCGAAACGGCGTCCACTTATGGAACTAAGGATTACTCCCTTTTAAAATACTCATTAACACCTTTCATTTGATACCCATATCGTACAAACGCATTCTAGAGTCACCCCTGCTCCACCTTTATGGCGATATCTCGAAAACCTATACAACAACCACCACTCGCTTTTAAAACCCTCATTAATACCTTTAATTTGATACCCATATCGTACAAACACATTCTAGAGTCACCCCTGGTCCACTTTTATGGCGATATTTCGAAACGGCATCCACCTATAGAACTAAGGCCCACTCCCTTTTAAAATACTCATTAACACCATTCGTTTGATGCCCATATTGTACAAACAAATTCTAGGGTCACCCCTGGTCCACCTTTATGGCGATATCTCGAAACGGCGTCAACCTATGGAACTAAGGATTACTCCCTTTTAAAATACTCATTAACACCTTTCATTTGATACCCATATCGTACAAACGCATTCTAGAGTCAACCCTGATCCACCTTTATGGCTATATCCCTAAATGACGTCCACCTATAGAACTATGGCCCACTCCCTCATAAAATACTCTTTAATGCCTTTCATTTGACACGCATGTCATACAAACACATTTCAGGGTTTCCCTCGGTTCATTTTCCTACATGGTTATTTTCCCTTATGTTGTCAACATAGCTCTCAACTGAGTATGTAATGTTCGGTTACACCCGAACTTAACCTTCCTTACTTGTTCATACAAAATTTGACAGCTCGCTTACGCACTAGATAAATTTATACGTTTACACATTTTATAGGGCATTTATAAGGTTACATGAGTCCCTCTACTAATATTTTAATTAAGGTGGAAAGTTTTTAATAAAAAATGTCGATATAGATAAAAGGGAAAGAAGTAATTGTATACCAGCGAGCACATTTAAGTGGGAGGTGCACAAAGTGTAAAATAAAAGGAAAAAAGTTAATTGCAACCTCCCTTTTGTAGGCGCGAAACAATGTAGAAAAGGCATAATGATAAAGAGCGTAAAGTAGTGAAAAGTGAGTGTAAAATCAAAATGTATAAAAAAAAATAATTAATGGGTGATTTAAAAAATAAATAAATAGAGCACATCTCAGCACCCCACCCAGTGCACGGACTTTACCACTTTATTGGTAGATCTACCAACTTTTTAGCCCATTTTCATTTTCTACCACTTCTACCACCAAAGCCCAAAAATCTACCAACATTTGCCTTTGTAAGGAAAGTACGAAACGACTCAATTTCGAAGGCTAAAAGTTACACCTTTTAGAAAATGTTGATGAAAAAAATATTAATTCTAGTCAAATGACAATGATTGTTCCCTTACTTAAAGTTTTCCATTTCACAAGACTTCCATGGAAATTCTTAACAACGAATGGCGATCATTAATGTTATATGATAAGGAAATAATAGAAAAGATATTTTCCGACGATATTTTTAAAGGATGGATAAAATTGGGAACTGAAAAGGGTCATCTAAAAGAAAATTTGAGTGAATAAATGTGTTCCTTAGCAATATTATCTCACAGTAGTGCAGCCGCAGCTATAATGAACGACATAAAAACCGTTAAGCGTAATGGATTAAAAATTTCAAGCATTTCCAATCAAATATTAATAAAAGAGTATTGTATCGGACGGACTTTATTTCAGCCTCCAATTAAATTAATAAAATTGTATAAAAAATTTTACTTTGTAGAATGTGATTTTATTCCTTGTATTTAATAACACCCATATGGAACTAGATTTTTCTTTTGTTTTTTTCTGACAATTTTTTTGTTGAAATTCGGTTTTTATTTTGAAAAATTTGTACACAAATTCAAACAACAAATAAATTTGTTTATGAAAGATGTGTAGCAAATATTTTCCTGCTATATTTTCTTCAGTTTTTTATGAATAATTTTGAACGAAAATAAAAAAATGTTTAAGTAAACGATAACATGCCAAAGTCAGTTATTTTGTGGCAGAAAAATACTGGTACATTGGAAAATTGTTGTTGTAATGAGACGTATCGGTAAAGTTTCCTCAGATTTCAAGCTCAAAATACAGGAAAGAAGAAAGTATGATATGGGCATTAGCTATGTATATACAAATTTAAATGCATTTTTTTGTTTTGTTTACATTTTTTTTAAGTGTTATTTCCGTGAAATGTGCTTTATCTGTTTTACAATAAAATATGAATTGTTTTGTACAAATATAAAATGTAGCTATTGTTTTCTTGAAAAAAAAAAAAAAAAAATCTACCAACTTCTACCACTATTTTAATTTTTCGCCTACGAACATTCTCTTTTTAAAAGTCCGTGCACTGACCGCACCAATGCGTAGAGCTTAGAGCATATATGTAATACTTCTATATCACTATGTAGGGTTCTTATTATTTTCATTTAACGTAGTGCTTAAGTTACCTTGAACTTTGTAATTTTAATATGTTTTACCAATATTTTAATTTTCAATAGTGATTTTGTAATTATCAAAAGTTTTCATGACATAAAAAATTGGGTTCGATAGAAACGATTTAAATTAAATATAAAAATATTTTAACCAACCAAGTTATTCATATAACTACAATTGGCGATCTTGCCTAATAATTACAACGCTGATTCGAATTCCCCCTGACCATCACCTTTACCATCCATTATCATCTTTACCGTGAAATTGGTGTATAACAAAATAAATAAAAAAAAACAAAAGAATTGAGAATTTCATTGATACCAAAATACAAAAAGTGAATGCTGCGACAAGGCTACAAAACAAATTCCTAACACCTATGACAAAACAAATTTGGCAGGAAATAATAATTATTAAAATTTGCGAACAAGAATATGATATTGTAAATGAAAGTTAAAAAAGAAAAAAAAATATACAATATGAAGTTAAAACAAGTAAGGAAGGTTAAGTTCGGGTGTACCCGAACATTACATACTCAGTTGAGAGCTATGGTGACAACATAAGGGAAAATAACCATGCAGGAAAATGTACCGAGGGAAGCCCTGGAATGTGTTTGTATGACATGTGTATCAAATGAAAGGCATTAAAGAGTATTTTATGAGGGAGTGGGCCATAGTTCTATAGGTGGACGCCATTTAGGGATATCGCCATAAAGGTGGATCAGGGTTGACTCTAGAATTTGTTTGTACGATATGGGTATCAAATGAAAGGTGTTAATGAGTATTTTCAAAGGGAGTAATCCTTATTTCCATAGGTGGACGCCGTCTCGAAATATCGCCATAAAGGTGGACCAGGGGTGACTCTAGAATGTGTTTGTACGATATGGGTATCAAATGAAAAGTGTTAATGAGTATTTTAAAAGGGCGTGGGGCTTAGTTCTATAGGTGGACGCCTTTTCGAGATATCGCCATAAAGGTGGACCAGGGGTGACTCTAGAATGTGTTTGTACGATATTGATATCAAATTAAAGGTATTAATGAGAGCTTTAAAAGGGAGTGGTGGCAGTTGTGTATGTGAAGGCGTTTTCCAGATATCGACCAAAATGTGGACCAGGGTGACCCAGAACATCATCTGTTGGATACCGCTAATTTATTTATATATGTAATACGTGCCAAGATTTCAAGGGTTCTTTATTTCGCCCTGCAGAACTTTTTCATTTTCTTCTACTTAATATGGTAGGTGTCACAACCATTTTACAAAGTTTTTTCTAAAGTTATATTTGCGTCAATAAACCAATGCAATTACCATGTTTCATCCCTCTTTTCATATTTGGTATACAACTATGGCATTTTTTTCATTTTTCGAAATTTTCGATATCGAAAAAGTGGCCGTGCTCATAGTCGGATTTCGTTCATTTTTTATACCAAGATAAGGTGAGTTCAGATAAGTCCGTGAACTAAGTTCAGTAAAGATATGTCGATTTTTGCTCAAGTTATCATGTTAACGGCCATGCGGAAGGACAGACGGATGACTGTGTTTAAAAACTGGGCGTGGCTTCAACCGATTTCGCCCATTTTCACAGAAAACAGTTAACGTCATAATATCTATGCTCCTACCAAATTTCAAAAGGATTGGTAAATTTTTGTTCGACTTATGGCATTAAAAGTATCCTAGACAAATTAAATGAAAAAGGGCGGAGCCACGCGCATTTTGAAATTTTCTTTTATTTTTGTATTTTGTTGCACCATATCATTATGGAGTTGAATGTTGATATAATTTACTTATATACTGCAAAGATATTAAATTTTTTGTTAAATTTTTACTTAAAAAAAAATTTTTTTAAAAGTGGGCGTGGTCCTTCTCCGATTTTGCTAATTTTTATTAAGCGTACATATAGTAATAGGAGTAACGTTCCTGCCAAATTTCATCATGATATCTTCAACGACTGCCAAATTACAGCTTGCAAAATTTTAAATTACCTTCTTTTAAAAGTGGGCGGTGCCACGCCCATTGTCCAAAATCTTACTAATATTCTATTATGCGTTATAAGGTTAACCCACCTACCAAGTTTCATCGCTTTATCCGTCTTTGGCAATGAATTATCGCAATTTTTCAGTTTTTCGAAATTTTCGATATCAAAAAAGTGGACGTGGTTATAGTCCGATATCGTTCATTTTAAATAGCGATCTGAGATGAGTGCCCAGGAAACTACATACCAAATTTCATCAATTTACCTCAAAATTTACTCAAGTTATCGTGTTAACGGACGGACGGACGGACATGGCTCAATCAAATTTTTTTACGATCCTGATTTTTTTGATATATGGAAGTCTATATCTATCTCGATTCCTTTATACCTGTACAACCAACCGTCATCCAATCAAACTTAATATACTCTGTGAGCTCTGCTCAACTGAGTATAAAAATAGAAGTCAAAATTTGAAAATGTGACAGAAATAGAAACAATAAAAATTGGAACATATGCGTACATTAAAATAAATGAAAGAAATATAAGTTTTGAAGTTATTTAAGAGTTTGGCAAATGAAACGTTATTTTAAAAGAAAAGAAAATTGATTGCTTGAAATTCAAAATTGAAAATAAAAATTTAGAACGAAAGTCGAAAGTTGGTGATGCAAGACTATTAAAAGTTAGTGAGAAGTAACAAAAATAGAGATAAATAAATAAGGAAACTGAAACGTATATATTGTGCATTTTGAGCTTGTAATCGAAACAAACGTATCTACAATTGGCAACAACAGAAAAAACAAATGTATGAAACTGATAGAACATTAAATTTACATCAATATTTATAACAACAATCAAAATAACAACAGAAAAGCCAACATAAGAGCAATACGTAACTATTTATTTACAAAAATTATATATTGATAAACCTATTATATTTCATTCAGTGATATGCGAATTGATATGATATTGTTTTATAATAATATCATTTACGTATTATTGTCATTCTTTTTCTAGTTTAATATCACTTTTGTGTAATTCAGTAACTCAGATAAAAATTTGCTACTATAAATTTTTCTTTTGGTCAATAATAAAGATTTATTTTATTTTTATCTGGTAAAAATTTTAAATTGTAAACGCTCTTTTCCAGAGATCTTAAATATTATTTTTAATTATCACCAATAACGTCTACTTTTGAGAATTTATTTCAATTAATTTAATTTATTATGTATCATACACCAACACATCGGGTTAACGATTCGCTTATTGATTTAGAAGATGTTTCCTCGCAAAATGGCCTAATAAATCCATATGCGAATCGAAACAATAACGAAATTTTTTCTACTCATGTAAAACTTCCTCAGTTTTGGACAAATTGTCCTGAAGAATGGTTAATACATGCTGAGATGCAGTTTAATACCAAAAAAATTACTCAAGAAAGAACTAAATACGAGTATATTATTACAGCATTACCTCAGGAGGTCATACTGACCATTTTAGATTTTATTCAAAACCCACCAGAAATAAATAAATATTCTGCATTAAAACAAATTTTGATTGAAAGACATTCCTTAAGTGAGAATGCGAAGTTAGATAAAGTGTTGTCCGATTCTGAAATGGGTGACCGCAAACCTTCGGAATTTTACCGATCTTTCTCGTTCTAGTTTTAGCCAAGAAATTTTAAAGAAACTTTGGATGCGAAAATTACCCAAAAACTTGAATGTAATTTCAACAAGTTCGAATTTCAATGACATAAATGATCTAACTAAATTAGCTGATAACATTTGGGAAATTATCAGTAAAAATGAAATTGCTTTGATAAATAGTTCTCAAAATTCTAAAGGAGAAAATTCTATTATCACTAATTTGTTTAAGACAACATTTTTAATTTGTGAAAATTTTCAAAAATTATCTTTGGAATTAAGTGAAATTAAAAAAGAAATTAGTCAGAATTATTCAAGATCACGTTCAACAAGTAGAAATAGTTTTAGAAGTCCTGTTAGATATCGTTCGAAATCTCGTGATAATCCCAACTGGTTATGTAGATATCATTACAAATTCGGGAATAAATCTTGGAGATGTGAAGAACCAGGCGAATCCTGTTTCACTAACAGACGAGGCTCTGGCAACCCCAAGATCCTCATGGAACTTGGGGGTGGGGAGGGAGGGGATGGCCTGAAGGTTTAATGTGGCCACATAAATCGTTCCCGAGATGGTCGGGCTAGCACCTTAATGGTGCTGTGGTACCGGAGCGTACCGGATCTGTATCCGGCAAAGGACCATTACATCGATAACACTCCCCAAGCCCTCGGGGAGCAACCTTATTGCTACAACAACAACAGGAACATGTGAAGAACAATGTGCGTTTATAAAAAATAGTAATGCAACAAACTAAAATGTTCCGTTGTTGCAGCGACAAATAACGGAATTTCAGAAATATCAACTCGTCGCTTATTTATATTTTACAAAGAAAACAAGTTAAAGTTTTTGATTGATAGTGGTGCCGAAATTTCAGTGCTTCCAGCTTCGAAATTCTCGTGTACAAAAAATCATCAGATATTATCTTAACAGCAGCTAATGGTTCAACGATTTTTACACATGGAAAAAAATTGTAAATGTTAATTTAGGTTTGAGGCGGGAATTTCCTTTTGTGTTTTTGCTTGCTGATATAGCGAAACCGATTATAGGTGCAGATTTTTTATGCAAATACGGACTTCTTATTGATATTAAAAACAAATGTTTAATAGATCCGTTAACAAATTTATCAGTTAACACAATTTCGTACTATTGTAACATCTCTCTCCCAAAAATTTTTTCAATAGAAAATCAATACACAAAATTGTTTAAAGAATTTCCTTCTCTTATAGGGCCAAATTATTCCAAACCATTTAAACATACCACATTTCATAGACTAGTTACAGAAGGTAATCTTCCTTTCTCAAAGCCCAGACGTTTAAACCCAATCAAATTTAAGGTAGCTAAAACTGAATTTGATTTTCTTGTAAAAACTGGAATTTGTAGACAAAGTTAACGCAAATGTATCAGTTTCGCATAATTTGAAAAAAGGTGTTAACGTAGTTGCTGATGGTTGTGCTGCTCTTTCCAATACATTTGCTACATTAAAATAAACACGTTGGCCATTCTCAAGATGTACAGCCAAGTGAACAACCGCAAGATGTCTTTCGTGCATTGGAAACGACATAATCCTCCAGACAGCTTCGTTGCTACTAATATAGCGCCCCATTTGATACTGAGTATTTTTATCATTTATATTATCACTAGCAACACCGAAAATTGCCATATCGCTCCCTTTATTTACATAGTTGCAAACATATTTGATGGATTTGACAGAATTACAATATTCCACATTTATATGAGCATTGAATATTTTCGATAATAATGGACAATACGGAACCACCCAACGATTATCAACTTCAACTTCCTGGTTATGCATTCTAATGGTTGCCGTTTTGCCATTATCATTAGGTGATCTACGTCGATACAACGGATATGCGTCATTGCCCGTTATTGTGTCGGAAGTAAATTGTCTTGGGTATCGTTTCGAACACTTTTCATCAATCATACATGGTGAATTCACATTTAGTTCACCGCACGGTCCATGTATCATGTTTTTAACGACAACTTTAAATAACTCAGGATCAGCAGTGTGATCAGGAATTTCAGTTGATATAAGGTTATCGATTTGATCCGGAGTTATTTTATGTACCAGCCAAATTAGTATATGTGCGTGCGGCAATCCCCTTTTCTGCCATTCGATGGAGTACATATGGCAACGCACCTCCCAAAAACATATAATTTCACAGCTAAATCCATAATCCGCAAAACACGCGCAGTAATGTCATGACGATCGGTTGTCGACTGTCCTGCAAATAAATTGTTTTTGATGTCATTCCAATGCGGATTACATGTAAATGTAATGAACAGATCCGGTCGACCGTATTTTCGTACATAACACATTGCGTCTTTTGCATATTCGTTAATATTCCGTGGGCTACCAATATATGTACGAAGATGGCAATATAGTTAAACGTCCGATGTGATTAATATTAGTATCATTCGCTATCCCATCTTGCAAATGAGTATATTGTTTAGATCTTAATTTTGCTTGGTTGAAATGAATAAAATTAAGACGTTCTGTTTCTATTTTGGCTTACATATCAACGATGTACTTATGATATAGTTTACCACATCTCAAGATATAATTTTGTTCTTGTGGACGAACCATCAATCGATATGAATAAAAATTCATGGCACTAACTTTTTTCTGTACATGTAGACCTGAAAATAAGTGCAAAATTTGACTTAAGAAATTTATACAAATGATGCCATCGTCACCTTTCCAATGCAATATTGGGTATTGTAATGCGTCGTAACTACGATGAAGTTCCGAAATACGTTGCAATTGCTCATTTCTGCGATGAAGTATAATATCACGGGATTGAAACTGATCGGCATAAAATTATCTCTAATAATGTTAGTAGCACCAAAAGAAGTCATTTGAAATGCCGAATTGTATTGTTGAATATGACTTAAAAAGTGCTTCGAATTTTCAGAAGTCCCAAAAATTAATGAAGACAATGGTTCGGGTGGAGTTTTAATGCTGGCAATCTCACTTTGCCATTAGCACAACACATGCCGGGCGTTTCACCTGGAAATTTAGCCGCATCACAGTGTGGACATATTGCGTTCATTATTCCAATATATTCGTACATACTGTAATCAATCTGATTGTTGTAATTAAAAGCAGCATAATTTCAGGTACAACAGATCTATTTCGTGCATTACGTTCACGCTGCGATGCATTAGCTTGTGATCGTTCAGTCTGTGATCGCCTTTATAATACCGCAGCATTTGCATGACGCGTTCGGCGACCTATATTTTCCTCGTGTGGGTCGTGGCATTTTTGTTTCAATTAAAAAAGAATAAATTAAATTAAAAAAATGTCTACAATAATAGTGGTACACCATATGTTTTTTCAAATAAGGAAACACACATGCATTCGTGTAATTCACTTCAACAGTTCAAAACTCACCGTTTTTTGCTCGGAAATCCGCTTTGCGCTATATTTCTTCTTTTCACAAATTCACACAAACTTCAATAATTATTAAACAAAAACACTATTTGCATTTTTATGTAATAATTTGCACCGCGGTAATTTCGGACACTACTGAATGTATTGGGCTGCTTCGTTTATTCTGCTAAAGAATGGTGTTGAGGCCAAAGAAAACGCTCCAGCGATGTTTACACTCCAATGTCATTTATTCTCCTAATTTGAATTTTCTTAATGGTAAGAGCCAAAGCTATATATACCTACCTATACAAAATATTCATGTATTTCTCTATGCAAAAAAGATGCACCGTAATATTGTTCGATGTCTTTTCAAATCCTGCTACATACATACATGTTGATATAAATATAATGCAAGTAAGTTTGTAGGTGGGAATATTAAGTAAGCTAGTTAAGACGAAAGTACATAAATTTTGAGAGCGAAAGAGCGTAGCTAAGTAGGTAACAAATCGTTTAGTAAATGATTAAACTATTATTGATGTATGTATGTTAGTATGAAAACGTATAATCCGCTGGCTAAGTGGGATGAATCTGATCAAACAAATGGGGTTTTGGTGTGTTTTTCAAAATAATTTTACCATACATTGAGCGCTTTTCAGCGCCTTCAGGTAAAAAGATTATATTGTTATGTGATTGAATATACCATTTTAAATGGTTGTAGTACATAAGAATGCAATCTCTTAAGCTGAAGGCGAGTTCCCAATTGGTCTATATCTCGAGTCCATAGTTACCCAGCGAAAAGAAAAGCCCTCTTTTCATTAGCATTTATCAACAACTTAGAATGGATACTCATGTAGTTCAAACACATCCTAGGGTTATCCGGGTCCACGTTTTGGTCTATATCTCGAGTCCTTAGTTACCCGGCGAAAAGAAAAGCCCTCTTTTCATTAGCATTTATCAACAACTTACAATGGATACTCATGTGGTTCAAACACATCCTAGGGTTATCCGGGTCCACGTTTTGGTCTATATCTCGAGACCCTAGTCACGGAGGGGCATGAAAAATAATCTATACTATAGCAATCATCAACAGCTTCCATTTGATACCCATATTGTACAAACACATCCTAGGGCTACCCGGGTCCACGTTTTGGCCTATATCTCGAGACCGTGGTATCCGATTCTTAAAATTTCAAAACACAAACCATCTACTGAATAGTCAGAACAAAGCCTAAAAATTTGGTTTGGATAGGTGAGTTCTTGAGTTATAAAATCACAACCGAAAATGGCATTCATTTTTATATTGTTAAGAATATTAGCAAAACTAAGGGGTGCTGCTATCTCTAAGCCGATGCTAAGCAGTGACGTGAATTCACATCAATAATTCAATCATTATGTATTTACATAAACGAAACAATAATTGCGTCTACACATATGTACCATGTACGTATACGAGCAGCGGAGAGTCAATACACAAACACATGCATATCTGAGATACTCCTGAAAGTGTACAATAAGAGAAGCTATAAAATCGTACGATTGTAGTTACAGCTGAGAAGATTGAGAGCTAATGGACTAGAAGATTTTGGAAATGGAAGCGCCTAGAAGATTAAAAAACCCCGCTTTTATAGCAAACTGAACTAAATATATAATAGTTTAAAAAAATTAAAAAAACACGGTTTTATAGCAAACCGAACTAAAAAATAGAAAATAATTTTCAAATTAAAAAGAGTTTATATAACAGTAGTAGAAGGTCAAACAATCGTTTATAGTTAATCACCTCAAAATAAAATTATAATAAAATTTAAGTTATTAACAGAATAATTTAATTCACAGTAAAAAGCGTGGGGTGCTTGATATTGAATGTTACAATCGTTCTATTGGCAACTATCTGAGAGGAAAGATATGAAATGTAGTCAAATGCACCCCACGCTTTTTAATCTGAATTAAATTATTCTGTTAATAACTTAAATTTTATTATAATTTTATTTTGAGGTGATTAACTATAAACGATTGTTTGACCTTCTACTACTGTAATATAAACTCTTTTTAATTTGAAAATTATTTTCTATTTTTTAGTTCGGTTTGCTATAAAAGCGTGGTTTTTAGTTTTTTTTAAACTCTTATTTATTTAGTTCAGTTTGCTAGACGCAGGGAGGCTGGACGCGGTCTTTTGCCGAAATCGCCAAGGGTCGGCAGATCATTGGCATTATACACGAGAGCAGCGAAGATGGCAGGATCTCGAAAGAACAGTGGAAGTGGATCGGGCCGCGCACAATACAGTGGCCGTTAAAGTTAAAAAGACAACCCTGGTCCACCGCCATATTACACCGATGCAGGGTGGTTGCAGGGCAATTTCAAGCTAATTGCCTGTGACGACGCCAGGTCGGTCAACCTCTATAGGGCCGCCGTCACGCTGATAGGGGTGGTATATCCGGGAGCGCGCCTCCAGGTAGTGGAGGCGCGTGATATCCCCTCACGACCAAGGGCTAGAGCCTGTGTTCAAGTGACGGCAACGGACCCAGCTGACATCCTGGAGCCGCTCCATGAGTACAACCCGCCACAGGTTTGGAAGCCAACCCGGATAAAACCGAGCTTGTTCTCTTCGCGAGGAGGTACAAAGTACCAAATCTTACGCCACAAAGAATTGGGGGTACTTTCTTAGTGTTTAGCGATCAGTCAAGTATTTGGGAGTCATCCCGCATAGGAAGCTATTATGGAGTGACCATATAGTTGAGCGATCCAAGAAGGCAGCAGCGGAGCTGTTCACCTGTAAGAGGGCAATTGGCACCTCCTTGGGATTCTCCCCTAAGGTGACCTACTGGATTTACACAGCCATTGTGCACCCGATTCTTCTTTATGGTGCCAAGATCTGGTGGCCTGCACTAGCTAAAAGTACCTATCTTAAAATGCTTCAAAAGTTGCAACGGAGTTTGGAGCTCTGCATTACCGGGGCTCTCGGCTCCACTCCAGATTCCGTTACATACATACATGGATACATAGATACATAGATAGATACAGATTAAGCTAATAAAAGCGTATAAAAAAGGGCTCCAGTATCCTCTTTCGTAGATGTGCCATGCATCCACTTCTATCATTAATAAAGGAATGCGTTTTTCGCATTATGTGCAAGGTTTCAAATCTATGGCCATTTGGGGTGGTCATAAGTTCAATTGACCTTATATCCGTTAACCTTATGTCACCCCACCATCACATTATTGCATTGTCATCGAGCCTTGATACGTGTGCAAAGTTTCAATCAAACTTGTGGCCATTCAAAGTAGCAATAAGGCCAATTGACCTTATGGCAATTGACGTTATGTTACCACACAATCACATTAATGCATTGTCATCGACCCTTGATACGTGTGCAAAGTTTCAATCAAACTTATGGCCATTCAAAGTGGTAATAAGGCCAATTGACCTTATGGCCGTTGACCTTATGTCAACACACCATCATATTAATGCATTGTCATCGAGCCTTGATATGCGTGCAAAGTTTCAATCAAACTTATGGCCATTCAAAGTGGTAATAAGGCCAATTGACCTTATGGCCGTTGACCTTATGTCACCACACCATCCCACTATTGCATTGTCATCGGTCCTTGATACGTATGCAAAGTTTCAAATTAATCGGACTTCTAGAAACCGGTGAAGATTAAGCTCAAAGATTCCGCTACATACAGGCCAAGCTAATAAAAGCGTGTTAATAAAAGGGGCTCCAGTATTCTCTTTCGTAGATGTGCCATGCATTCACTTCTATCATTAATAAAGGAATGCATTTTTCGCATTATGTGCAAGGTTTCAAATCTATGGCCATTTGGGGTGGTCATAAGTTCAATTGACCTTATGTCAACCCACCATCACATTGTTGCATTGTCATCGAGCCTTGATACGTGTGCGAAGTTTCAATCAAACTTATGGCCATTCGAAGTGGTAATAAGGCCAATTGACCTTATGGCCGTTGACCTTATGCTACCACACCATCACATTAATGCATTGTCATCGAACCTTGATACGTGTGCAAAGTTTCAATCAAACTTATGGCCATTCAAAGTGGTAATAACGCCAATTGACCTTATGGACGTTGACCTTATGTCAACACACCATCATATTAATGCATTGTCATCGAGCCTTGATATTGTGCAAAGTTTCAATCAAACTTATGGCCATTCAAAGTGGTAATAAGGCCAATTGACTTTATGGCCGTTGACCTTATGTCACCACACCATCACATTAATGCATTGTCATCGGTCCTTGATACGTATGCAAAGTTTCAAATTAATCAGACTTCTAGAAACCGGTGAAAATTAAGCTCAAAGATTCCGCTACCTACAGGCCAAGCTAATAAAAGCGTGTTAATAAAAAGGGCTCCAGTATGCTCTTTCGTAGATGTGCCATGCAAGCCAACCCGGATAAAACCGAGCTTGTTCTCTTCACGAGGAGGTACAAAGTACCAAATCTTACGCCACAAAGAATTGGGGGTACTTTCTTAGTGTTTAGCGATCAAGCCAAGTATTTGGGAGTCATCCTACATAGGAAGCTATTATGGAGTGACCATATAGTTGAGCGATCCAAGAAGGCAGCAGCGGAGCTGTTCACCTGCAAGAGGGCAATTAGCACCTCCTTGGGATTCTCCCCTAAGGTGACCTACTGGATTTACACAGCCATTGTGCACCCGATTCTTCTTTATGGTGCCATGATCTGGTGGCCTGCACTAGCTAAAAGTACCTATCTTAAAATGCTTCAAAAGTTTCAACGGAGTTTGGAGCTCTACATTACCGGGGCTCTCGGCTCCACTCCAGATTCCGTTACATACATACATGGATACATAGACACATAGATAGATACAGGTTAAGCTAATAAAAGCGTATAAAAAAGGGCTCTAGTATGCTCTTTCGTAGATGTGCCATGCATCCACTTCTATCATTAATAAAGGAATACGTTTTTCGCATTATGTGCAAGGTTTCAAATCTATGGCCATTTGGGGTGGTCATAAGTTCAATCGACCTTATGTCCGTTAACCTTATGTCACCCCACCATCCCATCATTGCATTGTCATCGAGCCTTGATACGTGTGCAAAGTTTCAATCAAACTTATGGCCATTCAAAGTGGTAATAAGGCCAATTGACCTTATGGCCGTTGACATTATGTTACCACACAATCACATTAATGCATTGTCATCGATCCTTGATACGTGTGCAAAGTTTCAATCAAACTTATGGCCATTCAAAGTGGTAATAAGGCCAATTGACCTTATGGCCGTTGACCTTATGTCAACACACCATCATATTAATGCATTGTCATCGAGGCTTGATATGCGTGCAAAGTTTCATTCAAACTTATGGCGATTCAAAGTGGTAATAAGGCTAATTGACCTTATGGCCGTTGACCGTATGTCACCACACCATCACATTAATGCATTGTCATCGATCCTTGATACGTATGCAAAGTTTCAAATTAATCGGACTCCTAGAAACCGGTGAAAATTAAGCTCAAAAATTCCGCTACATACAGGCCAAGCTAATAAAAGCGTGGTAATAAAAAGGGCTCCAGTATGCTCTTTCGTAGATGTGCCATGCATCCACTTCTATCATTAATAAAGGAATGCGTTTTTCGCATTATGTGCAAGGTTTCAAATCTATGGCCATTTGGGGTGGTCATAAGTTCAATTGACCTTATGTCTGTTAACCTTATGTCAACCCACCATCACATTATTGCATTGTCATCGAGCCTTGATACGTGTGCGAAGTTTCAATCAAACTTATGGCCACTCAAAGTGGTAATAATGCCAATTGACCTTATGGCCGTTGACCTTATGTTACCACAGCATCACATTAATGCATTGTCATCGACACTTGATACGTGTGCAAAGTTTCAATCAAACTTATGGCCATTCAAACTGGTAATAACGCCAATTGACCTTATGGCCGTTGCCCTTATGTCAACACACCATTATATTAATGCATTGTCATCGGTCCTTGATACGTATGCAAAGTTTCAAATTAATCGGACTTCTAGAAAGCGGTGAAAATTAAGCTCAAAGATTCCGCTACATACAGGCCAAGCTAATAAAAGCGTGTTAAAAAGAAGGTAGTTCCACTCTAATTTTTTTGACGTATTTGGGGATTTTTGAACTTTCATAATGTTTGTTGTTTTGCCAGAAGCGTTGCCATACCGTTTCTGTTTAAGGCGAAATTGTAGTTTTCGGGATGGAAATTTCCTTTAGGAAACGCAATGGTCATCTGAGACAATATGTGAGGACCCCAAAGCCGAGGACTTTGTATCCTCACAACATACACATATCAATACATTTTTCTAAAGAATATACATTTTGAAATAACTTGCAATTTATAATAATATTTGAATTTATCACTTATATATTTTATATGAAGCACCAGAAATATACATATGTATACCTTTAAGAATTATACCATAAATACATATATTCTGTTGTACATTGAATGGATAATTACTAAATTGAAGGACAAATTAGACTTGCGCACTTTTGCACGCAAGCAAAATATTTACATTTTCGTAAACATAAATTTTAAATATAGGATCACCCTAACACGCATTTAATATTTGGAAGGGAGGTAGATACGCACAAAACATAAAAATGCAGCGGTCAATCAACCCTTTGCACACTCAAAATCCAATACACCCAGCTACAAATACAACATACCTAATACCTTAAGTGAACGGAGATCAGCAGCAAGTCGTCAACATATGCGGCAGTTACTACCCACCGACGTGTGCCGTACGTAAGGACGTTTGTCGTACGAAGCACGTTTGACCGAACTCTCAAGCGCGTAGGAATCAATGGGTGCGTCTGTGTACATGTACATAACATATTTGTGTGTGTATTGTTTACAGATAAGCACTGTTGCCATTGACCATTTTGCATGTATGCTTATGGAAACATCAACTTTTTCCAATTTAATTTTTGATATTGTAAAAGGCCGGAATACATATTAAATAAGTATAAATAGATTAAATATTTATAATCAGCACTTTTACAAAATTATTTCGAATTATTTCCACAATTTTTCAAACTTTAATTAGACGTTTTTGCATAAAATTGCAAACGGTCAAAAATTAACGCACAAAAGTTTACTAGGCAACTCTGTTTAGTGAGAGAGCGATCAGCTGACACGTTCTTACGGAAAAAATCAAAATTGTTTTGATTTCTACGTTCCGGGCTACGTACGTACGGGCGTTGCACGTCGGTGAGTTTTCGTTTACATTGCACACTCATAAGATAGGTCGTGTCAGCTGACACGTTTTTTCTACGTACGTTCGTGGGTAACTGCCGCAAAAAGCGCCGCTACTAATTGAAATTTCGCTATACATACTTACACGCGTATAACAAACCAACGCATGCCATACAACAGAAGGCAGAAGCATTGGGAACACAACGTTAAGCCGTGGTTATGCGACAGTTATGCGGCAGTTACCCACCGACGTGTGCCGTACGTACGGACGTTTGTCGTACGAAGACGTTTGACCGAACTCTCAAGCCCGTAGGAATCAATGTGTGCGTCTGTGTACATGTACATAACATATTTGTGTGTGTATTGTTTACAACAAAGCACTGTTGCCATTGGCCAGTTTGCATGCATGCTTATGGAAACATCAACTTTTTCCAATTTAATTTTTGATATTGTAAAAGGCCGGAATACATATTAAATAAGTATAAATAGATTACATATTTATAATCAGCACTTTTACATAATTATTTCGAATTATTTTCACAATTTTTCAAACTTTAATTAGGTGTTTTTGCATAAAATTGCAAACGGTCAAAAATTAGCGCACAAAAGTTTATTAGGCAACTCTGTCTAGTGAGAGAGCGATAAGCTGACACGTTCTTACGGAAAAAATCAAAATTGTTTTGATTTCTACGTTCCGGGCTACGTACGTACGGGCGTTGCACGTCGGTAACTGCCGCATTACTGCCGCATTACTCACGAACGTACGTACCAAAAACGTGTCAGCTGACACGACCTATCTTATGAGTGTGCAATGTGAACGAAAACTCACCGACGTGCAACGCCCGTACGTACGTAGCCCGGAACGTAGAAATCAAAACAATTTTGATTTTTTCCGTAAGAACGTGTCAGCTGATCGCTCTCTCACTAGACAGAGTTGCCTAGTAAACTTTTGTGCGCTAATTTTTGACCATTTGCAGTTTCATGCAAAAACACCTAATTACATTTTGAAAAATTGTGAAAATAATTCGAAATAATTATGTAAAAGTGCAGATTATAAATATGTAATCTATTTATATTTATTTAATATTAATTCCAGCCTTTTACAACATCAAAAATTAAATTGGAAAAAGTTGATGTTTGCATAAGCATGCATGTAAAATGTACGTAGCCCGGAACGTAGAAATCAAAACAATTTTGATTTTTTCCGTATGAACGTGTCAGCTGATCGCTCTCTCACTAGACAGAGTTGCCTAGTAAACATTTGTGCGCTAATTTTTGACCGTTTGCAGTTTGATGCAAAAACACCTATTTAAAGTTTGAAAAATTGTGAAAATAATTCGAAATAATTATGTATGTAAAAGTGCAGATTATATATATGTAATCTATTTATTTTTATTTTTATATTAAAAAATTAGTATATACGGGCGACGAATTCGCATTAAAATTCAGAGATTAGGAGACAGGCATACGAGTCGGTAGGTTTTATGACTACCGACCAAGAGTACACCTGAAGGTTTTTGACTTCATTTGTACTAAAGTATATTCATCTGGAGGCTTTATTACTCCATTCGACCGCTGAGGTTGGCCGAGGGCTTTATTACCTCAGTCACCTATTACAAAGTAAGGGAATAAGCTAGGAGTAGAAGTAGATTTGATGAAATAAATATTTATAACGTTTTTACATGGAATCAACAGGGTTATTCATTTAGAACGACCGGTAGGAATTTTTGCTTTCAGGAACCCTGGACGGACTAAGGCCAACCCCGGCAAAGTCAAAGGAAAAGTCCGTCACAAATAATAATATGCTTTGACACGATTTATGTGCATACATATCGATTAAGAATGCAGTAAAACATGCCATTTTATTGAAAAATAGTGGATAATGACTCATACATTGGTTTATGACTCATATCTTTATGGCAACTTGACCCCTAGATAGAAAAAAATATTATCATGCCCCTACTGTGAATATTTAAGGCATGTTGAGAAAAACCGTTCCTCCAAAGTCTGCACATCTATGTCAATGCTAAAAGGGCACAGAATGTGTATAGGCGGGGCTGCCCCAAGGTGACCCCTGGTACAACGGACAAAAACATTCTCATAACTAGTGGCTAACCTGCAGAGCTACAGGGTAATGTTCTCCCTAAAAAATAGTTTAACAATTCCCTCCTAAAGTGCAACGCTTGAATAATACAATAAATAAACAAAAAAAAAAAAAAATGTGGATCTGTAGCCAATTTATCAAGAAATTGCGGTGTCGATTTATAAGGACCTCCTTTGAGCAAGCAATTGACAAACGTGTATGTTTTGTCAAAATGTTCTGAGAAAACGTACGGGCTATATTCCCTTGCTTTTCATACTTCGATCCATGTTTCTTCCACCAAAACAATTTTCGGGAGCTCGAAAAACTTATTAAAACCTTCTTTTCTAGGCTGATATTTTGTATTAAAATATGTCCAAGGCATGAGCTCGTTGTTTTTCTTTTTATTTAAAATAACCATGAAAGTAATTTAGTCTTATTCGTTAATATGAAATCCATCAAAATTAGAAAAATTCGTAACATTTTTCAATCTGGTACCTTGTTTTGATGAAATTGTAGTTGTCCTCGCAAAAGTCAAGTGGCTAACATCACACTAAATGGAACTACTTCCATTTTTTTGTATCGTGTATCTTTCTCCTTTCTCTCGAAAACACCAACACAATAAGGCTAAATTTATAAACACAAATATTACAGAATATGTATTTCCTCAAGCATCCGTAAAGTAGATAGTGATGAGAACTTCGATGCCTAAAGAATCGAATGATTTAAAAAAAATCGGTTCCATTAAGAATCGAATCGAAATCCAGCTCTACATAGAACCGCACTTTTTATATTGCCCTACAATATTCTTTATTGCCAATGAAACACAAGTCGACAGGTTACAAGTTATGCAAAACAAAGCTATGAGATTTATATTGAAAATGAGGCACGACACTTCCATAAAGAGTATGATCGATGCATTAATCTGGTTGAGTGTGAAACAGCTGATATTTTACCATAGTATGAAACTTGTATTTAATATCAAGCATGGTAAATTACCAGTCTGCCTAAGTGAAAAGCTTGTGTATATGAATGAAACCCACTCTTACGTAATTAGGGAAAATAAAAATTTTAGATTTCCTCTTTTCAAAACAGAAATGGACAAGCACAATATATTTTACAAATGCCTGAAATGCTTTAATGAACTTCCCAATCATGTTAAAAATTGTGAAAACTTAAACACTTTCAAAAAAAGTTTATTAGAATATTGCAAAACCCTTCCAATAAGATAAAATATTTTGTATCTGTATTTCATATTACTGATCCTTGAGTGGACATGGGCAATGCAAATAGACACAGAGGAACCTTATCCGCCAGGTCAAATATATTGCTCGCATTTAAATTGGGGAAGAGTTCCCGAAAACATTGTCTCAGACAAACAGTTGAGAGTCACGTCTATTCCAACAAAAATAATAAAACAATAATATATTATGATTAATTATGTTTATATAAAAGCTGGTGCAGGGAGGATTGGAAACACGTCCTTTCCAACCATCCGATAAAAGTGGCTCATTCTACTGAGCTACTAGATTTTGTGTTGATCGGAATCAAATGCATTCCGACAGCATAAATAACAAAACTGTGTAATCTTAAGTTTTGGAACAGGACAGGATTGGGAATACGTTCTTTCTAACCTCCCAATAAAAGTGCCTAATAACTCTGAGATCCGAGTAAATGTGTTGATCGGAATCTATTGCATTCCGACAATATAAATAATTAAACTATGTATTCATAAGTCTTGGAGTAGGGCAGGATTGCGAACACGTTCTTTCGAACCTCCCAATAGGTCAATACCAAAAATGTGTCGATAGCCGTCAATAGTTATCGAAAACGGCGATGGCAATACCGAATTTAACACATCGTCACTGAAAGACAATGACAATAAAAGCGGATTCATTGGTGCCGTTTGTCATATCGCTGTAGTCGTATCCCTAACGTAACCCTATACGCACATTGTTATCGAATAATGGTGCCTTAACCTAAAAATCGTGAAAATTTTATAAAAATGAAGAAAACGCAAAAAATTACAAACATATTCCACAAAAAATAAGTCTCCTAGTCATAACGTATCCAAAACAATGAATAAAATCTACAAAAAGTTATAAAATTCACCAACCCAAATATTTTGTATATATATATTTTCATGAAGGAAAATCGACACTGATGATTCCCATAATGTTGATCGAATCAGCTGTTATAAGGTTGCCTATACGGCTACCGATAACGTATGTCGTATCGCTGTAGTCGTATCTCTAACGTAGTCAGCTGTTTATCGTTACGACGGTAAACCAAAAACCAATTGGTTGGCTACGATACGGTTACGACCTTAGCGGCACCAATAATCGATTGCATTGATTCCCATAAGTTTGGTCGAATTAGCTGTTATAAGGTTACCGATATAGCACCAATGTCTGCAGCTTAAGGGTGATTGATTCAACTGTCAATAAGGCTAGAAGTGTTTTGGCATTCGTAAAGTGATGGTAAAAAGAATTTAGCGATCCTTATGCAACGATAACCCTTTTTACAACATTTGTTAGACCGATAATAGAATATTGATCGATAGTCTAGAATCCGCGTTATCAAGTTTATGCAGATTGGTTAGAAAGAAATCAAAACAGTTTTCACTCTTTACCTTAAGATATTTTAAATGGGATTCCTTGTGTAATCTACTTTCTTATACTAATCGGCTGAAACTTATTAATCTTCATAGGCTTGCCATTCATAGAGAGGTGCTTTGTAGAGGTTTATGCCGATCACTTTATCGGCGGCGGCGGCGTAGGCTCTATTATATACCGGCGGCGGCGGCGTGGGCGGCGCGCCGGCATACGCCGGTGTTCTGACTTTAAAAAGCTTGATTTTTCAATTTAAAAAAATAATATTTAGGAAAGGTTTTGGGTAAAAGTCTAGTTGAGGGGTCGACTGCTAATATGCTACCAGAAATATCGAGAGGTGTGTCAAAAGACGCGTATTGACCTCGGCAATAATAATCCGAAGGCGGAAAAGAAAAATTATATCTCTGTTCGGAGATATTTGCATTTGAAGTTGGCGATTTTCATGTGGTTGTTGTAATGTTGTGGTAACCACAAAAAAAATTGTGAACAGAAGTGTTTTGCGCGGATATAGTTTTGGTCTCCAAACCGGTGTTGGATTCACCCAGGGTAATTTTTTATAAGCGCGGCCGAAGGGCCGAAGGTGTTCTGCACAAAAATACTATGGATCCCACCCCCGGTTTCGGAGGGACTCGCGGGTCATTTGTCGGTTTTTCGTTAATATCTTTTGAACAAGTCGTTTAACACCTCTCTCGATATTTTTGGCTCCGAAGACTTTCTAATGGAACGTTAGTGAGTGTTTATTCGGCCAAGGATGCCGTCCTCCAAATCATAAGCAGTCTAAGTGGATGTCATTGCGTAACTCATGGGTGAAAATCGCGAAGGACAAAGCCTCACCTGGTATATATATGTGCCTACGTAATCACATTTGTAAAAGAAGCCGTAACGTTTAGGTGATATTTAAACTTGGTTGATACTATAATCAATGTGATTCACTCTAAGGGACTAGTTTTAGCTAGGGCCGCCAATTTTAGGAAATGTCAAACCGGGAGACTTGGGTGTTGAAGGATGAAGTGTGAAGATCAAAATTAACATTTCAGAAGCTATTGTATAGTTTCGCATATAAACAAAATATGCTTGAATGCAAGCCCAAGTATTTTTCAAACCCTTCTCATACGTATATATATCCTCAACTTAAGTATGAGGTAAGAAACATTTCAAATTTCAAAGGAGTGTTTATGCCCCTAGAACCTACTAAAGGATTTTGCATCACTGATTTCGCTTATTCTTTCAGCCAATCGCAATATAAAATTCTTTAAAAAATTGGCTCCTTTTTTGGGTAACTTGCTTTTTTTTAACAACTTGAGGACAATTTGAAAATATGTTCGCCTTGGGTCATTTTATTTGAATTCATTGTTCATTATTAATTTTATTGAAAAAAATATGCAAAGTGAGCATATAAATTTATTATATAACTTTTCTTTTAGTGTTTTGTTTTAATAACTTGGTGAATTGGGTGATGCAAAGCCCGTGTTAAGCTGACATCGAAACGTCTGTTTTTTTTTTTTTTTTTGAATAACTTATGAACAGTTAGAAAGAGTTAAATTTCGCAATTAGTTTTTATAACTGGCAGTGATGCGCATCCGTTGATAGTACTTTTGACCATATCCGACCAATGTTCTATCTCTAGTGCTTTGATAGTTAGGACAAAACAAAATATTTTTTTTTATTATCTCAATAATTATCAATCTGATGAGTTTTCTTTACAAACTATTCGCTATTTAAAAACTATTTCTATGTCACTAGTACTTAATCCAACCTTATTAGTGTATGACTTAGCTGAGCAGTTTTAGATCTCGACGCTAAACAAATCCCTGCCTTTCAAAGACTCGGCAAACAAAAATGCGCGCAGTCTGCGAATGTGCTTCTCGTGTCGGTTAGGCGGGCTTTGGAGGGTTAAAACCGTTGGGAATTCGTTATTAAATAGAACATGCAGCAAAAAATAAGCACGTGATGATTTGTATTACTGTTATCTCCCTGAAGGGAAGTTAGTAACTAGTGATACAAATTTCTGGTTCGGAAGTAGAACTAAAGTGCCAAAAAGTACTAGTTCATTAGTAGCTAGATTTTTTCCTGTTATAAAATCGACAGTTTGGATTTTTATATGTATATCATATTTCACATATTTGTATTTGAGAAAAAGGCCAACAACACGAAAACTGCTACCAGCTTTGAGAAGCTTCGACTAAAGGTTTACCTTTCTTCCCCACAGTTTGCCACCAGTTCGGAGGTTTCGAAAAAGGGAATAAGGAGCAACATGTAGAGTTTTGGTCCGGTTCGGAGCCAACGAAATAGTGCCAAGAAAAGAACTAGGTCTTAGCTGTGAATTTTTACACTAGTAGTGCCAATAAAAAACTAGTTCTAAAGTGGCAATTTGTATCTAGCTCGGAACTAGTGAAATGATAATGAGCGGGGACAGTTTCCACCGCCTAAGACAGCATGTAAAAGAGATAGATAGATGAATTCACTAGAAGCGCACTATTCTCCATTCACAACGCCCGGTGTTCCAGTAACTGCCCGACACGTATCATATCCAGCACAAATCATTGTTAATGTTAAAGTTCTCTTTGCCAACTTATACTTACGAACACAAACCGGCGTTGCTACTATAGGCTGGAGAGCAGTTCGAGGAAAGTGCAAAGTGTCAAATACACTTACCCGAATTTCTTTGCCTGCCTATAATTTAGCAGTGCAAATATCAGTTGGGTTTACTGTAAGACTCGGTTTAAAGGGACCATCCACTCGAATGCCAGCCCGATTAGACATTTGTCGGAACCGGTCGGATCAGACCATTACAGCATATATCCCCCATACAACCGATTTTTCAGAAAAGAGAATTTTTGCCATATCGTCCTCAATTTATCAAATTGAAGCATCAAATTTCACCATATGCTTTCGTATATTGCACATAATAATATGTCTGAAAAAAATGGAGGAGATCGGTCGTATATATAGCTTATATCAATACAACCGATTGTTCACATTAGAACTTTTCGTAATTACTGCCCCATTTTAACAGCTAGAAGCTTTAAATTTCACCAAATGATTACGTATATAGCATATATTGTTGTCTGAAAAAATCATAGAGATCGGTATATATAGTATATACCACATATAAACTGTAATGTCTGCCCGCTTTTTAGGAAGCGAAGTTTGCGCTTATATTTCCTTGGAGGTATGTTAGGTTAGGCTGAAATGGCCGGTCCGTGAGGACTTCACATAGACTGACTGAGTCCGTAGTGTTAGCAGAAGTTTGTTTTAAGGACCAAACTGAAAAACCCTATCAAAAACCAGGACCTATGTTATAAAATAACTCCGTCCTCTTGGCAAATACTAGAAGCTTCCTAGGACTTAAGCCACTTGCTGCTTCTAGATCTGACAGCTGTATCACTCCTAATAGCTGGAGTCTTAGCCTGTCAAGTGCAGGGCACGAGCATAGAACGTGATCGATCGTTTCCTCCTCCAACCCGCACTTCCACCATCTGCTATCACTGACCAAGCCTAATTTAAAGGCATGTGACGCCAGAAGGCAGTGTCCAGTCAGAATACCCGTCATGAGTCTACAGTCCTCTCTTTTTAATGATAGAAGCAACTTTTTTAGTGTAAGGTTGTAAGACCTACACATAATCTTCGACACTTTACAGCCCCGCGCTTGAACCCACGCCTTTCCTGCTTGGTCGATCATGTGCACCTCTCGCCTTCGCTTAATCTCGCCCAGTCTAATTGGGACATCTACGGAGCAAGCTTGAAGGGATGCGCCCTTTTTAGCTAGTTCATCCGCTTTTTCATTCCCATCTATTCCCATGCTGTGCTATGCGAGATTATTGCCTTAATCGCTGCTTGACTGTCAATATAAAAGTTTACGCGGTTGCAGCTTAAGCTATTCTCTTCCAATGTTTCTACAGCTTTGGTTTCGGCTAACATTTCCACGTGGAAAACGCTACAGTAATCCGGCAGCCTGTAGGATCTGCTTATTTCCCGATCAGCACAGTATACCACAGACCCTACTCCTTCCACTACTTTGGAACCATCTGTGCACAAATGTATCGCCTCGTCCGCCATTTGCGCACCCTTGCGCCAACCGTCCACCTCTATTGTGGCCTTAAGATGCCCCTCCAAGCGCAAATAGGGAATCAGGTAGTCTGTTCGTCTTGTGATTGATGACGCTATACTACTATGGCAAAATGGTCTGCGCTCAGGCTGCCCCGAGGCACCGAGCCTGGTTGCAGTTGTTAATGCTATGTTCTTTGCTACCAGATCTTCAGGTGGAATGTGCAGAATGGCATACAGTGCAGCCGTCGGGGTTGGTTTCAGGGCTCCCGTAATGCTAAGCATCGATAGTCTGCATACCCCCTCTAATTTTTTGAGGTACGTTGTTTTTTGTGTGGCTTTCTACCAAACAAGAACACCATAGTATAGAATAGGACTTACAATCGCTGTAAAAACCCAATGAGAAAGAGAGGGCGATAGGCCCCACGTACACCCCAGCATTCTTTTACATGCATAAAGTGCCGTTGAGGCCTTCTTCACCCTCTCCTCCAAGTTGAGCTTCCATGACAGCTTACTGTCTAGGATGATGCCTAGATATTTTGTACAAGGTTTCTCCTGTAAGGTCACCCCTCCTAACTTAGGCCTGGTCCAATTTGGGACCTTGTGCCTCTTTGCATACAAGGCCATATCCGCCTTCTCCGCATTGACTTTCAACCCGACATTAAATGCCCAGGTATGAATATCCCGAAGCGCGCGATCCATCAAAGAACTAATCGTTGGAAGGCACTTTCCTCTTATGACAATTGCAACGTCATCTGCGTAAGCCGTAAGTTTTACGGGTCCCTCATCGAATCGCCTGAGCAGTTGGTTGATAACTAGCGTCCACAGCAGAGTTGATAGCACCCCTCCCTGCGGCGTACTCCTGTCCACTGATTTCGTGGCCTCGTACAATCCCCATTGTGATGTAATTTTCCTGCAATTTAACATGCAGCCGTTCCATCTGGTTAAGGCTGGATGTACTTTAATGTAATAAAGACCATCCATAATCGCCCATTTAAAAACATTATTGAAAGCCCCGACAATGTCCAAGAAGACTTCTAGAGCATATTCCTTATATTCCAGGGATTTCTCTATGCTTATTACCACCCTGTGAAATGCGGTGTCTACCGACTTGCCTTTGGTGTACGCATGCTGTGTTGTGGAGAGCTGCGTTTCATCCACGTTGGACTTTATGTACACATCTATCAGCCTCTCAAAGGTCTTGAGCAGAAATGATGTTAAGCTAATTGGTCTATATTCTTTGGGATACACGTGACCGATCTTCCCCGCCTTTGGTAGGAAAGCTACACGAGCAGTTCTCCAAGAGTGCGGTACATGATTCAGCCTTATGCACCCATCGAATATTATTTTATGCCATTCCACGACCGCCATACTTGAAACTTGTAGCATGGCCGGGAATATACCATCTGGGCCCGGCGATTTAAACTTAGAAAACGACTTCACTGCCCATTCGATCTTGGTACCGGTCAGCTAGCCCAGTACTACCCGCTCCGTGATTGAAGTGTGAGTGATGTCTGCTGGCTCTTCTAAACCATCGCCCAATGGGAAATGTGTGTCGAAAAGCGCCTCAAGGGATTCCTCACTATTACGTAACCATGCCATGTTCTCTTTCTTTACTAGTCCCTGGACTATGTTTCCCCTTTCTAGGACTTTTTTCAACCGTGCTGTTTCGCTGGAGCACTCTATGTCCGTACAGAAACTTTTCCATAAAATTCTCTTCGCCCTGGAAATTTCAACCTTGTAGATCCTCAGTAGATCCCTGCACTCGTCCCGACTCGCTTCGCTTTCCGCGGTCTTTGAGAGCTTAAACATTTCTTTTACCTGTCTTCATAGAAGACTCAGCTCATTGCTCCACCATGACGGCTTTCCTTTTCCTCTAAATCTTCTTTCTGCAGGCTTTGTTATACGCAGTCATAAGCGTCTTTGTTAGGAATTCATTCGACTCCCCCAGTTCCTCCACATTGGCAATCTCTTTGGGTTGTCCCAGTTTTGTTTCTACCTGTTTCTGAAATTTAGTCCAGTTCGTTGCCCTAGGGTTTCTAAAGGTTCCTCCCTTCTATACCCTCTTTAGGGGGATGCTGAAGCTGATATATCAAGAACCATCCATTCATACCTTGATATATTACGCTCGGAGCTCTATGTAATATCCAGAACATTGCTGGATGTTGGACCAATGTATGTAGGGACATTTCCCCTGTTTGCTATCTGCAAATTGGTTTGCTGGATGTAACAAAATAGAGATTCGCCTCGCTCGTTCGTATCTGCCCCTCCCCACGCATTGTGGTGCGCATTTGCATGTGCGCCTATGACCAATCACCCTTTGCGCCCTTCCTCCTGCACTAGCCTTTTGCACTCCATCGGTGGAATCTCCGCATATGGGCCATGTAGCAGGATGCCAGGATAAAAAGCTGCTTATTCTTTTGCTCAACGGCCACCACTACGAGGTCCTCAGTAGTGTAATTAGGCAGCATACGTAAATGAATGCAGCTGTTTCTTTACCATTACTGCAGCTCGCACCCGTCCTGCCGTTGGCGCCTAGTAAATGCCAAACCCGCGCGCGCTAAGAGTCCAAAACCTTTCCTCCCGATAACAGCCACGGCTCCTGGATCAGCGCCACGTCACACGAACCCTCCTCAGGGGTTGGGGGAGTTCGCTCGACGCCACTTTACTGTATTGGAGGTTTATCTGTAGGTCTCGCAGCACCATTGGGCTGTTTGTCCCCCTCAAGCACTTTCGTCGTGACGTCGTCGTCCTCCCCTTGCCGTTTTGGTTTAGAGTATTCGAGGTCCCCTTCAGCCTCTCGTAACTGTTGTGCCGGGTGTCCTCTGTGCGAGTCACAGCACCATTTGGCGGTTTGTCCTCTTCTAACACCTTCGTGGTGACGTCGGCTACCCCCCAATCCTGTGTCGGTATGATCGGATTCTGATTCTGCAGAAGTCGCAGTGTATCCTCCGACTTCATCACGCATGGTATCCATACCTTAACTTTTTGTACCGTGGGGATTTGCGCTTTATCCACCACCTCAAACCGCGCGTTCGTGCCTTGCCTTTGGAAGTTTGGAACCACTTTGTCCAGCCACCGCCACCTCGCGATGTTGTCGCACGCTATCATATTCACACCATTATACCATCCCCCCGAATCAAAGGTTGGAAGGGACTTACTTGGTTGTTCCCGCATCATCTTAAGCATTAAGATAATAATAAGGACTGCTACGATCAGTCAGCGCCACAGTCAGTGACCACATTACTCATCTTCTCGGGAAAAGTCGGAGTTTTAGTGTTATCTTCCTTTGGTACCTCCGAGAAACCCGGATTCTTAGCATTAACTCCCTTTAGCACCTCCGTAGTTGGAACTTCCCTCTGACTCGCAGCTTTCAAGGTATTTGCTACCTCGCTATTGGGGCCCATCTGTATTACAGCTTTGGGCCTATTTGTCTTATCTATGCGACTGGGACTGGGTCCTTTCTGCCTCTTGAAGGCAGGCTTGTCCCCTTCCGCCGAAGGTTGCCCCTTCATTCTGCCATTCGACGCTCCTGCCTCCACGAACCGGTTATGGAACAGAGGGTTTCTCGTAGCAAACCTTTCTAAATGCCCTCGACCTACTTCTACCGCCTCATGGGCCCATTCTAAGCTTTCGATCTCCACTTCTTTTGGGTCGACCGCTGCTCTCAAGCGTTGTACAATTCTTAGTGCTGCTCGGTACTGCAAGAGAGAGCTCTTTTACTTCCTCTGCTCCGTACCCTTCTCCACTCTTCTACTCCGTTTTCATTTGTGTGCTTCTCTAACACGGGGTTCATTGAATCAGCACTACTCTCGCTCCCCGAGTCCGACGCATCGATTAATGCGTATTTGTCGTCCTTGGCTTGCGACTCAGTCCTCCTCTTATCATCATCCTTATTACAATTAGGTAATGAGTCGTTCATCTTGGTCGTACGACCACCTGCCCGACAAGGCGGGCTCAGCGGTCCAGTATAAAATACGGGAAAAGAACCGTCAGCCACAGCAGCGCCCCTTACTGTGGTAAGGCTATCAATACTTCCCCAGGTGGCCAGGTATCGGGAAGGCTCCGTTCGAATACAGCCGAATTTATCCACTGGCTGTAAATCGTCCAATAGTCACGGTCCGCATAACACCCTGGATTAGGGGGCTGGAAGTTCTTGGTCACCGATATCCCACCGCCCGCCTATGAGGCGAAACGGCGTAGATGTCAGTCCTAAACAGCTCCGCCTCATTGTCGGGCGCTATGGAGTTCGGCTAAGTCCTCATACCAACGACAAGGTGCCTAACCTAGTGAGGGTTCCTTGGAGGTAAAACGCGCCAAATGTTTTTTTAATAGTGGCACCGCTTTCCGAGAGTTTTCTAAAAAGCCCGACCAGTGCGACATCCAGCGAAAACTATTTCCAAAGTAAACTCCTATTTTGGTAAAATATCGCCTCTTTAAAGACCCTGGAAAACTTGCCATACTCATAACGGCCAATTCGTAACCATATTTTCACTTAATCATAGATAAATTTATATTGGCTCAACGGCACTCTATTCATGTAAAAGAATGCTGGGGTGTACGTGGTGCTTATCGCCCTCTCTTTCTCATTGGGTTTTTACAGCGATCGTAAGCCCTATTCTATACTATGGAGTTCTTGTTTGGTGGAAATGCACACAAAAACCAACATACCTCAAAAAATTAGAAGGGGTATGCAGACTATCGATGCTTAGCTTTACGGGAGCCCTGAAGACAACCCCGACGGCTGCACTGTATGCCATTCTGCACATTGTACCTGTAGACCTGGTAGCAAAGAACAAAACATCAACAACCGCAACCAGGCTCGGTGCCTCGGGGCAGCTTGAGCGCCGACCATATGGCCATAGTAGTATAGCGTCATCAATCACAAGACGAACAGGCTACCTGATTCCCTATATGCGCTTCGAGGGAGATTTTAAGGCCACAATAGAAGTGGACGGTTGGCGCAAGGGTGCACAAATGCCGGACGAGGCGATACATGTGTACACAGATGGTTGCAAAGTAGTGGAAGGAGTAGGGTCTGCGGTATACTGTGCTGATCCGGAAATAAACCTAAAAAATGTCATAACTTCATAAAATAGAAAAAACGAAAAATTTCAAAACAAAAAATACAATCCCCAAAATCTGAATAAATTCGCCAACACAAAAGTGTATAGATTATGAATATGTCGGAAAACCAAAAACTAATTGGTGGGCTTTGGTGTCGTTATACTTACTTACTTATTAGATTGACTTCCATAGAATTCGTTTGAGCAGCTGTTTTACACGGAGTTTGTCAGGGAATGATCACCGCAATTTCGTTTTCATCTGATGATCTATTCATACACGAGGGAACTTTAAAGTTGTGATCAAAGTTTGCTCTCACAACTTAATTCATTTACATGCGTCACACTTTCATTGCATACAATAAAAATTATTTATTTACAGACAATTATAACTCTTTATTGATACATGTTACAAGGAAAATATATCATCATTTCGACTGCTGAGCGGAATATCACCATATTTCAACTGCTGTTTCGAAAACGCCTAATCTCAAAATGCTTCGAAATTCGGCGCTCAGTCGTGTTAGGGTGATATTCCAATCAACAGTCAATGTAAAATAACAGCGCTCAGTTACATTTTGGATATTATGAATTCTTTAACGCTTGGATTTGTTACATCTATATATATATCCGGAGAACCGTACTTGAAACCTTGTGCGACCGCACAAAGTCGATTATTGAAGACGCCTCCTGCTCCAGTAGCTCCAAACGACAAACATTCTTCAGCAGACAAGGTTGTTCCTGCATATTGATATATTTCCACCCAATGAGTTCGGAGAATAGGATGAGGATCTACGCTGCTTCTAGATGATGAACCCCATCCACTAATCTGAAGAAATTTTCTCCGTGGTGTTTGATCCTGGCAAAGTTCTATTATCTTTGCTCTAGCATTGTCTTCAAAGGATGGAGTCACTTTAACCACTGCTATATCCACAGAAGGATGAGCATGTATTTCCTCCACACAGTGTTGGAGCGCTACATGTGATTTCAAATTGGTTATACCGGCTAGTACGATGATATCCTCAGGATTATACCTTACGCAATGCGCTACTGTAACTACCGATTTAATACTGATTATGGACCCAACGCAGTTATAGGTACTTCCTTTGAATATTGCCACTGTATGTAGGCTGTCCCTTATATCTATCTCCATGCCATGTATCATGCGATATTCCGCATTCGTATAGCTTAAAATGCAGCAAAGCAGATTAAACAGCACCACAAATTTATTTCGTAGATTCATTATATTTTAAAACCTTTTCTACCACTTTTTAACTATAAAGTACACCGAGTTTATTTTGAGACGGAGACGTGTAAAGAGAGATTCCAGGAATTTGAAATAACAAAAATACATCTAAATTTAAATTAAAGCTACTCAAGGTCAATCTTGATATACTCAGGGTTCTTTGCACACAGACTGTATTAACTTTGGTAGCAGCGTTGACAGATTGACGACGCCGTAGTCATTTTGACGATTTTCAACTAGAATGACGCTTGGACGGATTTGTAATGAAAAATGACGATTTAAGCCTGCCTTCTATGTAAGATTTATTTTAAATATTCAAACACCAAGAAATTACATATATTTAAAATTGAAATACAAGCTTTATTGAACATTGTATACCTTATACTAAAAATATGCTAACTTTTGCTGCAGACGGAGCTAATAACATGACCAGCTCGAAGCATTCGGTCGCCCGAATTTTGAAAAATAAATTCCTAACTTAATTACTTTTAAATGTATATGTCATTCTTTGGCGCTTTGCTATTCGTATGCCTGCTTAATGCTACCCAGCAGTGTAGAAACATTGGTGCGCAATGTATATAATAACGTTTCCAATAGTTCGCAGAGAATTACCTACTCAATTGAAAAATATAATTGCGCTATTGGAATTGCAGCCAAAAAAGATGCTACATCCATGCCAAACTCAGAGCCATTAAAAATATTTTTTAACTTCGCTGTTAATGTTGCCAAAATAGACAGTGCAAAATTGTTGTGAACAGAGTCTTAGCTATTATATGTACAATACTTCTTACTTCCACCAGCTGTCGAAATGTATGCCACCTATCTTTTTGTTTTTACTTCTTCTGGGATATAATAAAAACTTTCTTCCGTTTTTGGACTTGAAGATCTCGCACGCCTTTTTATTTCAACAAAAAACCATTATTGATTACTTGGATGATATGAATGAAATTTATATCTCCTTCATGAAGTATATCCTTCAAAATATTAATAAAGTTAATAAAATTTGCCAGAGTGAGGGACTTCAAGTACATAATATGTATTCAAATATATAAAGACTTTTTTTGATTTTAACAATGTTGTTCTACAAAACTTAAGTTTCATGGATCCCAAAAAAGTTGCTGGAAAAAAATTGATTCTTTGCATATGGTCTTGCCACGTTTTTCGCACACAATCGATCAGAAAATTGTGCAGGATATTGATAGCGAGTATAGGAAATTATAGTTTTTAGAATTTAATTTATGTGCATTCGTTGCAGATCTAATGTGCTTGCCACACTCTTCAGCGAATGTAGAACGATTTTTTTCTAAAATAAATTTAAACAAAACAAAAACTCGAAACCATTTGGAAACTGATACATTAAAAGGAATATTGCTAACCCAAATTTAAAATTGAATAACTTTTCCTGTCATAATATTGAACCGCAAATAAATATGCTAAAAAAATGAACACGAAAATGTATAACTAAGAAACTAAAATGATATGAGAGTTTATGCGAGGTTCAATTTGAGCTCAAAAAAAACAAAAGCAAAATAATTGTGAAAACAACTACCTTTTGTATGTAATACAAAATTTATCTTTTAAGACGTTTTTGTTATTTATAAAAGAAAACGAAATTAATTAAAAATGATTTTATATGTTGTACTAGCAGATCCGGCAGACGTTGTTCTGCCCTAAATTTGGCCTATCTGGATACATTTTAATAAGATTTTTCCGTCTAACTCTGCCCTAACCCTCTACACTTTTTCCTAATCTTTTTATTCACTCCTCCCTCTGTCTTTTTCGCTTCATCTCCATCTTCGTCTCATTCTATCTCTTTCTCAGTCTCCTTCTCTCTTTTCTCTTCTCTCAAGTTTTTCTCCTTCTTCTTCATCTCTTATTGCCAGTCCCAGAGGGTGGTATGTATTTTGTTCAACTCCCATTCCGAGTCTCAGTCCCAGTTCCACTCCGAGTCTCAGTCTCAGTCCCAGTCCCAGTCCTAATCCCAGTCCCAGTCCGTCTCTGGTATACCTCCCGGAAAAAAGCATCGTAAATACTAATATAGGCAAATTTATATACGAAATTTCAGGCAAATCAAATAGGACGTATGTAAATAGGTATGTGGGTATTATTAATTCTTGTCTTTATTTTGGCTTCGCATGCATATTTATCAGTTTTGCCAGGTTGATGCGACTAAATCGGATATCATAATGAGTTTTAGAGCTCTCAGCAACAGCTTTCATTTGATATCCATAATACACACATATCCATTTTGTATAAACACATTCTAGGGGTACCCGGGTCCACGTTCTATGCTATATCTCGAGACCCTAGCCCCCAGTTGTATGAAAATTATCCTGTACTATAGCACTCATATACAGCTTTCATTTGATATCCATACTGTATAAACACATTCTAGGGGTACCCGGGTCCACGTTTGGGCTATATCTCGAGACCCTAGCCTCCCAGTTGTCTGAAAATTATCCTATACTATAGAACTCATCAACAGTTTTCATTTGATATCCATATTGTATAAACACATTCTAGGGGTACCCGGGTCCACGTTTTGGGCTATATCTTGAGACCCTAGCGTCCCAGTTGTATGAAAATTATCCTGTACTATAGCACTCATCAACAGCTTTCATTTGATATCCATATTCTATAAACACATTCTAGGGGTACCCGGGTCCACGTTTTGGGCTATATCTCGAGACCCTAGCCTCCCAGTTGTATGAAAATTATCCTGTACTATAGCATTCATCAACAGTTTTCATTTTATATCCATATTGTATAAACATATTCTAGGGGTACCCGGGTCCACGTTTTGGGATATATCTCGAGACCCTAGCCTCCCAGTTGTATGAAAATGATCCTGTACTATAGCACTCATCAACAGCTTTCATTTGATATCCATATTGAATAAACACATTCTAGGGGTACCCGGGTCCACGTTTTGGGCTATATCTCGAGACCCTAGCCTACCAGTTGTATGAAAATTATCCTGTACTGAATCACTCATCAACAGCTTTCATTTGATATCCATATTGTATAAACATATTCTAGGGGTACCAGGGTCCACGTTTTGATCTCAAGACCCTAGGCACGTAGCGAAAAAAAAGGTAGACTTTGGCCGATTCTCAGACCTACCCAATATGCTCACTATATGCTCATGAGAATCGGTTCAGCCGTTTCGGAGGAGTTAAGCCTCTAAAACCGTGACAGAAGAATTTTATATATTAGATGTGGCAACAAAAAATAACAAAGGCAATTTTCAGAAAAGCGCTTTTAAAGTTAATATTGTTGAATGAAATCCGGCGATCTCATTTTGATTTCCGACGAATACAATCGTACGTCCCCTGGTAATAACCCAACTTCGTCCTAACTCAACTTTGGTTGTTACTGGTTGTTGCCATAGATATGACGATTTTTGTCGTTTTTTTGGGCGGCATCTGACGACTCGGAAAAAAAAATATATGGCAACGCTGTTTGGTAGCATAACGGGCTTAAACGAATTGAGATAAATATAGACTTCCATACATCAAAATGCTGAGGATGAAAAAAGGGATTGATTTAGCCATTTCAGTTCATCCTTCCGTCTCTCTGTCGGTGCACACGATAACTTGAGTAAATATTGAGAATAAAATATTGACATTTGGTATAAGGATTTCTTGTCGCTCATTTCACATCGCTATTAAAAATAAGGGCAATCGGATGGTAACCACGCCAACTTCTTATATATTTAACGTTTTGGAAAACACATTAAAACTGATTATTGGAATGATATTAAGACTCTTGAATTTTTTTTGAAAATGGGCGTGGCACCGCCCGTGGACGAATAAAATAAGTTATATCTTTGCAAAAAGAGCTTTATATCAATGGTGTTAGTTTTCCAAGTAAAATTATAACGAGAAAAATGAAAACATTTTAGTTTTTGAAAATGTTCGTGGCGGGAGCCATATAACTCGAAGAAAAATTAAAGGATCGTAATAACATTGTGTACTTATGATTTCTTTATAGCAGGAAATATTTCTACAACAAATGGATACGCCCACTTTAATATAAAATATGTTTAAAAGGGTCGTAGACTATAATAATAAGCTATATCTTAGCGATAAAATAGTTTTGTATCAATGATATTTCACTTATCAAGTTTTATTGTACGAGGAAATTAAGAGAATTTTTTTAGCTGGCGGTGCCACGCCCCTATTCCGATCAAACATTACAAAATATTTCTAGATCTACGCTGAGTATATAATATTCGGCTACTTCCAAACTTAGACATCCTTACTTGTTTTTTGTTTGTTTTAATTAGCTGAACAAACATATTTTGCTCTATCAAAATAACAAATCAACCGTATTTATTGATATTCTAGCAAATGAAATGACGCACTTTGCTATACATTTTCAAAACAACATTTCTTTGCAATTGTTTGTTTATTTATACGTGGACGAATCCCAAATAAGGTCGATAACGTACCGAAAATCAAAAGTGGTCAGAATTTATTTCTATCACTTGGGATTACAGGTCAAATACGATGTGGAAATCAAATAGTTTATTCTTTCCCCTCATCCTGGACAGAGAAACATAATTTCAAAGAAAGGCTTCATTGGTTTTGCAAATTTGGATGTTTTACTAAAAAAATATAACGCCCTTTCTTTATATTGTTGCGCTGTTTTTTTACCATAAAAAAACTTTAGAAGAAGGCTTTATAAATTGATCCTGCCCCTATCCTTATTATTTTCCTAGTAAGCAAACGTCGACTCGAATTTAGAAAAGCTTTCGGATGTTAAATAGGTCTGTTTACTAAAATTCTTCCGGGAAGTTCGGGTAACATTTATATTGGTGTCTAATAGCGTTTTATTTTCTGAAATAAATTGTTGCCTAAGTAAATAATAATAAATAAATATAAATGTAAAACGCGATAAGAGATCTAAGGCCGACCTTCTCTTCCAATTTGCGTCATGCTCCTCTTGATTTTCCCTGCAAATTGGCCGGACGGGACCTACATGTTTTATGCCGACTCCGAACGGCATCTGCAAGGCAAATGAGTTTTCACTGAGAGCTTTTCATCGCAGAAATACACCCGGAGCACTTGTCAAACACTGGCGAGGGGCGACCCCGCTTAGAAAAAATTTCTTCTAATTGAAACCCCTTATTTCTAAAATTTTGATGTTGCTTTGCCCGGGGTGTGAACCCAGGGCATACAGTGTGGTAGGCGGAGCACTCTACCATAACACCACGGTGGCCGCCTAAGTAAATGGTAAAGCCTTAATACAGTTACTCCTATCCCAGCAAATCTTGAACATTTATAGTGCATGCATAGAACATAAAGGGCTACCCCGTGTGTTAGCTGATTTTCACAAACGCACTGTCAATGATAATAAAAATTCATTAGGAATTATTTCCTTCATTTCAATTTGCTTCGACTAAAAATATGTGAAGTTACGAAAATAAATTGTCACGATCAGCTAGTTTAGCAGAGTTGCAATGCCACACCGCCGTTTTATGTAGGGTAAAAGTGTAACGGTTTTGCGTTGCGAGCAGGCAACAATTTTCAAAAAAGAACGAAATACCTCGTCAAGGCGTTATCTGCTTTTTAGAATATAACTTTTGCCAAAAAATAAAACGCTATACAATTTGTCAAGTCCATTGATTGATCCATATATTGGCCTATAACTTTATTTCCGTTTAGCCAACGAAACTTTTATGTTGTCAGAAAGAGGGCATTTTGCGATTTCCGCAGTGTATTAACTGTTAATTGATTCTTGGAGATGTTAGAGAAATCTTAGAAAACACGACGAAAATTTAAATTGTATCTCTTTTTTATTTTATATATACAAAGGATTATCTGAGGAAAATCTAAAATCAGTTCTGATTTCAACGAGATATAAATTTTAAAGATTTATGTAGGGTTTATTGGTGTATTCAACAATTTCATATGAAGACACAAAAAAGGAAGCAGTACAAACTAGCTTGTAATTTTCTTGTGAATATTATCTACTTGAAATATATATATATATATATTTTTCGACTAGAAGTGGTTATATGAGGATATCTTCCCATCCTATCCAAATTCAATGGATTTATTATATTAGTGAGTTTTTGAACGCAAACTTATATTGGCCTCTTTAAAGTTTTGATTTATTTTGTACTTTTGTTCTATTTCTTCTATAAAACTTTACATATGTACATCTTTAGAAGCACAAGAACGTGCTCTATTGAATGACCTAAAAATTTATCGAAGAATAAACAGAGGGAAAGTTACATACCAGTATACGTCTCCTCTAATGAAAAGGGGCTTTTGCGGCCGCGTGGTGTGATGGTAGCGTGCTCCGCCTACCACACCGAAGGTCCTCGGTTCACGCCCCGGGAAAAGCAACATCAACATTTTAGAAACAAAATTTTTCAATTAGAAGAAAATTTGTCTAAGCGGGGTCGCCCCTTGGCAGTGTTTGGCAAGCACTCCCAGTGTATTTCTGCCACGAAAAGCTCACAGTGAAAACTCATCTGCCCTGCAGATGCCGTTCGGAGTCGGCATAAAACAAGTAGGTGCCGTCCCGCCAATTTGTAGGAAAAACTAAAAGAAGCACCACGCAAATTGGAAGAGAAGCTCGCCGTAACCGTACTTAAGTTTATATCCAGCGTTTTAAAAAGATATATTAGATTTCGAAAAATTAGGGGCATTGGGTCTTTATTTCACGTCCGAACCTCTTCATATATTGTCATATATATGTACGTACATATTTGAGTTACCCACAATTGTTGCTTGAAATATTGTAATATCCGCTCAGTCCGCTGCTCATATTCTATTTTAGGCAGGTTGTAATCATAATCGAATGAGCTAAGATCCCGCATTCCGGAATTGCTGTATTTGTAATCGAATTTGAAAAAAAAGTTTGATGACGTAGCGCTTTTGAAATTTTTCGATTTATTATATTTGTCTTATGTTACGCTACCAGTGTTCGGAGTATTTAAAACTGTTACCTGAGTAAACGACTACGCCGTAGTAAAAATTAAATTTTCGGAGTATATTTTTTCTTCCTGTTGAAAGCGGGCGAACAACTAACATCAAATTGATTCGGTGGCTTGGCAAACTTTTCGATTGTGTTTTTGCCATGAAATATATCTCAGCAAAAAAGTTATCTACCTTATCAGATGCACATGGAGTCGGCCTAAAACGTGTAGGATGACCAATTAATGATCCCATTAACACACCACATTCAACCCCCACCCCCCCCCCCCCCCCCCCCCCCCGATATTTATCGCGAAAAAATATTATTATTATTATTTTCGGTTTACCATACATATTTCATGCTCTTTTAATGACCTAGGGTTTGAAGACCGGGACAGATCCCTGTAGGAACGACAATGGTGACCTGGTAACTGACGTACAGAGTGCGGGGGAAGACGAACCCGATACCGCGATCGCCGATGATGAAAGCACTCCCCGGCACCTATATTTAACGGCTAAAAAATCACAAGGTGCCAAGTTATGGCAGGATACCCGCCGGGCTGTTCAAACAGGGAGGCGAAGAGTTGATATAAAATAAAGAAGCAAAAAAAAGTGGGTCTTGCAGTAAATTTGGACAAGATGAAGTACTTGCTGTCATTGCGGCCTTTGTAGCTCACTGTTGACCGATATAAATTCGAGATTGTGAAGGATTTCGTTCATTTTTGAAGCAGCATTAAAAGCAAAAACAATGTCGGCCTAGAAATCAAGTGGAGAATAACTCTTGCCAACAAGTGCTTCTTTAGGCAATTGAAAAGTAAAGCCCTCTCTCGACGAACAAAATTCTCGCTCTACAAGTCACTCATCATACCTGTCCTGATGTATGGTTCGGAATAATGGAAGGTGTCGAGAGAAGATGAAATGGCTCTTGGTGTATACGAGAGAAAAGTTGTCCTGAAGGTTTATAGTCCTATGCGTGATGTCGACGGCGAGTATCGAAGGAGTTATAATGATGAGCTATATGATCTCTACGCAGACATGACGATAGTGCAGCGATTGAAAATCCAAAGGCTTCGTTAGGTGGGGCATGTTATGTGGATGAACGAACACGCTCCGGCAGTTTGTAAACAGAGGAAAGAGAAGACCTTCACTGAGTTGGGAGAAAGAGTTGGAGGAAGATTTGACCGCGCTTGGTGCCCCCAATTGGCGACTGTTAACGCAAAACTGGGTTAGCTGGCCTCACCGACCCAACGTACTTAATTTTTATATCAAACTTCAAGAACATACAGCACGTTGAATTTTGGCAGGATTTACAGATCGCGCCCGGACACATTTTTGCTTACATTTTACTCCTTCTATTCTCATGCCGTACGAAAAAAGTACAAAAACTGTGAGTAGAATATGAAAAAACATGTCTTAAGACACGGAAAATGAATTCACGTCATTTCATCCAATCGTCACTTGTAAACAATCAGCCTTTCATACGTATATAATAAAAACTTCAACCAAAAGATATTAGGTAGAAATACTATTTAGTTTTCAACTCGACTCAAATAAACCTTTGAGATAAAAAATGTAGTAGGAGGTAAGAGGAATAAAGTCTGAACACTGGGTCAGCAATAAAACATGTTGTCAAAAGCGTGACGTCCCGACGAGAAAATTTATTTCACAGCTAACTATGATTTTGTGCTCTCTCATTTTTAATGCGGGATCTGTTTATTGGTTCATGGGTTGTAATGCTTGCGAATGTCCCGTCCATTACTAAGGACTTGCCCCTATTTATTTGAAAAGTTTAATTGTGTTATTAAGTCGACACGTGTACAATTATTCAATATTGGAGTTATTTATTCAACAGTTTAGCGATTCGAACGTTGGCAGAAGATTGCAAATAAGGGGAATTGCAGTAAATTCGTTACAGTTGGTGTCAGAAGAGGAATTGTTGAATAAATTCCGAGGACTTCGAATACAACTTGGACATGCCAAAGTAAAGTGAATTGAGGATCCAGCAACTGAAGAAGGAGTTGGAGGGCCGTAGATTGAATACAACAGGCATTAAACTAGAACTTCAGCAACGACTATGACAGGCAATGGAATTAGAATTGACGTGGAAGAGTATGACTTTCATCTTGATGGCGAGGAAACAACAAAAATGGAAGCGACAGTTACGCAGACAGTTACGAGCACAGACTTGAACATGATTTTGGATGCAATATCTGCTCAAACATCGACAGTGGCTGCTCAACTGGAATCGCAAAAGACGGATATAACATCTCAACTGGCATCTCAACTGGAAGAGCAAAAGACAGATATAACATCTCAACTAGAAGAACAAAAGACAAGTATAGCATCCCAACTGGAATCGCAGGAGATACGTATAACATCTAAGATGGAAACACAGTTAGAAGAACAAAAGACATATATGGCTGAGCAGTTGAAATCACAAGAATCTCGCATATCTTCGCAACTGTCAGAACAGGAAGCAAGGGTATCATCAAAACTGGAAGCGCAGGATGCAAAAACCGCTCAATTTCAGGCAGAAGTCGATGATTTGAAAGGTCGTATGGAGCAGTTACAATTAAATCGCCCAGCTGTTTCAGCAAGCAAGCCGAAGGTAAAGACACCATCCTTTGACGGTTCTGTTCCTTTCCAGGTCTTCAAGCTACAGTTTGAGAAGACCGCAGCAGTGACCAACTGGAATGCGGAAGATAAAGTTTCTGCACTGTTCGTGGCATTGAAGGGGCCAGCACCCGAAATCCTACAGACGATTCTCGAAGGAGAGCGGAACAACTATGAAGCATTGATGGCTGCTGTAGAATTCAGCTGTAGATATTCAAAATTGAGTTGCAAAACCGCTACCAAAAAGCAAATGAGACATTGCAGGAGTTTGCTTCAGATATTGAAAGATTGGCTCATCTTGCAAATGCGGACGCACCCGTGGAATACACTGAAAGGTTAAAAATCCAGAGTTTCATAAATGGCATACGAGATGTGGAAACGAAGCGGGCTACATATGCGAATCCAAAACTAACATTTGCTGAAACGGTATCACATGCACTAACTCAGGAAGCAGCCTCACTTTTGAGTAAGCCAGCGTACAAAACTCGCCGTGTGGAAGTAGAAAGGCCTGAGTGGGTAGACGATATATTCGAGGCGCTGAAAGGATCGCAAAAGCGGAGTGGAAGGGTTATCAAATGCGAGAAGCTCGGTCACATTGCACGTCATTGCGATCTTGGTCTTAATAGTTCCAACAATGTGGGTGGCCGTAAACGCAAAGCTGGAGGAGATGAGAAAGAGCGAGTAAGATGTAGAGATCGAGAGTTAGATCCAGCTATTGAATGCCCTGTGATATCTGTGTTGCCAATTGGTAGAAAATCGAGCAGTCTTACCGTCAGAGGGAATGCGAATGGTAAAGAATGTGTACTGACTCGAGCAAAGGTTGATGGATCGAATGTGCCAAATAAAGCGAAATCAAAGGTACCTGCGAGAAAAACACTGGCATTGACAAACCCCAATGGACGCACTAAAACGACTGAAAGAATTTTCCAGAAAGAATGCAAGCCATCGTGTACTGTTGTGAAACCTCAAGACGATACTGATGATGCAAAGCCAGTCCGTCAAGATCAAGCTCTGCGAAGTAGTTCTTCATTGGCCAAGCAACAGAGTGTGAGGGAACGGCCCAGGGTAATGAGAAATAAGATGAAACACAGGTATGACAAGAACTTTAATTCGGAAGGTTTCTTGGAGGGAGATTTGGTACTGCTATACAACCCTCACCGGCGGAAAGGTGTTCTATCCAAATATCGGTGCAGCTTGGGAAACCACGAAGTAGAAGGGTGGTTCATTTGGAAATGCTTTTAGATCGAGAGATTTGGGTTTAGATCGAGAGATTTGTCTGATCGGGACGATTAGACTTAGGTGGAAGGCAGTGTTACGAATGTTGGTGGCACTAAGGGGTACTGCCATCTCTAGGCCGATGCTAAGCAGTGGCATGAATTCACATCAATAATTCAATCATTATGTCTACACATACGCTAGCACGCGGCGGAGAAGCAACGCACAAGCACATGCAGATATCTTATCTGAAATGCTCCTAAAGGTATGCAATTGTGATTGTGGAAATGTCGCTCATACATACAAGCGCATAGCGTATGAGAGAATCTATAAAAATTAGACATCTGTAGTAGTAGCTGAGAAATATATAACTAACTAGTAAGTTCTGGAATTAGAAAAGCCTAGAAATATGCAACTGTAACGATTGTGTCCACAGCAGAACAATTATAGCAACGATCGACACATACAATTGCACATGTGTTACAGAGCTAACACTTTCAACCTAAAAGTCGACTACGATTTATCTTGACGATGTTAACCCATTAACGTTATCTGTTTTTATAATGTTAAATGTTCTTATTGTTGTTAAACTCAGTTATCTATAAATGATGGTAGAGAGATCACTCTAAATTTATCTGATATATGTAAGTAATATGTAGATATTGTTAATAATGCTAATTTTAGGGTTACGAAAATATTCTCAATCTCTCAATTTTACGATTGTACATAACTGTAATCCTTTTCATTTCTATACATTTAACTTATGATATTTATAGACCTACTCAAATGTAATTTCGATTATTAGTATAGCGACTATTAAAGAGAACACATCGCCCTAAAAACATTTAATGCGTTTTACTTTTTTTGCTTGCCGAGTTTGGTTTGACTTAGACACAAGTATACAGTACTGACTCTTGTGGCTAGTTTTTCTAAGCACGGATGTACTAATCACAGAAGGAAGACCCTCTTCCCACAATTGGCGCCCATCTAAAATTAAAAAAAAAAACAAATATTTTGTAACCAAACCTCGCGTATAAATAAAAAAAATATATATATATATATAAAAAAATAAAAATTTTGAAAATTACTGCGAGAAAATCATTAAGACGCTTGTAGACATTTTTAACTCCTGCGGCTAATGGTTATAACAAAAAAAAAAACATACGTTGGAAATCGGCAATAAACATACAAGAGATTTTGGTATTGTGTTATAAGTGTTGTGAGACGTACATATATAATTTGGGTATTGAATTGGTTCAAAGGCTCTAAAACTGTGTTCGTTTTTTGGTTTCTTCACCGAAGAAAAGATAAATAAACTTCGTTGCATACTTTTAGGCATAAGTGTTCCGCTGCTAGATTTTTTTTTTGATATTTTCGCTTCTATATTCGTTCGGCTAGAACTGACTTATCTGCCGTATATTGAATACAAAAAGGTGAATTCCATCTGGCATTAGACGTTCAATATATTTAAGAATAGAAAAAGTCCGAGGCTAAACCCAGATTTGATAGAAGGAGAAATGGAGACAGGGAGGAATGCGACCCCTAATGTTAACAGCAACACTAACATAGAGCATAGAGACACAAAAACAATCTGTTAGCGTCACTAAACAGAGCTCAAATCAAGCAAGCGCACTTGCAACTGCCAGTGTAACTGACACCTAACGACAACGCAAATGTTAATACAAATGTTACCCGTGCAACAAACCAACAGACAATCAATTTAAGCAATTGCTAGGGAACTTTCACGTTAACCAGGATACTAGGGCTACTTTCAGTAAGTGTAGCGTTCGTTTTAATGGCGGAAGGAACACCAGCAAGATCGAAGATTTCATAGCAACCATTTTAGTTTACAAAGATACGGAGAATATTTCAGACCACCGAGCACTTGTCAGCTTACCACTTCTGTTAGATGGCTACGGATCGTCATGGTGGCAGGGTGTAAAAAAGGGTGCACAAACTTTTAATGATGCCATTGAATTGCTTCGCAAAGCATTCCCCCCCCCCCCCCCCTCACCCGCCCCGGGATTTTTTCTGATATAAGCCAAGAAAAACAAAAGTTTTCCGAGCCCACTGACTTATTTATATGCAGAAAGCACCAATTATTCGCACAGCTTTCAGAAAAACTAAGCGAAAAAACTATGATAGACATGATATTTTCCCAATTACTGTTAAAAATACGTGAAAAAGTTCCTCGCGAAGCGGTTCGAAATTTTAGCGAGTTGTTGGAAGAAGCTCGTGAGGTCGAGTTGGTTCTCGTGGAGAACAAAGAGGTTTATAAAACCAACGAAGCACCAGCAAAACTCCGCTCCGCTGCTCGTATTGTAGAAAGAAAAATCACTCTTCTGAAAACTGCTACAAATAGATGGAAAATAAGAAAAAGACGACAGGAAAAATGAAAGAAGAGACTATGAACTGTTATGGTTGTGGTGCATCAGGATACTACAGGTCGAATTGTCCAAAATGAAATCAGAAGGACAGTTACGTGGTCCCGAAAAACTGGACTTCAACGCCATACAAACCACAGTTATAGGGCGTGACGTGCCAACAATAGACATAAATATTAACGGTTTGAAAGGTGAAGCCTACTTGGACACAGCTGCTAGAACATGCGTGGCAAGTCGTCAACTGTATGAAAAGCTGAAAAGTAAAGGCGTTGAATTTCAGAAAGTCTTTGCGCAAATTAAATTAGCTGATGGCATTACTCGCCATGAAATGGATTACTCCACGATCGTCCATATCGTAATTGGCAAACGATATAAACGTATACACTTTATATGCTTGTCAAGGTCAGAAAACAATCGAACACTTCTAGGTATAGATTTTCTTGAGCAGGCAAATATAGCAATGGATTTATCACAGCGAACGTGGCATTTCAAAGATGACCCTAGTAGCATATTTGAATTTAAAATGCAAAAAGTACAGCCGAATAATTCTTTATCGTTAACTAAAGCAGAGATTCAAACACAGAAAGTTGAAACCAATAAAATTGATAGTTTTATGTCTTGGTTCGAAAACACAAATAATATTGCGGGGGTACCGAACATTAACTCCCAGTCGTCAAATGAATATTCGCCAGGAGGTATACTTGAAATTTTAAAGGGCAGTATTCCAACAGACTTTGAGTTACCGGAAGGAAAAAATTTATTTCCACCAATGAAAAAACTGAAACCGAATAACAAAGCTGAAGGGAGAGTAAGCTGCTCGGTTGGAATAAATTCAATTGAAATAAATCTGCGTCATAATGAAGGTGTACTTTTGGATGAAGATGAAAAAACGACCTTGAAAAATCTAATAAAAGAATATTCAAAAATTTTTGAAGAAACGGCAGTTCCAGTACCGCATTTTGAACATTATATAAAGACTACGGTACAAACGCCCATTTCTTCACAACCTTATCGTATGTCACCTGCAATGAAGCAAAAACTTAAGATCGAACTAGACGACATGTTGTAGAAAGGTATAATCGAAGAGAGTAAATCGCCGTGGTCCTTTCCCGTTGTGTTAATTCCCAAAAAAGATGGAGGAGTCAGGTTTTGCGTTGATTATACACAACAGATACTTACCCCTTGCCTAGAATGGACGATTTATTAAACGCCGCTAAGGCAACACCTTACATGTCTACTATCGATTTAAAAGCCGGATATTGGCAAACAAAAATGGCACCTGCAGATAAGCCGAAAACTACATTTACAACACCTTTTGGAATTTTTGTTTTCAACCGGATGCCGTTCGGTCTGAAAAACGCACCGGCGATGTTTCAGCGTTTGATCGACCAAGTTAAATCTGAATTGCCACATATCTTAATTTTGGCATACATAGAGGATATTATCATATGCTTCAATGATTTTAAGGCTCATATAAAAGACTTCGACATACTTTTTCAAAACTTAATGAATATGGGTTTCAGCTGAATAGAGAAAAAAGCGTTTTCTGTCGAGAAGAGATAAAGTACCTTGGTCATATTTACTACAGAAGGTCTTAAAGTTTATTGCGAAAAGACAGATGCTATCCTCAGGCGCCCGAACCCGAAAAATTTAAAACAACTCGTATCGTTTCTTCAAACTTGTTCGTGGTATAGACGGTTCATCCCACATTTCGCAGATGTAGCAAAACCATTGTCCAAGCTAACGAAGAAAAACACGCAATGGAAATTGTCGCCAGAGGAACAAAGTGCGTTCGATAATTTAAAAAGACTGCTTTCATCTCCGCCAATACTACAACAAGTGGATGAAACAATACCTTTCGTCTTAAAAACGGATGCCAGCGATTATGAGCTCGGAGCTGTTCTGCTGCAGGGGGAGAATGAGGAAGAACACCCCATAGAATATGCGAGCCGCCTATTGCTTCCAGCAGAAAGGAACTATTCTACGACAGAAAGAGAAGCACTCGCGGTAGTTTGGGCTCTACAGAAATTTCGTGGCTATATAGAAGGTGCAGAAATTAAAGTTTTAACAGACCATCAGCCACTCAAATGGCTATTGACCTTAAAAACTCCTACAGAACGGCTTGCGAGATGGGCTCTACAACTCCAGATGTATAATTTAAAACTGGAATATACGGCAGGAAAACAAAACGTTGTGGCGAATATGCTGTCACGTCCATCCTGTCCCCACGAAAACAGCACTAACTTTAATTCATTTGAAATCGATTTTCCTAGAAAAGGCGCTGAAGAGTTTAGAAAGGAGCAGCTAAAAGATGAGGATTTGAAAGAGATTATTCAATCATTTGAAAACGATGACGAGAACGTAAGTAGACATACAAAACGAGGATATATAATGGTAAACGGTGTGCTTCATAGATTCTGCTCAGAAGAAGACCCTGAAAACGGTCAACTTGTGGTACCAAAAAATCTACGGGAGACAATTTTAATGAAGTTTCATGCTGATCCAACTGCAGGACATTATGGTATTGATCGTACAACAAATCGGATAACTCGACACAATTTTTGGCCAGGTATGCGTACACAAATCACACAGTATGTAAAGTCGTGTATTGAATGCAAGAAATATAAACCTACAAATTTGAAACCACCTGGATTGCTCCAAACGGTTTCGAGTAACCAGAGATTCGAAATCATTGCCTTGGATTTATTCGGTCCTTTACCTCCTACTGCGAAAGGTAAATGCTGTATCCTCGTCGCTGAAGACTTGTGTAGTCGTTGGGTGGAACTATTTGCATTGAGAGAAGCCACAGCAGAAGCTTGCGCTACAACTATGTTAAATGAAATTATAACGAGATTTGGTGTACCAAGGCGCATACATGCCGATAATGGAAGTCAATTTATTTCAGCTGTAATGCAAAAATTATCATATTGCCTAGGGATACAGCAAACATTTACTCCCCTGTACCATCCAGAAGCTAATCCTGTTGAACGAAAAAACAGGGACCTGAAAACTCAACTGTCAATCTACGTCGGAAAAGAGCATACTACTTGGGACGGATGTTTACCATCAATACGGTTCGTCATGAACACGGTTAAATGTGAAAGCACTGGTTTCTCAGCAACATACCTTATGTTTGGAAGAGAGCTAAGAAGCCCACTCGAAGCATATTATGACTTGAAACGAGTACTTTATTCAGAAAACTCCGTGCCACAAATAACGCCACATTTAACGAAATGGGCTAACACACTAAAACTAGCAGTGGAAGCACAAGAAAAGCTGCAAGATAGAAATAAACAATATATTTATACTAAGCGCCGATCACAACTATCATTTAATGTTGGAGATATGGTGCTCGTTAAAACCCACATACACAGCAAAGCAAGTTAAAAAGTAACGTCGAAATTCGCCACACGTATAGATGGACCATATCGTATCATAGCCGAGAAAGGATCGATCTGCTACGTTATTGCAACAAATGATAACCCAAATGACCCAATTGGAACGCATCATGCAACAGCACTGACTCCATATGAAGGTCCAAATGTAAACCCGAAATACATTCATAGAAAACGTGGCCGTCCACAAACAACACATATACCTGAACACAATACAACAAGCATGGAAACACAACTGCCTATGCGATACAACAACAATGCATCCGATACCTACAGTAACAATGCCAATGCACCAACAAGAGTTCTGCGTCCACGTAAATGATACCGTAAATGCTGGGCTCGAATCGTAACATCCGTGATCGTACAACTCGTCACGTAAAAACATGATTTTCGGATTATGACATACGTGAACGTACGACTTCGATCGTAATTTTTGATCGCAACATACGTGACGAGTGACTGAACGTACACGTTACGTTCAAATTTCATTCGATCACAAACCGGCATTCGTATACATACAAATTTCATGAAAAATGTAAGTAAATTGTTGAAATATATGAATAAATAAAATATAATAACACATTTCAAACTCTTATTATTAACAAATGTCGAATTCAAAAAAAACTAAATCCAATCCAATAGGAAATAATGGCGGATTTCATGGCGAGACACCCAGGGCTGGTGAAGAATAATCTTCAAAACTCTGGAAATGGCAGAATTACCTCCAATAGACTTTGGGAGGAACTTTCTAATAGATTAAATGCTGAAGGGCCACCAGTTAAGGATGCAAAGATGTGGAGGAAGGTATATACAGCCGTTATTATATCTTTTGATGCTTGAAAGTAATACACTTGTATTTATTTCATTGCAGGATTTTGCTGATCAGAAGTATCAAGCAAAAAGAAGCTTTCCTTCAACAAACAGTCAAATAAAAAGACTGGTGGGGGACCATATAAGGAAAAAACAATAACTGCCACCGAGGAGGCTATCATTGAGGCGGCTAGCCTTGAGGTTTTTGTAGCAGGTGATGAAAATACAATTGCGTATGGCAGAGCTCGAGCAACGCTGACTTCATCAAAAAACATCGAGAGCTATAGTGCAAGCAGCGATGACGAATCATCGCAGGCAAAAAGAGGCAAGTCAGATCGACCTGCAAATAAAGAGGCTGGAATTGGAGACGCTGCAAATTAAAGCGAGAAGACCTCATTAATTTTTTTTAGAATATTTATTATTATATGCATATTTAGATATAAGAAACTGACTGTGAATTCTCTTTCTTTTTTAGTTTTTAAGATAGAAAATTAATTGATATATGTTTTACAAAGATTACCGGAAGAATGACAAAGCTTTTTATACATGTCTGCCTTTAATTGGAGTATTATTGAATATTTATATATGTATGTACATTTGTACTTTTTTGCTTTGGTTTGTATTTTCATACATATGCATATATTCAATGATACAATGCTCAACATCTGATCAACAGGCATATGTCTTTTGTGTATTGTTGGTCTTATTTACATATTTAAGGGTTGATTTGAGGCAGGTCAAATGTATTTAATATATAATTTTCTTCCGATCTGTTTGGATAATATTTATGTATATTTTAAGCTACGCAGCCAGCTGACTTGGCTTATCAAACCTGCCTTTGAAAATATTCAAGTACATAGGTACTTACATCATTGTACTGAATAACACATATAAAATGCTGTAGGAAATTTCTTTATAGGTACCTCCCCTCCCACCCATAGTCCAAATAATAACTAAATATTTTTTTATTTATTCAATTGTTATCAAATATTTTATTTATTTCAATTTTTCAATTTATTAATAATTCATACTTCATGGTTAATATGCATACATTTTATGCAAATTAACGTTTTATAAATATGCAATGGATTTCGTGTGCACAGAAATTCCAAGTGTGCAAATGCCGTCGGCAAAACACTATTTGCATGCATATTTCAATTTGCATACATTTTCCTAACATTTTAATTTATTAACAAAAAGGGATGGGATAATTCATAAATGTATGATTAATTTACATACATTTCATGAAAGGGCATATTTTGGGTATATGAATAGGTTTTTGTTTGTAAAGAAATAAGCAAAATTTCTGCAATTTGCATCAACATAAAACAAGCAAATATATTGCTATTATTATATTAATTAAGTTCAAATTCATATTAAATCATAAAACAAGCAAATATATTGCTACAAGTAATAAAATTTAAATTTAATTAATCCTACTAAATACCTATATTCCCACAAAGAAATCATATTAAGAGAAAATCCAGAGAATTTATACACTAGCTGAAACTGTTGACAGAGAATTTTTTGCTGTTAACTGGTTAACATTGAAATTGGATTGTGTGTGGTGAAGTGCAAGACGTGTTCAAATGCAAAAAAGTTGGAATCTAGCAAAAACGCCTTCTCATTGTGTTTAAATTCTCTGGTATCAGTAATGGGCCCTTAACTGTTTGTGCACACGTTTGTATCGTTTTTATTTACATATGAAATCAATAAGTGGGTGGGTGTAGGCCAAAAATTGAGTGGGTGTTTTCGTAGGGAGTAAGTGGCATGTCTTTCGAAATTAAAATGACGTTTTGACTAAAATTACGCTATAATCTGAAATCGTAGAATACAAAAGATAGCTGCTTAATGCAAGAAAAAACTATAAAGAAAATATTCAATCGATGGGTTAAATATGGCAAATATTAGAGCTCGTGATATTCGATTAATCGCATATTCGAACTATTCGATTACTCTAATATTGAATTTTCAGAATTCGATTGTTTAAATCTACATCGCACATCGTCGATAATTCGAATTATTGCTTGTTATCGATTATTCGATAATCGCTGCTGAACAATTATTCGAATATTAAAATATACATCGTTGAGTTGCGGTTATTTGAATTATCTAAATAAATCACCTATTCGAATGGCGAATTTCTATTAATAAATGTACAAAAATCTAAAATCGAATAACCGGATACTCGATTAATCGAGTTATTTGAATATTTTTAAGTGCGCTAGTAATTAGTATAAAATACGCATACATTTTAATCTAATATTTTTTGATTTGATATATAATGGAAACAAAAAATTTTGTATGTACAAATTTATAGAAAGAAAGGCATACATGTTAGAGAAACAATGTAAGATAAATAACATAAATATAGTTTAAACAAGTAAAGGAGCACACATACTTAGATACTCATATATTTATGTATATCCTTTTGTGACTGCATGCACTGTGCTAACATCAATCGATTGATTTATAACTAGGTTTATTGCCTTTTGTATGTGTCGAATACTTGAAGTATATCTTTTATGCGATACTTGTAGAGTGTTAATACCAGCTTTGCGTGTTTCGTGCACACATTCGCATGTTTATGGCGTTTGCCACACCACCGAAATGTTAGTTGAAATTGATTTGCGAGGTCATTGGAAGGTGTTTTTTTTCATAACACTCTGCACTTGACATTCTAAGGAGAAATACGGTTTTATTAAAGAGAAGTTTAGTGGTGTGTTGGTAGCGTGCTCCGTCTACCACACCAAGGATCCTGGGTTCAAGACCCGGACAAAGTAGTAACATCGAAAATTTAGAAACAAGTTTTTTCAATTAAAAAAAAAGTTTTTCTAAACGGAGTCAACCCTTGGCAGTGATTTGGCAAGCATTCCGAGTATACTTCTGCCATGAAAAGCAAAAGGTATGTGCCTTGCAGATATCGTTCGGAGTCGGCATTAAACATGTAGGTCCAGTCCCCCCAATTTGTAGGAGCACCTTGCATCTATTTTTTTTTTTTTGTACTTATTCAAAAACAACTGCAACTATAGGCGTATAATTTCAAATTATAACATCATGATTGTGATCAGAAATGGCGCTTAACCTTTCGATCAGGATCAATCGGATCTCAGAATAATTTCCGGCAGTTTCTGGATGAATTCGGTACAATTTTAGGATTGTTTGACGGTGCATAACGGGCTGATTTCGAATTAATTTTCGCATCGTTCATTTCCGATCTATTCAGCACGATTTTTGAGATATATTTTGGCATGCTATGATGTCTTTTTAGTGCATGCCGAATTCACGTCCAATATGTTAGTCCAATATGGAGTCGCCGTGGTGTAATGGTAGCGTGCTCTGCCTGCCCACCAAAGATCCTGGGTTCAAGCCCCGGACAAAGTAACATCGAAAATTTAGAAAACAAATTTTCAAATAAAAAATAAATTTTTCTAAGCGGGGTCGGTCCTCGGCAGTGATTTGGCAAACACTCCCAGTGTATTTCTGCCCTGAAAAGCTACTCAGTGAAAATTCATGTGCCTTGCGGATGCCGTAGTCGGTATCAAGCACGTAAGCCACATCCCGCCAATTTTTACGGAAAATTAAAATGATCATGACGCAAATTGAAATAGAAGCGCGACAAACCATCCTACACCTAAATATCTAACCACTTCTTTGTGGCTATATTTTCAAAGCACGTTTCGCAACCAACCGAACATACGCAAAATTACTAATTATTTTTTTTTTTTTTTGTTTTGTTTGTACTCTAATTATTTTCTCATATATCAACATCTTAATATACATATTTGCTTTATTTTTTGTACTCCAATTCACTTGATAATAAATGAATTGTGGTTTTAGTTCTTACGTCTCTTGATATATCCATTACAAAAGTACATACATACATATTGTTACGAATATTAGCAAAACTAAGGGGTGCTGCTATCTCTAGGCCGATGCTAAGCAGTGACGTGAATTCACATCAATAATTCAATCATTATGTATCTACATAAACGAAACAATAATTGCGTCTACACATATGTACCATGTACGTATACGATATGCGGAGAAAAATTATGCGCTATAAGAAATTGTTACGAATTTACTGCAAATCCTCTTATTTGCCCTTTTGCTAAGTTCGTATCGCTACACTGTTGAATAAATAACTCCAACATTGAATAATGGGAAAATTGCCTTTATTAAAGTACTTCACAATAACACTTATACTTTGCAACTAGCTTGCTTAACAACCAAATTGATTGATAGTTCAAATGAAAATCTACTATTGCCCGCCAGATTGCGTACTTAATCAATAACTGCTTGATAGCTCAACTCAAAATGAATTCCAGCGCCTCTTCATTTGCTGCCTTTTATACTCTCTGATTTCAACGTTCGCATCTTCTAGACGCTTCCATTTCCAGAATCTTCTAGTCCATCAGCTCTCAAACTTCTCAGCTGTAACTACAATTGCACGATTTTATAGCTTCTCTCATTGCATACTTTCAGGAGTATCTCAGATATATGCATGTGTTTGTGCATTGACTCTCCGCTGCTCGTATACGTACATGGTACATATGTGTAGACGCAATTATTGTTTCGTTTATGTAGATACATAATGGTTGAATTATTGATGTGAATTCACGTCACTGCTTAGCATCGGCCTAGAGATAGCAGCACCCCTTAAATTTGCTAATATTCGTAACACTGCCCTCCACCTAAATCTGATCGTCCCGATCAGACAAATCTCCCGATCTAAACGCTGCTAGCATCGCCAAGTGTACCACTCTTCTATTTCGTGATTTCCCAATTGCTTGTATGCGGTAGATGACATCACTATCGCCTTCACAATTCTGTACGGGCCTTCCCAACTGCACCGATATTGGGATGGAACACCTTTCCGCCGGTGAGGGTTGTATAGCAGTACCAAATCTCCTTCCCGGAAACCTTCCGAATTATTTGCCTTGTCGTACCTGTGTTTCATCTTACTACTCATTATCCTGGATCGTCCCCTCGCACTCTGTTGCTTGGCCAATGAACTACTTCGTAGAGCTTGCGCTTGACGGATTGGCTTCGCATAATCAGTGTCGTTCCCACGTTTCACAACAGTAGTGCGCTCCGGCTTGAAACTACCCTCGCATTCTTTCTCGGAAATTCGTTGCTTCGTTTTCCTGCGTCTTTTAAGTTTTGTCAATGCCAGTGTTTCTCTCGCAGGTACTTTTGATTTTGCTTTATTTGGCCCATTCGACCTATTAACCTTTGCCTTTGACTTCCGTGGTTTTTGTCGAGTCTTCTCCACCAGTACTCGATTACTACTGAATCCTTTCTGCAAACTGAAGTTAAGTGGTATATCCTGGTTCCTGTACCGCATCACCCTTTCCTGCATATCGATCTTGATGTCATGGTCAACCAAGAAGTCCACTACCAATATGACTTCATCAACGATCTCCGCCACAACGAATTTGTGTAAAACCATGACCTTCCAAATTAAGACTTCACAGATCACTTCTCCCCGGACTTGGTTTTACTCGCCAGTGACCGTACGCAACCTCGCTCCAGGTAATGACTTTACTCTCCTGTAGACCAAATCAGATCGAATCAAGGAATGAGATGCGCCCGTATCGACAGTCCGTACACGTTCTTTGCCATCCACATTTCCTCTGACGTTAAGACTACTCGATTTTCTTCCAATTTGCGAGACAGATATCACAGGACATTCAACAGCTGGAGCTAGCTCTCAATTTTTACATCTGGCACGCTGTTGCTCATCTCCTCCAATTTTGCGTTTACGGCCAGCCAAGTTGGAACTACCAGCACCGGTGTTGCAATGACGTGAAATGTGACTTGGGTTACCGCACTTGAAACATTTCATAACTCCGACATTTTTCTGTTGTAACCCCTTCAGTGCTTAAAAAATTGTGTCTACCCAATCTGGCCTTTCCACTTCCACGCGATGAGCTTTGTATGCGCGCTTACTCAAAAGTGACGCTGTTCCCTGAGTCAGTGCATGGGATACCGTTTCTGCAAATGTGGGTTTTGGGTTTGCATATGTCGCTCGCTTCGTTTCTACGTCCCGTATGCCATTTATAAAACTCTGGATTTTTACCCTCTCGGTGTACTCCACGGGTGCGTCCGCATTTGCCTAATGAGCCAACCTTTCAACATCCGAAGCAAACTCCTGTAATGTCTCATTTGCTTTTTGGTAACGGTTTTGCAATTCTATTTGGTAGATCTGTTTCCTGTGTTCGCTTCCGTATCTTCGTTCTACAGCAGCCATCAATGCTTCGTAACTGTTACGTTCGTACTCTGGGATGGTCTGTAGGATCTCAGCAGCTGGTCCTTTTAAAGCCACGAACAATGCTGCAACTTTATCTTCGGCATTCCAGTTGTTCGCTGCTGACGTCTTCTCAAATTGAAGCTTAAATACCTGGAAAGGAACAGAACCCTCAAATGTTGGTGATTTTACCTTCAGAGTAGACGCTGAAGTGATTGGACGGTTCAATTGTAACTCCTGAATCCGATCTTTCAAAGCATCCATCTCAGCCTCCATTTTATCTTGTCGTTCACTAAAACCCTCCAACTGCGATGATATGCGATCCTCTGGCGCTTTCAACTGCTGAGCCAACTGAAATATCATATATGTCTTCTGTTCTTCCAGTTAAGATGCCATATTTGTGGATATTTGTAATGAAATTTCTGTTATACGTGTTTCTTGTGCTTCAATCTTGGGTGTTATACGGTTCTCCTGCGACTCTAGTTGCGATGCCATATATGTTTTCTGTTCTTCCAGTTGAGATAACATTTGCGACGACATTTCTGAAATACGCGTTTCTTGTGCATCAATCTTCGATGTAATCTGTGTCGACATTTCTAAAATACGCGTTTCTTGTGATTTCATTTGAGATGCCATATATGCCTTCTGTTCTGCCAGTTGAGATGACACTGTCGATGTTTGAGCAGATATTGCCGCCAAAATCATGTTCAAGTCTGTGCTCGTAACTGTCTGCGATGTTTCGGTTTTCTCCTCAATTTTTGTTGTTGTCTCGTCGCCATCAGGATGAAAGACATCATCGTCACATTAATTCCCTCCGACTCCATTACCTCTCGTAGCCGTGCTTGAAGTTCGACCTTATTGGCGGTTGTATTCAATCCACGGTTCTCCGTTGATGGATCCTTAATTCACTTAACTTTGCCGTGTCCAAGATGTATTCGCAATCTTCGGAATTTATTCAACAATTCCTCTTCTGACACCAATTGTAACGAATTTACAGCAAATCCTCTTATTTGCCCTTTTGCTAAGTTCGTATCGCTAAACTGTTGAATAAATAACTCCAATATTGAATAACGGAAAAATAGCCTTTATTAAAGTACTTCACAATAACACTATTACTAGCTTGCTTAACAACCAAACTGATTGATAGTTCAAATGAAACTCTACTATTAACCGCCAGATTGCGTGCTTAATCAATAACTGCTTGATAGCTCAACTAAAACTGAATTCCAGCGCCTCTACATTTGCTGCCTTTTATACTCTCTGATTTCAACGTTCGCATCTTCTAGGCGCTTCCATTTCCAGAATCTTCTAGTCCATCAGCTCTCAAACTTCTCAGCTGTAACTACAATTGCACGATTTTATAGCTTCTCTCATTGCATACCTTCAGGAGTATCTCAGATATATGCATGTGTTTGTGCATTGACTCTCCGCTGCTCGTATACGTACATGGTACATATGTGTAGACGCAATTATTGTTTCGTTTATGTAGATACATAATGATTGAATTATTGATGTGAATTCGCGTCACTGCTTAGCATCGGCCTAGAGATAGCAGCGCCCCTTAGTTTTGCTAATATTCGTAACAATTTGTATGAAACCGATAGATAAACTTGTCATGTGGGATGCCAAAACAAATAGCAGGGCACTTCAAAACTCCACTCATTTACTCACAGATCCGTACTTATTCCTTTGTACTTTTATATATTTAAGGGCCCGTTAATGATACTTAGCATAGACTTGACTTGACTTGAGAACTGTCACTTACAGTTATGTTAAATGAACATTGCATATTACTGATTACTCAAAACTTAGCAACACTTTACTTGACTTAGAAGTCTGTTGAATTGAGTTTCTATGTAAGTTCTAAATGACGTTTACATTTTGAATTGCCATTTGTTTGCACTTCATTTTGACATTTTGTCATACAAATTGACATTTATTGATTATGATGCCAGATTGTATGCGCTAAGTGGAGTATAATCGTGGCTAAGTTGCCAAGTTTATGCCAAGTCAAGTCAAGTCTATGCTAAGTATCAGTAATGGGCCCTTTATTGTCAAAATTGCCTCAAATATCGAACAGTCACATTGCTATTTTATATACTCCGGGCTTTGTTATTGTACTGGCACAGCCAAAGTATTAAGACAAATATTTACGTTTTACCCCTTACATAAACTTCGTTCACCATGTAATATGAACTTTTCAAGTGTGTTATGCTTTTCGCCGGTCATCAAGCAAGGAGCTACTTAAGAGAACGCTGTCAACACTGCCGTTCTAGCCAAGTGCGCAAGAAAATAGCCAAGATAACATATTAAACAATACCAGACGGTCAAAAAAGTAGTAATATCATGACAACGGCAAAAGGCAGAGGTGTGCGCTCGATGGTGATGTGTGATTTCAAATATTCACCCCTATTATGGTTGTCAACGTGAGAAAATTAGTGTCGACGCTCATGAATTGGTATCGGCGTTGTCAAAGTCGATAACTATTGACGGGTGTTGATGCTTTTTTGGTATCGGCTAAAACAATATTGAAGTTGTGTTGACGTGACGTGGCACAAAATTTGTCAACATAGTTTTTGGAGACGACAAGCGCCGCAATACGAAATTCGGCTATTAAAAATCGGTAAAATTATTTATTTATTTTTAATTAAATTTCAGAAAAAGGCAAAAATAACCAATAAAAACCAATTCACGGAGCTTGTTGCAGAAGTTTCAACAAATTTTAAGTCGCAATGGCAAGGTATTGGAAACCAAATTAGAATGAGGTCTCCTAAGCTAGCCCAAACTTTTCAGCCCAATCAACAAAACGAGACCGTACTATATTGCACAATATTTAATGCTAACTTAATAAGGGTCAATTAAATTTATTACACTTGTTTTTTAAAAAATAATCCGGATTAAATTAGCATTAAATATGCTGTAATTAAATACGGTCTCGTTTTTTGATTGTGCTGAAAAGGTTGGGCTAGCTTAAGAGACCTATTGGAATGCTCCCGGACCACCGCTCAAAAATGCTGAAGGTTGGCAAAAGGTGAAAAACTATTTATTTTACTACGTATATACATACATAGTTTAACTTTTTTTGAAATTCAAAGTTTGGAGAGACCTTAAATGCAAGGTCAAAAGAAAACTTTTCCACAATAAACAAGAGTGCCGTGCCACGCGAGGAGGAGAATACAGGCAATTGGTGTTAAGCCCACTGGAGGAGCAGGTTACGAATTTAGTACATTGTTAAAAAAACGTTTTAAATCACACTAAAAATCAAATAGCATCTTAACAAATTGTAAATAAACAATTGTCAAAAGTATAGGGATCATAGTTTTTCTATAAAATTATCGATAACACGTCAACGTCAATACATTGTTTTAGGAAATACCCATTCTGCATTGACATGACGTTGATGTGCCGATACGACATGATGGCGATGACAATACGAAGTGATGGTTGACATTGACAACCATAATAGGAGTGATTTAAAGAGAAACGGGTTTGTTGCGTTATGTTGTGATAGGAACTTAAATATTAATATTTCCTCCTCAAATAATTAACCCTTCGACTAAGTTTTTCTTTTGTAGGGACCGCTTTTGTCTATTTTTGAAAGAGTTTCGATTCTTCACGAACCAGTTTCCAGTTCTTTCAGATATTTATTTCGGATCTGATTAGGTTTAGGGTTTAGGTTCAAGTTTAGCTGTAGTCTTGGTCTCTTTACATCCAATTTCAGTTCTCGTAAGTCAAGGAACTGTCTATAAGACTTTAAAGTACCCAGTTATTTGTTTCGGTGCATTACTTGTGGGCACGTGTATATAATTTTATTCTACGAGGTTTGTTCGGTAAATCTTATAAGCCATATTCGACTTATTAAAAAAAACAAAAACTATGCATAAGCAGAATCATAAGTTTTCTAGGCTATAGCGTCTCGATGTTTCGCAGTCTCAGCATTGCGTAATATTGTGACATCGATGGGGGGAACAAGGGAGTGCTAAACGAGCATCCTATGGAAAATCGTTAATTTTCGAATTGCTGTGCCAATGTCTTTCAAATATATCACACTTTGACGTACCAAGGACGAAGAATTTAGCAGTAGTATCAAAAAAAGGTTTCCTCCTCTTTGTCTACAAGGAAGACTAAGACTAAGTCCTACTACAAGGAAGACTAAGACTAAGTCCACTGCTACAACAACAACTAAGTCCTACCTTACTTACATCATTAGCACTAACTGTTTAATGGATTATGGCCGTCCAACAAGGCACGCTAGTCCCAACTTCGATCTGCTAACTGGCGCCAATTGGTCACACCAAGGTAGTTTAAATCGTTTTTCCTCTGCTTCCATATGTGGTTCCGATAAAAATATATTCTTAACCGTATTATCATCATTCATTCGCATAACAGCGTAGCCGCTGCATTTTAATTCGCTGGACTATGTTGATATCCACGGAAAGCTCATCACTAAATCTTCTTCGGTACTCGCCATCGCCAACGCGTAGAGGTCCGTAAATCTTTCGGAGAACTTTTCTCTTGAACACTTCCAGAGCCCCTTCATCTGATGTTGTTATGGACCATTTTTCTGCACCATATAGCAGTATGGGTACGATTAGTAACTTGTAGAGTATGATTTTCGTTTGCCGAGAGAGGACTTTACTTTTAAATAGCTAACCTAGTCAGAATTGGAAAGCGTGATTTTGATGATGTTGTTATTTGTGTTGATGCTGGTTCTCAAATAAACGAAGTCTTCCACTATTTCTAAATTATTGCTGCCAACAGTGGCGTGGTTTCCAATGTGCAAATGCGGTGACTTATTGCGTGATGACAGCAGATACTTCCTCAACCACCATCAAACCCATTTTTTCAGCTTCTTTTTCCAGATTGGAGTAAGCAAACCTAAAGGGCCGGTGTTCAGGCCGATGATATCAATGTCGTCAGCAAACGCCAGTAGTTGCACGCTGTTATAGAATATTGTTCCAGATCGGTCAAATTCTGCAGCTTGTATTATTTTTTCCAGCATTAAATTGAAGAAAACGTAAATTAGGGGGCCACCCTGGTTAGTTTCAAACGGCTCGGTTAGGTCCTTCCCAATTCAGACTGGGCTGATGGTGCTTCTCAACGTCATTCCAACCAAACTCAGACATAGTGGAATAAAGGCAGTTCCTTTTTGTGCTCTCGAAGGCGGCTTTATAGTCGGCGAAGAGGTGATGTGTGTCAATAATTTTTTCGCGGATCTGTTCGATGTTAGATTTCCGAGGTCTGTAGCTTGGGTCCAATCAGCCGCTCGACGGTGGGCTTCAATATTTCGCACAAATCCAGTTCCACGCAAACCCAATTCCGCGCACTCATTTTTATTTGGCCATGTATGTAGTACAAACTAGTTTCAGAATTATGTTCAAACTTTTAAACGAATACCTTTTTAGAATAAAAATATCTCTATGTACTGAAATATCCAGTAACTTAATTAGCAACCCTCGGGGCTGTTTACTTTCAAAAATGTTTATTTATTTATGTAAAGTGTTGGCAAAAGGTGTTGCTGCCGTTTTGTTTATTCCTTCTGTTGCGTTATATTTTTGTGTGAGAACTGGCAGCGAAATTAAAAGGCAAATGAACTTTACCATGGTATAAATATTACAAGGTAAAACCGGTGAGAGCCGAAATGATGTTTAAAAAAATTTTTTATTCTCACTGCTCTCACATTTTAATTTTTTTATTTTGGTTTTGTTTTCATAACAGAAATATAACAAACTGTAATATATTTGGTAATTCTATACGACAGCAAGACACTCTTAAAACACTTCAAGAGGGGTTTCAAAAGACACGTCTTGGATCCAGGATCTCGAATCCAAAAGCGAAGGTGAAAAAGTTTGGGTCTGTCAAGAGATATTTGCAAAAGAAATTTTGAAAAATTTCATGTGGTTGTTGTAATTTTGATGATTTTGTGGTCCCCACAAAAAATTGTGAACATAATAGTTTTGCTCGGATATAGTTTTAGTCTTCAAACCGGTGGTGGACCCACCCAAGTTAATTTTTTATAAGCGCGGTCAAAGGCCGCCAATGCAGTAAGGTGTTCTGCATAAAAATACTATGGGTTCCACCCTCGGTTTCGTAGCACTCCGGGGTCATTTTTCGTTAATATCTTTACTTTTTTTTTGGTGGGAATGAAATCTCAACGGTCAACCACATTCCAGAATTTTCAATTAAGAATTGTATTGTGGTTTCCCACAAAAAGAAGCATCAGGCCACTATCCTCTTCTGAGGAATTTTCTTCAACAAATTGTTGTGTCAAAGTTTACGTAAGAGATACATACCTACTAATAATAACAATTTGGTATGACATATATCCGAGGAGATTAAGGTCTAGCTTTCCATCCAATTTGAAGGCTACGTATCATGCATTAATTTTTCTACGAACTGGCTTGCCTAAATACATGTATTATGCCGAGCCAAAACTTTATCTACTAAGGCAGACGAACTTTTGATGCCAAGGTAATGCCGAGGGAAAAACGATACCATTTATACACATTTTCCTTATATTTTTGATGGATAGGCCAACACACCAGCTCTAGACCACGGCGGCAGACTTTGGCCGTTCAGCTTTTTTGCGGGCGTGGGCAAGTTATGGGAAGATCTCCGATGAGTTCGGAGAAGCAGGTGGAATAAGACTTTGATCTCTCTTGGTGCCCCCTGTTGGCGTCAGTTATCTCGAAACAGGGTTAGCTGGAGTGACTTGTTACGCAACGACCAGCATTTCCTAAACGGTTAAACGCCAATTAACGAATTTAACTTCCAACCACGAGGAACATTTGAGACTGCTGATCTCTTATGAAGTGAAGTTTCAGCATATTTAAGGGTTAAAGACGTATCAACCAAGTGAAGAAGGATGAATGAAAAATCAATAGGGGTGGTCTCCAACATTCGCTTCTTAATTAGAAGAGGTTAAGAAGTAAGGTATTTTCTTTTGTCCCTTTGCAAAAATAGGACGTGTTGAGGCATACACTATATTGGCAATTAATTTGTTTGCAATATACATAAAAACGAATTTCAAAACTTTTCGAAATATTTTTTTTACTTATTTTATAAGCATTTTATTTTTTGGCATTAAAAAAAGTGAAAAATGTCATACCAACAATTTTTTGTGTTTTCTTTGCTTTGGCATTTCCACAAAGTTTAAGAGAGTGATTTTAAATTTGGGGGTATACTTCTGCCTGCTATATGGTGTTTCAAATTGTATTGTCACGAATATTAGCAAAACTAAGGAGTGCTGCCGTCTCTAAGCCGATGCTAAGCAGTGACGTGAATGCACATCAATAATTCAACCATTATGTATCTACATAAACGAAACAATAACTGCGTCTACATATATGTACCATGTACGTATACGAGCAGCGGAGAGTCAATGCACTAACACATGCATATATCTGAGATACTCCTATAAGTATGAAATGAGAAAAACTATAAAATTGTGCAATTGTAGTTACCGCCGAGAAGTTTGAGAGCTACTGGACTAGTAGATTCTGGAAGCGCCTAGAAGATGTATAAAATTGTGCAATTTTAGTTATACCTGAGAAGTTTGAGAGCTCATGGACAGTGCTAGAAGATTCTAGAAAATGCGAACGAGGAAACCAAAGAGTATAAAAGGCGACAGATGTAGAAGCGTTGAATTCAGTTTGATTTGAGTTGTCAAGCAGTTACGACTAAGACGATATGTAGCGAGCAATAGCAGTATTATTTTGAATAGTGGAACTTCATTTGAGCTATCAGTTTGGTTATTAAGCTATTCGTTGCACAGTTTGAGTGTTATTGTGAAGTATTTTAATGAAGGCCATTTTTCCATTATTCAATATTGGAGTTATTTATTCAACAGTTTAGCGATACGAACTTAGCAAAAGGGCAAATAAGAGGAATTGCAAGTAAATTCGTAACAATTGGTGTCAGAAGAGGAATTGTTGAATAAATTCCAGAGGACAACAAGGACATGGCAAAGTTCAGTGAATTGAAGATCCAGCAACTGAAGAAGGAGTTGGAGAGCCGTGGATTGAATACAACCGGCATTAAACTCGAACTTCAGGCACGACTACGAGAGGCAATGGAAGCAGAAGGAATTAACGGGGAAGAGTATGTCTTTCATCTTGATGTCGACGAGACAACAAAAATTGAAGAGAAAAACGAAACATCGCAGACAGTTACGAGCACAGACTTGAACGTGATATTGGCTGCAATATCTGCTCAAACATCGATAGTAACATCCAAGATGGAAGCACAAGAGACGCGTATTTCAGAAATGTCGACACAGATAACATCCAAGATGGAAACACACACAGAAGACATATATGGCATCCCAACTGGAAGAGCAGAAGGCATATATGGCATCCCAACTGGAATCACAGGAGGCACGTATTTCAGAAATGACGTCGCAAGTGTCATCTCAACTGGAAGACTAAAAGACATATATGGCATCTCAATTGGAAGCGCAAGAGGCGCGTATATCTGAAATGTCGGCAGAAATTTTGGAACAGGTATCATCAAAACTGGAAGCGCAGGATGCAAAAATGGCTCAATTTCAGGCAGAAGTAGATGATTTAAAAGGTCGTATGGAGCAGTTACAACTAAATCGCCCAGCTGTTTCAGCGAGTAATCCAAAGGTAAATACACCATCCTTTGACGGTTCTGTTCCTTTTCCGGTCTTTAAGCTACAGTTTGAGAAGACCGCAGCAGTGAACCAATGTAATGCTGAAGATAAAGTTGCAGCTCTGTTCGTGGCACTGAAAGGGCCTGCCGCGAAAATATTACATACCATCCCAGAGTACGTGCGGAACCATTACGAAACATTGATGGGCGCTTTAGAGAGACGTTACGGAAGCGAGCATAGGAAACAGATATTCCAAATTGAGTTGCAAAACCGCCACCAAAAAGCAAATGAGACATTGCGGGAGTTTGCTTCAGATATTGAAAGATTGGCTCATCTTGCAAATGCGGACGCACCCGTGGAATACACTGAAAGGGTAAAAATCCAGAGCTTCATAAATGGCATACGAGATGTGGAAACGAAGCGGGCTACATATGCGAATCCAAAACTAACGTTTGCTGAAACGGTATCGCATGCACTGACTCAGGAAACAGCCTCACTTTTGAGTAAGCCAGCGTACAAAGCTCATCGCGTGGAAGTGGAAAAGCCAGACTGGGTAGGCGCAATTTTGGAAGCATTGAAGGGTACGCAGCAGAAGAATAATGATGCAGTCAAATGCTTTAAGTGTGGAAAGCCAGGGCATATTGCGCGTTATTGCAACACCAACCCTAACAGTTCCAACAATGTGGGTGGTCGTAAACGCAGAGCAGAAGGAGATGAGCAAATCTCCAAGACAAATCAATCGTTAAACTAAAGCGAGTCAGCAGCAAGGCGCGACAGCTGACTCCCTCAATTGAATGCCCCATAATCTCTATCTCACAAATTGGAAGAAGGTCGAGCAATCTTACTGTCGGAGGACATGTGGATGGAAAGGAACGTTTACTAACTGTAGATACGGGTGCATCTCATTCCATCATTCGAGCGGATTTAGTCAACAAGAAGATAAGACCATTGCATGGAGCAATATTGCGTACAGCCACTGGAGAAGACATCCAGGTAATTGGAGAAGTAGAATGTGAAGTAGCAATTGGGAACGTCACGGTACTACACAATTTTATAGTGGCAGGTATTGTTGATGAAATCATAATTGGAGTGGACTTCTTAATCAACCAAGGCATCAAAATCGATATGCAAAGCAAGACGATGCGATATAAGAACATGGATGTGCCACATACTTTCGGCTACGAGAGAGGCTACAGCAGTAAACGAGTGCTGGTGGAAGAGAGTCAGCAAATACCACCAAAATCAGAAGCAGTCATCTGGGCAAAGGTTGGTGGAGATTGTGGGACAAACAAATTGTGGGTTGTCGAAGCAGCAAATAAATCAGCACTGAACATACTAGTAGGAAAAACCCTGGCTATGACAAAACAAGATGGACGTATTCCGGTAAGAGTACTCAATGGGTTCAAGTCACCATTCAATTTGACCAAAGGAGCTATTTTGGAAAGATACCAAGAGGCCGAAGTAGTTATTAACTGTGAACAGCTCCAGGAACACGTTTCATCTAGTAATACTGATCTTTCAAATAATATCACGGCATGGACGCATGGGCTAGAGGAAGCCTATCAGAGTAAGGCAAAACAACTGCTCCTAAAATACGCGAACATATTTGACCAGGATAGTTCCAAACCAGGCCGCACCAATGTTGTGAAACATCAAATTGACACGGGAGATGCGAGGCCGATCCGTCAAGCTCCACGTAGTGTTCCACTGGCGAAGCGGGAAGTTGTGAGTCAAATCATACAAGAAATGAGTGACAGCGGCGTCATCGAACCATCAGCTAGTCCATGGAGCCCACCGGTAGTACTTGTAAAGAAGAATGATGGAAAAATGAGGTTTTGCGTGGACTACCGGAAGTTGAATGACGTTACGAAAAAGGATAGCTACCCGTTGCCAAGAATTGACGACACTCTGGACTCGCTATCTGGTACGAAATGGTTTTCCACACTGGACTTGAAAAGCGGCTACTGGCAAGTTGAGTTGAAGGAGGAAGATAAAGAGAAAACAGCCTTCAGTGTCAGTGATGGTCTTTGGCAATTTACAGTGATGCCTTTTGGACTTTGTAATGCACCAGCTACTTTTGAAAGACTCATGGACCAGGTACTGAAAAGACTACATTGGAAAACATGCTTGGTGTACCTGGACGACATCATCGTATTGGGCAAGAGTTTAGATGAACATCTTAAGAACTTGGAGGAAGTTTTCCAGAGAGTAGCTGGCGCTGGTCTGAAGTTAAGTCCCAAAAAGTGTACGCTGTTTAAAAAGGAAGTAAATTATTTGGGCCACAAGGTAACGACAGAAGGTGTCTGTACAGCGAATGAAAAGATAGAGGCAGTAAAGGATTTGCCAAGATTACAGAATCTGCATGAATTGAGAAGTTTCCTTGGGCTGTGCACATATTACCGCCGATTTGTACCAAATTTTGACAGCGTAGCCCATAGTCTCCACGAGCTAACAAGAAAAAATAAAGCTTTTGAATGGAAGAAGGAGCAAGAAGTAGCTTTCCAAACATTGAAAGAGCGGTTGTGCACTGCCCCAATGTTGGCATACCCGATTCCAGGAGCAACGTTTATTCTAGATACAGATGTGAGCGGATATCCTATAGGAAGCCTTTTATCACAACTGGTCGATGGACAAGAGAAGGTAGTTGCATATTACAGCCGTTCAATTGGAAAACCAGAGAGAAACTATTGCGTTACATGGAGAGAGCTGTTGGCATTGGTAGAGTGCATTAAACATTTTCACAAATAACTCTACGGCCAGCGATTCCGTGTCAGGGCAGATCACGCAGCGTTGAAATGGCTTCTGCAGTTCCGTAATCCGGAAGGACAATTGGCACGGTGGATCGAGCGACTACAAAGCTATGACTTTTCCATTGAGCATCGAAAAGGTAGTACCCATGGAAATGCTGATGCAATGTCACGAAGACCATGTAGTCTGGAATGCAAGCACTGTTCAAAGGCCGAGGCTAAAGAAGACATTATAGATGTCCGGCTAATGACTATAACGTGTACGGATGAATGGGACAAGGAACAACTAAGAAAGTGTCAGCTAGAAGATACAGATCTCTCACATGTTATGCAAGGGCTCGAACGAAACGAAGACCAAGCAGAGAGGAGATGTCAGCAGAGAGCCCCATTGCGAAGTCATATTGGGCACAGTGGAACAGTTTAGAATTGATATCCGGTTGCTTGCATCGAGTATGGGAGAGTGAGGATGGTCAATGCAAGAAGAAACTGATAGTCGTTCCCAGGAAGAGGATTCCTTAGGTGCTCAGCGAGCTGCACAATGGTCCAAGTGGAGGTCATCTTGGAATCACGAAGACACCCGAGAAAATTAAGCAGATATTCTATTGGGTTGGTTGCCGTCAGTCGGTCACCGAGTGGATTGCCAACTGCGAGGTATGCAACAGAGCGAAAGGGCCCAAAACCCGAAAGGATCGCCATGGATGTCGCAGTTCCATTTCCTACTAGCAACCGCGGAAACAAATACGTACTGGTGGTTATGGATTATTTCAGTAAATGGCCAGAGGTATACCCAATCCCAAACCAAGAAGCAGAAACAGTAGCAGAAGTGGTTAAAAACGAATGGGTTGCAAGGTATGGTGTACCAATGGAGTTACACTTGGGTATTCGAAAAACACGGACAACTGCATTGCATCCTCAGTCCGATGGTATGGTGGAACGCTTCAATAGAACATTGGAGGAGCATTTAAGGAAAGTAGTACACAAGTACCATAAGGACTGGGATACACACATATCATTATTCTTGATGGCCTACCGATCGGCAGTACAGTACGCAACGGGCCAAACTCCCGCAAAGGTAATTTTTGGCAATGACCTTCGACTCTCAGCTGATTTGAAGTATGGGATAGATGCCGATGCGGAGAGGAATGTCAAGAAATCCACTGGTGTCTTGGAAGAAGAGCTGAGAGAGATACACGATCTGGTAAGGCAACGAGTAAAGATTATTAGTGACAAGATGAAAGCGAGGTACGATAAAGCAATTAATTTGGAAGGGTTTCAGGAAGGAGATTTGGTGCTGCTATACAACCCACAACGAAAAAAAGGTTTGTCCCCGAAATTGCAGTGTAACTGGGAAGGCCCATACAAAGTTGTAAAACGGATCAACGATGTAGTGTACCGCATACAAACCATTGGCAAACCACGAAACAAAATGAAAGTGGTTCATTTGGAGAAGCTAGCAGCGGTTAAACGGAGAGATTTGTCTAATCGGGACGATCAGACTTAGGTGGCGGGCAGTGTCACGAATATTAGCAAAATTAAGGAGTGCTGCCGTTTCTAAGCCGATGCTAAGCAGTGACGTGAATGCACATCAATAATTCAATCATTATGTGTCTACATAAACGAAACAATAACTGCATCTACATATATGTATCATGTACGTATACGAGCAGCGGAGAGTCAATGCACTAACACATGCATATATCTGAGATACTCCTATAAGTATGCAATGAGAAAATCTATAAAATTGTGCAATTGTAGTTACAGCTGAGGAGTTTGAGAGCTACTGGACTAGTAGATTCTGGAAGCGCCTAGAAGATGTATAAAATTGTGCAATTTTAGTTATAGCTGAGAAGTTTGAGAGCTCATGGACAATGCTAGTAGATTCTAGAAAATGCGAACGAGGAAACCAAAGAGTATAAAAGGCGACAGATGTAGAGGCGCTGAATTCAGTTTGATTTGAGTTGTCAAGCAGTTACGACTAAGACGATATCTAGCGAGCAATAGCAGTATTATTTTGAATAGTGGAGTTTCATTTGAGCTATCAGTTTGGTTATTAAGCTATTCGTTGCACAGTTTGAGTGTTATTGTGAAGTATTTTAATAAAGGCCATTTTTCCATTATTCAATATTGGAGTTATTTATTCAACAGTTTAGCGATACGAACCTAGCAAAAGGGCAAATAAGAGGAATTGTAAGTAAATTCGTAACAGTATATTGTACAATAAAAAGTAGTTCCCGTTTGATTACATATCCACGCCTAAGTCGATGAGTGCCATATCTGTAAACAGATTTTTGGAATGGGTTGGTGTTTGGTAGACTTGCCGGAGAAAAAAGATTCCTAAATATCAACCTCAATTAATAAGATTTTTTGGAATGGAAAAAAATCCCTAATTTTAAAGATTCATTTGTTTTACTGATTTTCGGTCAGGGTAGCCAATTGATGCAAAAAAGAAATCTTAAATAATAAGCTGGGCAAAAAGCCATCTTTATAACAGATTGCAAGCAAATCAGTCAATAAAGATCATATTGTCGAATACTTCGGTCGCTGGTCCACGGCCCGGAAACCATTTTCCAAAAATTTTAACCTCAACAATTATCTACGTAGGTTTATTTATGTCACCGTTATCTGTATCAAAATTCATGTTGCTCAAGTGAGCTTCCCCTGCCGTTTTTGGAATAGGTCGGCCCCTGGCCCATTAGCATTTTGATGCATGGAAGTCTATATTTAACTCGATTCGTTTAAGCCCGTTATGATACCAAAGTTAATACACTCTGTGCGCAAAGCACGTTGAGTATATTTCAAATTCCGGAAATCTTATTTTTTTAATTACACATCTCAAACTAGATAAAACTAATTAAGTGTAACCACTGTACTTTTCATTAAAAATACATTCATTGTACAAGTGTCAACTTGATAACACAATTAAACTTTTCAAATAAATAAGGGCAAGTCCTTGGTAATGGACGCGACATTCGTAAGCATTACAACCTGCTTAAAATAGAATATGAGCAGCGGACTGAGCGGATATTACAATATTTGAAGTAACAATTGTGGGTAACTCAAATATGTAAGTACATATTGTAACGAATTTGTTTGCAAACACTGCCGAGGGGCGACCCCGCTTAGAAAAATTTCCTTCTAATTGAAAAATCTTGGATCTAAAAATTTGATGTTGCTTTGCCCGTGGCGTGAACCCAGGACCTTCGGTGTGGTAGGCAGAGCACGCTACCATCACACCACGGCGGCCGCAAAAGCCCCTTTTCATAAGCGGATACGTATACTGGTATGTAACTTTTCCTCTGTTTAAAGTACAAAATAAATCAAAACTTTGAGAGGACATATATTATTTTAGGTTCAAAAACTCACGAATATAATAAATCCATTGAAATTTGGATAGGATGGAAAGATATTCCCATTTCACCATTTCTAGTCGACAAATATATATATATTATTTTTTCGAGCACATAATATTCACAAGAGAAATGCAAGCTAGTTTGTACTGCTTTCTGTTGTGTCTTCATATGAAATTTTTGAATACACCAATAAAACCTACATTAATCTTTCAAATTCATATCTTGTTGAAATCAGAACTGATTTTAGATTTTCCTCAGATAATCCTTTGTATATATAAATTAAAAAAGAGATACAACAATTTAAATTTTCGTCTTATTTTGTAAGATTTCTCTAATATCTCCAAGAATCAATTAGCGGTTAATACACTGCGGAAAGCGCAAAATGCCCTCTTTGTGACAACATACAAGTTTCGTTGGCTAAACAGAAGTAAAGTTATAGGCCAATATATGAATCAACTAATGAAAGAGATGTAAAGGACTTGACAAATTTTATAGAGTTTTCTTTTCTGGGAAAAGTGTTACGCTTTGTACGCCGCGCAAGGGTTGTAACTATATTTTGTTCTATTCTAAAAAGCAGGTAAGCCTGTACGGGGCATTTCGATCTTTTTTGAAAATTGTTGCCTGCCGCAATGCAAAAGCGTTACAATTTTACTCTGAATAAAACGGCGGTGTGGCAGTGCAACTCTGCTAAACTAGCTGATCGTGACAATTTATTTTCGTAACTTCACATATTTTTAGTTGAAGAAAATTGAAATGAAGGTAATAATTGCTAATGAATTTTTATTATCATTGACAGCGCGTTTGTGAAAATCAGCTAATACACGGGGTGGTCATTTATGTTCTTTCCATGCACTAAAAATGTTGAAAATTTTTTGGGGTAGGAGTAACTCTATTAAGGCTTTACCATTTACTTAGGCAACGATTTATTTCAGAAAAGAAACGAACTTTCGTAAACAGACCTATTTAACATCTGAAAGCTTTTTTAATTTCGAGTCGAAGTTTACTTACTAGGAAAATAATAAGGATTGGGGCAGGATCAATTTATAAAATCTCCGTTTTCTAAAAATTTTATTATAAGCAAAAATATAGATCTGTGTTTAACAGCACAACAATATAAAGAAAGGGCGTTATATTTTTTTAGTAAAACATTCAAATTTGCAAAAACGATGCAGCCTTTCTTTGAAATTATGTTTCTCTGTCCAGGATGAGGGGAAAGAATAAACTGTTTGATTTCCACAACATACACGTATTTGACCTGTAATCCCAAGTGATAGAAATAAATTCTGACCACTTTTGATTTTCGCTACGTTATGGACCTTATTTGGGATTGATCCACGTATAAATAAACAAATATGTAATTGCAAAGAAATGTTGTTTTGAAAAAGTATAGCAAAGTGCGTCATTTCATTTCGCTAGAATATCAAAAAATACGGTTGATTTGTTATTTTGATATAGCAAAATATGTTTGTTCAGCTAATTAAAACAAACAAAAAACAAGTAAGGGTGTCTAAGTTTGGAGGTAGCCGAATTTATATACTCAGCGTGGATCGAGGAATGTTTTTTAATGCTTGATCGGAATAGAGGCGTGGCCCCGCTAATTAAAAAAAAAATGTCTCGTAAATTCCTTTTGTAACAAAACTTGATAAGCGAAATATCACTGATACAAAACTATTTTTCGCTAAGATGTAGCTTATTATTATAGTCTTCGACCTTTTAAAAAATATTGTATATAAAAGTGGGCGTGTTTTTAACCGATCACGTACATTTGACCTAGAAATATTTCCTGCTGGAAAGAAATAATATCTACACATTCTTATTACGATCCTTTAATTTTTCTTCGAGTTATGGCTTCCAATACGCCCATTTTCAAAAATTAAAATGTTTTTCTTTTTCTTGTTAAATAACTCACTTGCAAAATTAAACACCATTGAAATTTTTTGCAAAGATATAGCTTATTTTATTCGTCCACGGGCGGTGCCACACCCACTTTCAAAAAAAATCAAGGGTCTTAATATCAGTCCAATAATCAGGTTTTATGTGTTTTCCAAAACGTTATATATTGTAACGAATTTTGGGGAATTCCGCTTATTCCAAACCTGCTACCGTTCGAATCGCTAAACTGTTGAATATGCAAAATTGTCTTTATTAGACTACTTCACAATAACACTTATACTTCGCAACCAATAGCGTGCTTAAATCAAAACTGATTAGACATGTCTCAGCTTGCGCTGCTTTTATACTCTCGTTTTCCTCGTTCACCCATTTCTCCTAAGGTCTAGTAATTTCGCGAACTTTATGCTTGGAAAAGTCATAGCTTTGTATTCGCTTGATCCACCGTGCCAATTGACCTTCTGGATTACGGAACTGCAGAAGCCATTTCAACGCTGCGTAATCTGTCCTGATGCGGAATCGCTGTCCGAAGAGGTATTTGTGAAAATATTTAATGCACTCGACCAACGCCAACAGCTCTCTCCGTGTAACGCAATAGTTCCTCTCAGGTTTTCCAATTGATCGGCTGTAATATGCAACTATCTTCTCCTGTCCATCGACCAGTTTCGATAAAACTCCTCCTATAGCATATCCACTCGCATCTGTATCTAGAATAAACTTTGCTCCTGGAATTGGATATGCCATCATTGGGGCAGTGCACAAACGCTCTTTCGATGTTTGAAAAGCCACTTCCTGCTGCTTCTTCCATTCAAATGCTTTATTTTTTTGTAAGCTTGTGGAGGCTATGGGCTACGCTGGCAAAATTTGGTACAAATCGACGGTAATATCTGCACAGCCCAAGGAATCTTCTTAACTCATGCAAGTTCTGTGGTCTTGGCCAATCCTTTACAGCTTATATCTTTTCATTCAAAGTGAAGATGCCCTCTGTCGTTACCTTGTGACCCAAATAATTTACTTCCTTTTTAAACAGCGAACACTTTTTGGAACTTGGTTTCAGACCAGCACCAGCTATTCTCTGGAAAACTTCCTCCAAGTTCTTAAGATGTTCATCAAAGTTCTTGCCCAAACGATGATGTCGTCCAGGTACACAAAGCATGTTTTCCAGTGTAGTCCTTTCAATACATGATCCATGAGTATCTCAAAAGTAGCTGGTGCGTTACAAAGTCCAAAACGCACCACTGTCAATTGCCAAAGACCATATCCGACACTGAATGCTGTTTTCTGCTTGTCTTCCTCCTTCACCTCCACTTACCAGTAGCCGCTTTTCAAGTCCAGTGTGAAAAACCATTTCGTACAAGATAGCGAGTCCAGGGTGTCGTCAATTTTTGGCAATGGGTAGTTATCCTTTTTCGTAACGTCGTTCCACTTGCGGTAGTCCACGCAAAATCTCATGTTCCATCTTTCTTCTTCACAAGTACCACCAGCGAGCTCCTTGGACTAGCTGATGGTTCGATGACGCCGCTGTCGCTCATTTATTGTATGATTTGACTCACAACTTCACGCTTCGCCAGTGGAACAGTACGAGAAACTTGACGGATTAGCCTCGCATCTCCAGTGTCAATTTGATGTTTCACAACGTTGGTGCGGCCTGGGTTGGAACCAACCTGGTCAAATATGTTTCCGTACTTTAGGAGCAGGTGGCTTGCCTTACCCTTATAGTCTTCCCCTAGTCCCTTCGTCCATTCCATGATGTCATCTGAAAGATCAATCTTGCTAGTTAAAATGTTTTCCTGGAGCTGTTCACAATTGATTACTACTTCAGCCTCTTGGAATCTTCCCAAAATAGCCCTTTTGGTCAGTTTGAGTGGTGACTTGAACTCATTGAGTACTCTTACTGGAATACGTCCATCTTGTTTTGTCATAGCCAGGGTTTTTCGTACAAGTACATTCGGTGTTGATTTGTCTGCTGCCTCGACAACCCATAATTTGTTTGTCCCACAATCTCCATCAATCTTTGCCCAGATTACTGCCTCCGATTTTGGGAGTATTTGCTGATTCTCCTCCACCAGCACTCGATTACTGCTGTAGCCTTTCTCGTAGTCGAAATTAAGTGGTACATCCATATTTTTATATCGCATCGTCTTGCTTTACATGTCGACCTTGATGTCTTGGTTGATTAAGAAGTCCACTCCAATTATGATTTCATCAACAATCTCTGCCACTATAAAATTGTGTACTACCGTGACTTTCCCAATTGCGACTTCAAATGCTACTTCTCCTATAACCGTGGTGTTTTCTCCAGTAGCTGTACGCAATCTTGCTCCAAGCAATGGTCTTATCTTCTTGTTGACGTTCCTTTCCATCCACATGTTCTACGACAGTAACATTGCTTGACCTTCTTCCAATTTGCGAGACAGAGATTATGGGGCATTCAATTGAGATGTCGCCCCTTGCAGCTGACTCGCTTTAACGACTGAGTGGACTTGGAGATTTGCTCATCTCCTTCAGATATGCGCTTACGGCCACCCTCATTGTTGGAATTATAAGGACCGATGCTGCAATGACGTGCGATATGACTAGGGTGCCGCACTTAAAACATCTGCTTAAAACACTGCTTCCAAAATTGTGTCTACCCAATATGGCTTTTCGACTTCCACACGATGGGTTTTGTACGCTGGTTTCCTCAACAGTGAGGCAGTCTCCGGAGTCCGGGCATGGGATACTGTTTCAGCAAATGTTATCTTTGGGTTTGCGTATGTAACTCGCTTCGTTTCCACGTCCCGTATGCCATTTACAAAGCACTGGATTTTTATCATTCTCGGTGTATTCCACGGGTGCGAGCGCATTTGCTAGATGAGCCAATCTTTCGACATCCGAGGCAAACTCCTGCAAAGTCTCGTTAACTTTTTGTAGCGGTTTTGCAATTCTATTTGGTAGATCTGTTTCCTGTGTTCAATTCCGTACCGTCGTTCTACAGCAGCCATCAATGATACATAACTGTTACGCTCGTACTCGGGGTGGTCTGTAAGATCTCAGCAGCTGGTCCTTTTAAAGCCACGAACAATGCAGCAATTTTATCTTCAGCATTCCAATTGTTTACTGTTGCGGATTTTTCGAACTGTAGCTTAAAGACCTGGAAAGGGACAGAACCGTCAAAGGATGGGTTTTTACATTTGGATTACTCACTGAAACTGCTGGGCGAGCAACTGCTCCATACGACCTTTTAAATCATTGACTTCTGCCTGAAATTGGGCGATTTTTGCATCCTGCGCTTCCAGCTTTGATGTTACCCTTGCTTCCAGTGTTTCTAACTGCGAAGACATTTGTGCCACCTGCAATGATAAGCACTCCTCTTGTTCTTCCATCTTGGATGTTATGCGTGTCTCCTGCGATTCCATCTTGGATGTAATCTGTGTCGACATTTCTGGAATATGTGTTTCTTCGATGTTATACGGTTCTCCTGTGATTCCAGTTGAGATAACATTTGCGACGACATTTCTGAAATGCGTGCCTCCTGTGCTTCCATCTTGGATGTTATACTCTCTGTTATACGTGGTTCCTGAGTTTCCATTTTTGTCGATATATGTGATAACAAAACCAATATCGCATTATTCTCGCCACTTGCGACCAGACTCGAACTTCCGTTCTTCTCTTCCAAATTTGTTATTGTCTCGTCCCATCAGGACGAAATACATACTGGTCCAACATTAATTCCTTGCGACTCCATTACCTCTCGTAGCCGTGCTTGAAGTTCGATCTTATTGCCGGTTGTATTGAATCCACGGTTCTCCAACTCCTTTTTCAGTTGCTGGATCTTTAATTCAATCAACTTTGCGATGTTGCGATGTCCAAGCTGTATTCAAAATCTTCTGAATTTATTCAACAATTCCTCTTCTGACACCAATTGTAACGAATTTTGGGGAATTCCGGTTATTCCAAACCTTCTGCTAACGTTCGAATCGATAAACTGTTGAATAAATAACTCCAATATTGAATAATGAAAAATTGTCTTTATTACACTACTTTGAGAGTACGTCACAATAACACTTATACTTCACAACCAATAGCGTGCTTAAATCAAAACTGATTAGTCATACCTCACCTTGCGCTAGTTTTATACTCTCGGTTTCCTCACTTCTCCTAAGGTCTAGTAATTTCGCGAACTTCATGCTTGGTTACTAGTCATATATGTACATGTATATTTGTAGTTTGTAGCCATATGCATGTGTATATGTGAGTACTACTTCGGCTGATGATTACATGTGTTTGTGCGTATCTCTCCGTTGCATTGCATGTGTGTATGTGTATAAATGATGATTGATTTGTTCACGTCCCCAAGAGTGGCAGCTTGCTTTATTTTTGTGCCTTTATTTAATAACAGTTTAGTGATGTTAAAATTCGCAACAATATATAAAAAGTGGGCTTGGTTACCATCCTATTTCCCTCATTTTTAATAGCGATGGGAGGTGAGCGCCACGGAACCCATATATGACCCAGCCTATGAAAAGGTGGCTTATGACGCAAAAAAAATGTTCCACTTTTTTTCTGGTTTCGGTAGTTTTTGAGACGCTCTTTCACGTGGTGGAAACTAGAAAGTCCTAAATTGCTTAGAAGTGTACTAAAAATGTAGAGAAAGAAGAGCACAAATGAAAGAAAAACAGAATTTTATTGAAAATCCAAAATCAAGATATTAAATGAAATTGAAAATTTTAAAAACAAGATTGATAGCTTCAAAAACGATTTTACCAAAAAAAAGGCTGTTTTGCACAAAAAATATTTATTTAGCAGTATTAAGTAGTTTTCTTCGTCGCTATCCTTGATGAAACCTTTGAAGTTGCTCGTTTTTTCGAATCTCTTTTTGGAGATGAGGCCTTACCTTTTCTTGATTTTTTTATTGCAGTTGAAGTCGCAGGTTTCTTCAGTTCTTTCTTTTTTGGATCTTGATTTGAAGATGAAGCTACAGACTTCTTCGGTTTAGGTTTTGACGATGGAGCCTTTGGTTTCTTCGATGCCACTTTGGTGGCTGGTGAAGCATCCTCAGATTTTTTTGATGCCATTTTTTCGATGGCAATGGAGCCAAAATATCTGCATTCGTGGGGCCTGAAACCAAGCTCCTGAGATTCTGATAAATGTACCACCGACGCTGCAGAGATAAATCGACTGGTTGAATAATTTCGGGCATGGCTTCATGTTTTTCTTCACGTTCAAGTTCAGGAACGTTTTTGGCTTGCGTAATTGATATTGAGTTCACTGTTGAAGAAAACGGCAATCTTAATTACAATAGATACAACTTTAAAAGAAGTAAACAATGGCGTACTTACTACGACAGTAATCACAGAGATCATCTGCTGGTTTCATAACTGCCACATATGGTATGTATTTAGCCCATATACGTCGGAAGGAACGAATGCTCATTTCAAGTTCATCATTACCGAGTGAAGAAATTTATTTACGATATACTGAAGCCTTTGTCTCATTAGATGGCAGCTTCATGACGCGATAATCTTTGAATTTGGGTAAACGTTTTGGCAGTGGAGGAGCCAATAGATCGGCTATATACTCAATAAATTTAACAGCTTTTTGGATGTCAGATGGTTGAAACGCTCTCGCATGTGTAGATGGTTTATTTGCTAACCCATGTACCCGTGTTATGGTACCATGTGTATGAAAATGTCGAAGTAAATTTTCAAAACGTTTTCTTCCACACGCATACACAAAAAGGAAAAATGAACGGCAAACAGGTAAGTGATAAAAAGTGAACATCAATTTATGCCTTTCAACATCTTCGTTTTTTGCCTTCCATGTTTCCTCCATTTCGTCATTTCTGTGTAAGCATCTCTAAGTTTGTCCGTGCATATAATTCCTGATTTGATATGGCTCAGTATAACCAAATCAAGTTCAAGTTTTGATAATTCTATATAGTTATTTCTTGCAGTTTCTATAATCTTTCGCGGTATAATTTTTTGGAATTTATTATTACAGCAATCTTGCGAAATAAATTTATTTACCAATTCCTTTTCTTCGTTATCTGTAATAAACAAGTCCACTGTAAAAATATTTTCATCCACTTCCATTTGACCTTCAGCTTGAAATAATGCTTATTCGTCCTCGTAATTGATGCCAACATCATCGAAAGAATCATCATCATTCTCTTCGTTTTCATAGAAATATGTTTGAAAAACCTTGCTAAATTTTTCTTGGACAGACATTATTCACAAGCGACACACGTCCTACTCGTTCAGCATTGCTTTTAAATCTGAGCACTCACACGATTTTTTTTCGGTCAGAAACTGGTTTGTGCTTTGCATTGAAAAAAACATCGCTCTTTTTATACACACACGAACTTATCTCATTTATGCTCTTTGGCCTTTTTGGGTTGCCTTTTGGGCATGACTGTTCATAATGCAAAAGAAAAACTACTAAGAAACTGAAGAAATGCATTGTTTATCTTTAACAGATGTTTCTCACAATTTCTTTTTTGAGTCATAAGCTTTTCATAAGCCGTGTCACATATACTAAATTTCAATATTTTATTTTCAATATTTACTCAAGTTGTGTCCTGTGCACCGACAGAGAGACGAACGGATGAACGGACATGGCTAAATCAATTCCTTTTTTCATCCTCAGCATTTTGATGTATGGAAGTCTATATTTATCTCGATTCGTTTAAGCCCGTTATGCTACAAAAGTTAATACAGTCTGTGCGCAAAGCACGTTGAGTATATTTCAAATTTCGGAAATCTTATTTTTTATTTACACATCTCAAAACAGATAAAGCTAATTAAGTGTACCCATTGTGCCATCATCAGTGTCATTAGTACCCATTGTTCTTTTCATTAAAAATACATTCATTGTACACGTGTCAACTTAACAACACAATTAAACTTTTCAAATAAATATGGGCAACTCCTTGGTAATGTACGCGACATTCGCAAGCATTACAACCTGCATAAGAATATGAGTAGCGGACTGAGCGGATATTACAATATTTGAAACAACAATTGTGGGTAACTCAAATATTTAAGTACATATTTATGACCATATATGACGAGGTTCGGACGTGAAATAAAGACCCAATGCCCGTAATTTCTCGAAATCTGATATATCTTTTTAAAACGCTGGATATAAGCTTGAGTACGGTTACGGCCGAGCTTATCTTCCAATTTGCGTCGTACTACTTTTAATTTTTCCTACAAATTGGCGGGACGGGACCTACTAGTTTTATGCCGACTCCGAACGGCATCTGCAAGGCAGATGAGTTTTCAGTGAGAGCTTTTCATGGCAGAAATACACTGAGAGTGCTTGCCAAACACTGCCGAGGGGCGAACCCTCTTAGAAAATATTTCTTCTAATTGAGAAATTGTGTTTCTAAAATGTTGATGTTGCTTTGGCCGGGGCGTGAATCCAGGACCTTCGTTGTGGTAGGCGGAGCAAGCTACCATCGCACCACTGCGGCCGCAAAAGCCCCTTTCCATAAGCGGAGACGTATACTGGTATGTAAGTTTCCCTCTGTTTATTCTTCGATAAATGTTTAGGTCATTCAATAGAGCATGTTCTTGTGCTTCTAACGATGTACATATGTAAATTTTTATAGAAGAAATAGAACAAAAGTAAAAAATAAATCAAAACTTTACAGAACAATTTTGCGTTCAAAACTCAAGAATATAATAAATCCATTGAAATTTGGATAGGATGGGAAGATATTCCCATTTAGCCATTTCTAGTCGACAAATAAATATATATATTTTTTTTTTCTAAACAGATAATATTGACAAGAAAAATGCAAGCTAGTTTGTACTGCTTTATTTTTTGTGTCTTCATATGAAATTATTGAATACACCAATAAAACCTACATAAATATTTAAAATTAATATCTCGTTGATATCAGAAATGATTTTAGATTTTCCTCAGATAATCCTTTATATATATAAATTAAAAATGAGATACAACAATTTAAATTTTCGTCGTATTTTGTAAAATTTCTCTAACATCTCCAAGAATCAATTAACGGTTAATACACCGCGGAAAGCGCAAAATGCCCTCTTTCTGACAACATACAATTTTCGTTGGCTAAACAGAAATAATAAAGTTATAGTCCAATATATGGATCAACTAAGAGAAGAGAGGTAATGGACTTGACAAATTTTAGACACCAATAAAACATGTTACCCGAACTTTCTGGAAGAATCTTAGTAAACAAACTATTTAACATCTGAAAGATTTTTTAATTTCGAGTCGACGTTTTCTTACTAGGAAAATAATAAGGATAGGGGCAGGATCAATTTATAAAACCTCCGTTTTCTAAATTTTTTTTTAATGCTAAATAAAAGTGTAGAAAAAATTTTATTAAACGCAAAAATATAGATCTGTGTTTAACAGCGCAACAATATAAAGAAAGGACGTTATATTTATTTAGTAAAACTTGCAAATTTGCAAAACCGATGAAGTCTTTCTTTGAAATTACGTTTCTCTGTCCAGGATTAGGGGAAAGCATAACCTATTTGATTTCCACAACATACACGTATTTGACCTTTAATCCCAAGTGATAGAAATAAAGTCTGACCACTTTTGATTTTCGGTTCGTTATGGACAGTGCTGCTCAAAATTTTTTATATGGAAGTGCAATACATGTACAAAATTGTATGTGCACTTATATTTTTTTGTATTTAAAAAAATTAATTCTAAAAATTTTAATTGTTTGAGGTCGGGAAAAGTTGAAGATTTGGTTTCAAGATACACAATTTTTGCTTAAAATATTCCGTAAATAAGTAGGTATATCGTCAACATATAAGAGGCAATACATTTAATTCTGAAAGTTGCGAAAAATCATATTGACCTATAGCCTCAGTTTTTGTAGTAACATATTTTATATATATCGTCGAAATTTGGTTTTCAATTATCATACTAAAAGTAAATGTGGGGAATGTTGCATTAGAAATTGAGTTTGATAACTTTCGAAATGCTTATTTAGAGGTTTGTTTTAAATTTGTGTTACAATTTACATCTATTAGCAACAGCTGAAATTCCACCTGAATTTAATGAAATGTTTAACAAGTAAATGATAGGCATTGTAGCTTAATGGTTCCCCCCATTTTCAGTCAAAAAATTTCTCATAGCCACGAAAAATAATATACCGAAATAAAATACAAAATCACAGAAACTACCCCGTAAGAGAATTTCTAGTTCAAAACTAGTGCACTTCTACTGCATTCTGTACCACTAACAGTTCGCCATCTATCTCTTTTTAACACGCTTTTATTAGCTTGGCCTGTATGTAACGGAACCTTTGAGCTTAATTTTCACCGGTTTCTAGAAGTCTGATTAATTTGAAACTTTGCACACGCATCAAGGACCGATGACAATGCATTAATGTGATGGTGTGGTGACATAAGGTTAACGGACATAAGGTGAATTGAACTTATGACCACCCCAAATGGCCATAGATTTAAAACCCTGCACATAATGCGAAAAACGCATTCCTTTATTAATGATAAAAGTGGATGCATGGCACATATACGAAAGAGCATACTGGAGCCCTTTTTAATACGCTTTTATTAGCTTGGCCTGTATCTATATATGTATCTGTGTATCCATGTATGTATGTAATGGAATCTGGAGTGGAGCCGAGAGCCCCGGTAATGCAGAGCTTCGAACTCCGTTGCACCCTTTGAAGCATTTTAAGATAGGTACTTTTAGCTAGTGCAGGCCACCAGACCAAGGCACCATAAAGAAGAATCGGGCGCACAATGGCTGTGTAAATACAGTAGGTCACCTTATGGGAGAATCCCCAGGAGGTGCCAATTGCCCTCTTGCAGGTGAACAGCTCTGCTGCTGCCTTCTTGGATTGCTCCACTATATGGTCACTCCATAATAGCTTCCTATCCAGAATGACTCCCAAATACTTGACTTGATCGATAAATGCTAAGAACGTACCCCCAATTCTTGGCGGTGTAAGATTTGGTACTTTGTACCTCCTCGTGAAGAGAACAAGCTCGGTTTTATCCGGGTTGACTTCCAAACCTGTGGCGGGGTGTACTCCTGGATCAACTCCAGGATGTCAGCTGTGTCCGTTGGCGTCACTGGAACCCAGGCTCTAGCCCTTGGTCGTGAGGGGATATCACGCGCCTCCACTACCTTGATGCGCGCCCGGATATACCTCCCCTATCAGCGTGACGGCGGCCCTATAGAGGTTTACCAACCTGACGTCGGCACACGCAATTAGCTTGACATTGCCCTGGGATCACCCTGCATCGGTGTAAGATGGCGGTGGACCAGGGTTGTCTTTCTTAACCTTAACGGCCACCGTAGCGAGCGCGGCCTCGATCCACTTCCACTGTTGTTTGGGGATCCTGCCATCTTCGCTGCTCTCGTCTATAATGCCAATGATCTACCGACCCTTGGCAATTTCGGCGAAAGACCGCGTCCAGCCTCCCTGCGTCTAGGCCCTTTTCGTTGCCGTGGGGTTGGATTCATCCATGGACCCTGCCGTTTCGAGGTTTCATCACCCTCGACTAAAACTTTTAAAATTACTTGAACTAAAAAATTAAAAATAAATAATAGTTTAAAAAAACAAAAAAACACGCTTTTATAGCGAACCGAACTAAAAAATAGAAAACATTTTCAATCAAAAAGAATTTATATAACAGTAGTAGAAGGTCAAACAATCGTTTATAGTTAATTGCAACTCTGTTTTTCATTTGCAACTTGTAATCGCATTTTTGCTTTGCGAATTCATTCTTTATATTCGCCATTTTAACTTACGAATAATTCTTTTCTATCTCTGTGTATCTAACCGACGTTGAAGTAAGTCGAAATATACATTCTTTATTGTTCAGAAGAGCGGCTGTTTTTATTTTAAATTAGAGGACCTCCAACAGGTTATGGGCCCAGCCCCTACATAAAGTGCCAAGAAAAATGAACAATTCCTCGTTTTTTAATGTTGAGAAGTTGGATGAGTCCAACTATGACGCATGGTGCGTTCAAGTAAAAAGTATACTTGTGTACAAGGAGCTCTGAGATGTGGTGTCAGGTGCACTTATGCAGCCAGCTACAGAAGCCGAAGACGCTGAACAAAAAGCATGGAAATTGAGTGATGAGAAGGCCATGGCAACAATTGTGTTAAGCCTAACGCCAATACAAATTGCCTACGTGAAAAAATGCAAAACAGCAAAAGAAGCATGGAGTGTGTTGCAGGATATACATCGACCAAAAGGCCCTGCGCGAAAGGTGTCTTTATTTAAGCAGCTACTGGATATGCAGAAAGTGATCAGGTACAACAATATCTAAGCAATTTTTCGAGTATAGTTGAGAAGCTAGCAGAAATTGGTATAGATCTGCAGGAGCAACGTCGAAAAATGAGTGTGTCGCCTATTGCAGAAAGTAGCGTGCAAGTTTTCTTGGCACATGAAAAGGGTAAAAGCAGTGGCAGCAAGTCATCGCAGCGAAGTAAATGTTCTAGAAATCGATCGAACTTAAAATGTTTTAGTTGTGGACGAACGGGTCATTTTGCTGCACAATGCAACAAAAACCAGGAACAGACAGATAAAACAAACGAGAAACCAAAAGCATTTACTCTGCTCTCAGCGTTTGAGTCAAACAACTTGGAGTCGAACGTGTGGTGTATCGATAGCGAAGCCACGTCGCATATGTGTTGTGACAGAAACATGTTCGATGAGTTGAATGAATACAATGAAAACATTTTGTTAGCTGGTAACAAATGTATAGAAGCAATGGGAAAGGGAACAGTTCGACCAGAGAATTTAAACACAATGAGAAGGCGTTTTTTTGGCATCCACTGCTTACGATCCATTTGCATGTGACACGTCTTGCACTTCACCACTATTCCCCAAATTCATGTTAACTTAACAGGGTGCAAGACGTAACAGAAAATTCTCTTAACGATTTTCTCTGTTCGTATGTTACCAAAAAATTCTCTGATAGGAGCAAGTATATTGCAAATTTAATTCTCTGATTTTTTGTATGATGGTTGGAAGGTTGAAGTCTTCGGCACAGCCGAAGACAGTCCTGTCCTTACTTGTTTTTTTTTTTATATTCAAAGTGTGAATTTGAATCTGTGCCTATGATTCAGGGCAAAACAAAAACAAAAGTGCTACAAGTGTATAGGGGTTGAGCAGCTCCGATGTAAAGAAATATTTTGACAAGTATAAAATACATTATTCAGTCAACAAATATAGTCAAAAAAGATTCAGAAAGCTGAATTAAAAATTATTATAAATTTATGATCTCCTAAAGTAAACACATTTGATTCAAATATGATTCCAAAATGTGGTTGAAAAAATATATTCAGTGTTTGATCATCTAAAGTATTCATATTTGATTATTTCTTTTGTTCAATTGTATGGTGACTCATTATTTTGTCAGAAAGAGTAATCAAATTATATTGATATGTAGGGAAATTGAAAATTTAATCACCTAAATGGTGAGTGGGTATAAACAAATCTAGATTGGTATATATGTACACACATATATTCCTAAACTAAAGATCAGCCTACACCCCCATTTCCCACCCACTTCATTGATACCAATATATCCATGCATAAGCTAACAAATGTTTGTACATTCACATGTTCAAATAAAAGACAAACTGTTTCAATCAACCACTTCCAACAAAAATTATTCTTACGCACAAACATATGTACAAATCTATGTTCATATGTAAGCTAAGAAATATTTTTATATTCGCATGTTGACAAAGAAAACAAAATTCACTTCAACCATCCAACCATACACACAAGCACACATACATATTTACATATGTATGCTCATGTTTTGTATGTAAATCACAAAATCCTGAAAACTAGCTTCCTCTTGATTTTAACTATGACAGCATGCGAATGCTTGTAAGCAAAAATTTAGTGAACGGGCTTCAAGTAAATGTGCCAAAATCTATTCCGTGTGTTGAATGCATGCAGAGTAAATGTGTAACAAAACCTTTTATATCAAGTTCAAATCGAGCAAGCGAATTACTTGAACTAGTACATACAGATGTATTTGGGCCAGTAAAAACATCGGCTGGTGGTTCGAAATACGTATTGACATTTGTAGATGACAAATCAAGATATGGTTTTGTTTATTCAAGGTTTTCGCTGAACGTCAAACTGGGTGTCTAATTAAAGCCATTAGAATTGACAATGGCACTGAATACACAAATAATTTGTTTCAGCAGTATGTAAAAGATTGTGGCATTTTACATCAGTTCACGGTACCCTACACTCCGCAGCAGAATTGTGTAGCTGAACGCTATAACCGGACATTGGTAGAGATGGCACGGAGCATGCTAATTGGTGCGAACTTGACTGATACATTATGGGCAGAAGCTGTAAATACTGCAGCCTACTTGCGAAATAGGTCACCAACAAAAGCAGTCGATCAAATGACGCCTTATGAGGCATGGTATAAAAGAAACCCAGTTGTGTCACATCTAAGAACATTTGGATCAGTGGCTTACGCCTTAGATAAAAAACCTAAATGTTAATTCAAATGCTATTTGAATCTATGCCTATGATTCAGGGCAAAACAAATACAAAAGTGCTACAAGTGTATAGGGGTTGAGCAGCCCTGATAAGTTATGGAGCTTATTTGGGATTCATCTACGTATAACTAAACAAACAATTGCAAAGAAATGTTGTTTTGAAAAAGTATAGCAAATTGCGTCATTTCATTTCGGTGAATACCACAAAAATACGGTTGATTTGCTATTTTGATAGAGCAGAATATTTTTTTCAGCTAATTAAAACAAACAAAAACAAGTAAGGGTGTCTAAGTTGGGAGCTAACCGAATATTATATACTCAGCGTGGATCTAGAAATATTTTGTAATGCTTGATCGGAATAGGGTCGTGGCACCGCCAATTAACAAAAATGTCTCGTAAATTCCTTTTACAATAAAATTTGATAAGTGAAATATCATTGATACAAAACTATTTTTCGCTAAGATATAGCTTATTATTATAGTCTACACTCAAAAAAAGTTTTCCTAAAAATTAGTAAGCCCATATAAATTTAAGGACAAGAAGGGAACAAAATTGCACTAAAGCATTATCGTCCTCGAATAAAGGATATCATTTACTTAAGCTGAAAAAGCATAGGTCAAGTAAATATATCTTTAACTTTAGTAACAATTGTACTTTAAACAAAGAAATATTTTTCCTCAATTCAAGTACAAGTGATACTTAAAATTTTTGCAATTTTAAAGATATGTTAGCCTCAACACAAGTAGATAAAACTACTTCATTTTAGTACTAATATGAGTCTATATCATACTTACTTTTATGATATTTTTTCCTTTATAGAAGTAAATGTTTTACTCAGTAAAATAATTGTTCATATATATATGTACATTTATTTAAATTGTTATTAATAAAGCTTTTTACAAAATGTTTAGAAATAATATTTAAGTTTCACATACATACATATTCTTATTTAATATATGTGCCTTTATTGGTGGGTACGACATTTTTTTTAAATGAACGACTTTAATAAAAAAAAAATTTTGCTTCTGCTCATAAATATTCGCAAAATCGCTATCAATCTGTAAAAAATTATTATAAAAATAAATTATAGTATAATTTAATATAAATAAAATAAATTGAGAACATTTACCAAGCAGTAGCCAAAGCTTTGTTTCAAGATCGGCCACTCAGCCAAAATATGAGATATAGATGCAACTGATTTGAAAAATTGGGTTCTGCTGATAAAACAATGTTGCAATTTTTGTACAACCTCGTCGTAGGGTGGAATATTGTATAGAAGCCAGAGTTTATTTTCCTCACATTCAACAGTAGCTTGGATGACTGTTTGTGAATTTATTTGGGGTTGTTCATTCTCCTTAAAACTGTCTTTGCGTAACCGATAAAATGCGTTGTGATATTTCGTATATAGGGAGCCTCCTGGCTTTCTCCCCTTTCTATGTAAAAAATAAGTATCCTGAAACAAACGGTTTTTTATTAAGATTTTTGTTTTGGCTAATCAATTGGCTATTATATTTTATAATAATTTTTTTTTGTATTATTTAGGGTATTCACAGGTTATCTTATTCGTCGTTTGTGCTATGTTATCAAATTTTATATTGGAAATCATAGCAACAGACAGAAACTAAAGACTTTACAACGAATACGACAGCCCAATTATTGTTTTGTAATTAAAACTCTACCTTGGTTTCTGTAGGAAAAATCACAACAAGTCTTTTAGAAATATTTTCGAATAATTTCGGCCGAGCTGCTATCTTATTATCGAGAATGTATGCGCAAATGGAAGAAGTTATAATTTTTCTCTGTGGTTCTGAAAGTTTTTTGTATATTTCGTACGCCTTCAATAGTGCTACTCCACCAGAACTAGATTTTAAGACGTCTAAAATTGGAATCTATTAAAATTAATGATATTAAATTAATGATAGTTTCCTGGCTGTTTTTCCAACAATTACCTCATTTACGTCATCAACCGCATCACAAAAACTGTTGGTGATAGATTGTGTTGATCCACTGTGGCACTCGCTGTCGTAGCCTTGTGATATTTACCAAAGACGCAAATTATGTTCAAAAATGATCCTGTTGCCAAACAGAGATTTTGGCACTATCTCACTTAAATGGCTGCCTTTCTATAATTCAAAGCCTCTAACGTTATGTTGTGCTCTAGAAAAAATAGTAATAACAAATAATAACAATTGTAAATATTAACAAACAGTTTTGGATGTCCGATTTGAGATGAACTGTGCACAAATGTGGATAAATGGTTTATACACTCTTAGCAAAAAGTTATCGGCATCTAACTTATCACCATGTATGCAGCTTCTTTGATAAAAGTTTATCAGTATACAGCAAAAATAATTCAAAAGGAATTAAAATATTCCCCTACGTTTATCACAGTTATTACACTTTTACACTCTTAACTCACCTTTAAATAAGTCAAAAAACAATTCACCTTTCAAAGAAAATAACAAGTCTAAAAAATCAGCTTCACTCATGCTGCATTACACCGACACTCACAACTTCCAACTTTAAACTGCCAAAACTCTTTTATTTTGACAAAAATAATGAAATCTAACGGGACTTTGCGAAAAACTCCAGCCTGTTGCAAGCGGATGGTATGTATGTGCATGCATATATATCCACATTTATGTGGATTTACATACATATTTACTTATATTCGTATTGCTAGCCCTGTTATGAGATTTTGTTTTTATTTCCTTATTTTGAGGAACGTGTCTTAAACTTAAGTAAAATGTGTACTTGTTTCTGGTTTTAAGCTATTTGTTACTTGATATTCTCGAAATTTACTAAAAATTAGTAAAATTTTATTAAATATCAGGTCAAGGAAATTACTTACTTGTTTTAAGCGCGATTTTTCTTACATTTTAAGAACGAATTTCGTTAAAACCATAAGTTTTTCCTACAAAATTGGAAAATTTCCTAACTTTTGTGCAAAGTAGCATGTTTCCTTAACTTTAGGACAAAAATTTTTTGAGTGTACGACCCTTTTAAACATCTTTTGTATAAAAGTGGACGTGGTATTTAACCGATAACGTCCATTTTTCCTAGAAATGTTACCTGATATAAAGAAATAATATGTACACAGTCTTATTACGATCCTTTAATTTTTCTTCGACTTATGGCTCCCACCACGAACATTTTCAAAAATTTAAATTTTTTCCCTTTTCTCGTTAAAATTTCACTTGGAAAATTAAACACCATTGATTGAAGTTTTGCAAAGATATAGCTTATTTTGTTCGTCCATGGGCGGTGTCACGCCCATTTTCAAAAAAAAATCAAGAGTCTTAATATAAGTCCAATAATCAGGTTTTATGTGTTTTCCAAAACGTTATATATATAAAAAGTCGGCATGGTCACCATCCGATTTCCCTCATTTTTAATAGCGATGGGAGTTGATCGCCAAGGAACCCAAATACCAAATTGCAATACTAATGATAGTATCGATAATATGTCATTCAGTGTAGGCAGTAGGCCAAATATCAATGGCTTCGATTTCCCGGTGGTTACAGGGGCTGAATGTTACACGCTATACTTGCTATTAAGTCGAATGCTGTAGGATTCGATGGAATTAGCATACGATTTATCAAACTAATCCTTCCTTTTGTTATCTCTCCGCTTAATCACATTTAAAATTTTTCTATAACTAGCAGTAGTTTTACTAAAAAATAAATAAATGTAAGACGCGATAACCTCCGAAGAGATCTAAGGCCGAGCTTCCCTTCCAATTTGCGTCGTGCTCCTCTTGATTTTTTCCTACAAATTGGCCGGACGGGACCTACATGTTTTATGCCGACACCGAACGGCATCTGCAAGGCAGATAAGTTTTCACTGAGAGGTTTTCATGGCAGAAATACACTCGGAGCGCTTGCCGAACACTGCCGAGGGGCGACCCCGCTTAGAAAATTTTCTTCTAATTGAAAAACCTTATTTCTAAAATTTTTTGATGTGCTTTGCCCGGGGTGTGAACCCAGTCAATGAAAAATGCCCAAAGTTGTTCCGGTCCCCAAAACTAAGTCTCCGAGTTCCTGCATTGAGTTTAGGCCGATAAGTCTGTTGCCTTCTTTATCGAAGGTATATGAGAAGTTATTGGCAACGCAGATAACTGTCCATATAAATACGAATAATTTGCTAGCGGACGTCCAATTGGGATTCAGAAGAGGGCACAGCTTTGCGTCATCCGTGTTAAAGATTCTTGAAGGTATACGTCCAGCCTATGACAACAATGAACTCACTGTGTTAGTACTACTGGATTTCTCCAAAGCTTTTGATACGGTTGATCTCAAAATTCTTCTTTTCAAGCTCAAAGCCAGCTATAACTTCAGCCCTTTTGCTATCAAGTTAATGAGAAGTTATCACTCCGAGCGATTTCAACAGGTTCAATATGATAACCAAGTCTCTAGTGTACCACAGGGATCGATTCAAGGCCAATATTGTTTACACTCTTCATCAATGACATAGCTACTTGTTGTCACAATCCCTCCATACATGTATATGCAGACGATACACAAATATACATGTCTCGACCTATCCGTCTTTCCGAAGACTTATTTGCTAGGCTGTATGAAGATTTAAGACGTATAGCAAACGGGGCTAACCTAAATAAACTAACTCTCAATGTAGCTACATCTAAGACGATTGCGTTAGCAAATACATCAAATGGCGTAAACAACCTTCCTGATATTATTCTCAATGGAGATAAAATAATTTTTCATAATGTGATAACTAATTTAGGTTATAAAATCAACTCTAAACTGACTTGTGTTGACCATATCAACCTCGTAAGCAAGCTATTGTAACGAATTTACTGCAATGCCTCTTATTTGCAACCTTCTACTAACGTTCGTATCGCTAAAGTGTTGAGTAAATAACTCCAATATTTAATAATACAAAATGGCCTTTATTAAAATACTTCACAATAACACTGATACTTCACAACCAATAGCTTGCTTAAATGAAACTGATTGTCGCGCCTCTACCGTTGCTGCCTTTTATACTCTGTGATTTCCTCGTTGCATCTTCTAGGCGCTTCCAGAATTTACTTAGTTACTGCTATAAAATTATAACTACAGATGCACGTGTATAGCTTCTCATATGCGCGTGTATTTGTGAGCGACACTTCAACAATTATAATTGCATACTTTTGGGAGCATCTCAGATAAGATATCTGTATTTGTTTGTGCGTCTCTTCTCCGCTGCGTGTACGTACATATGTGTAGACATAATGATTCATCTATTAATGTGGATACAAGTCACTGCTTAGCATCGCTTAGAGATTGCAGTACCCCTTAGTGTTGCTAATATCCATTACAATATATAATACCCTGAGTAATTTATACAGAACTGCTTATTTGTTACAACGAGACACTAAGATGAAACTGGTCAAAGCTCTAATAATACCTCAAGTCTCTTATGATGATATACGGTAACCTGGACTCAATTTCCCTCAACAAATTGCAGCTGGCCTTTAATAATGTTGTCCGGTTTGTTTTTGTCTAAAAAGAAATTTGATCATATATCTTCATATGCAATGCAGATTCACGGATGCGATATTTATAATTTCCTAAAAATCGGAAATCTCTGTTTTTTGCATAAGCTAATACACTCACAAAAGCCGCTGTACTAACTTAACAAATTGAGTTTCTGCCTATCTACACGCACTTTGAATCTATTAGTACCGAATTTTAAATACACTACGTCATCTAGAATGTTCTTTGTTAGTACAATCCGTTTATGGAACTCACTCCCATAGGCGACTAAAGCTATTAGGAAAGCAGGATGTTTTAAGCAAGCAGTATTATTTTTTCTTAACCCTTAACTTACCTCTTAATCATATATCTTTATCCTTGTCACAAAAATTTGAACTGAGGATGTTTAATTGTTGAAGAAAAAGTTTATATTATATTATATTACTCTACTTTTATTTTTGATAATGTGATCCGATTGATGTACTATCTAAAAGACTATGTCTTACTTGTACAAAACTCAAATAAACAATAATATTTTATTTTCAATATTTACCCAAATTGTGTCGTGTGCACCGACAGAGAGACGGACGGATGAACGGCCATTGCTAAATCAATTCCTTTTTTCATCCTCAGCATTTTGATGTATGGAAGTCTATATTTTTCTCGATTCGTTTAAGCCCGTAATGCTACCAAATTAATACACTCTGTGTGCAAAGCACGTTGAGTATATTTCAAATTCCGGAAATCTTATTTTTTATTTACACATCTCAAAACAGATAAAACTAATTAAGTGTACCCACTGTACTTTTCATTAAAAATACATTCATTGTACATGTGTCGACTTAATAACACAATTAAACTTTTCAAATAAATAGGGGCAAGTCCGTGGAAATGGACGCGACATTCGCAAGCATTACAACCTGCCTAAAATAGAATATGAGCAGCGAACTGAGCGGATATTACAATATTTCAAGCAACAATTGTGGGTAACTCAAATATGTACGTACATATATATGACAATATATGAAGAGGTTCGGACGTGAAATAAAGACCCAATGCCCCTAATTTTTCGAAATCTAATATATCTTTTTAAAACGCTGGATATAAACTTAAGTACGGTTACGGCGAGCTACTCTTCCAATTTGCGTCGTGCTCCTTTTAATTTTTCCTACAAATTGGCGGGACGGGACCTAGTTTTTATGCCGACTCCGAACGGCATCTGCAAGGCATATGAGTTTTCACTGAGAGATTTTCATGGCAGAAATACACTGGGAGTGCTTGCCAAACACTGCCGAGGGGCGATCCCGCTTAGAAAAATTCTCTTCTAATTGAAAAATTTTGTTTCTAAAATGTTGATGTTGCTTTGCCCGGGGCGTGAACCCAGGACCTTCGGTGTGGTAGGCGGAGCAAGCTACCATCGCACCGCGGCGGCCGCAAAAGCCCCTTTTCATAAGCGGAGACGTATACTGGTACGTAACTTTCCCTCTGTTTATTCTTCGATAAATGTTTAGGTCATTCAATAGAGCACGTTCTTGTGCTTCTAACGATGTACATATATACATTTTTATAGAAGAAATAGAACAAAAGTACAAAATAAATCAAAACTTTAGAGGCCAAAATAAGTTTGCGTTGAAAAACTCTCTAATATAATAAATCCAATGAAATTTGGATAGGATGGGAAGATTTCCTCATTTAACCACTTCTAGTTGACAAATATATATATATATATATATTGTAACGAATTTACTTGCAAATCCTCTTATTTGCCCTTTTGCTAAGTTCGTATCACTAAATTGTTGAATAAATAACTCCAATATTGAAAAATGGAAAAATGGCCTTTATTAAAGTAGTTCACAATAACACTTATACTTTGCAATTAGCAGGCTTAATAACCAAACTGATAGCTTAAATGAAACTGACTTTCAAAATAATACTGCTATTGCTCGCTAGATATCGTCTTAATCGAAACTGATTATAGCGCCTCTACCGCTGGTGCTTTTATACTCTTTGATTTCCTCGTGGCATCTTCTAGGCGCTTCCAGAATTTACTTAGTTGCCGCCATATAATTATAACTACAGATCCACGTATATAGCTTCTCATATGCGTGTTTTTGTGAGCGACACTTCAACAATTACAATTGCATACTTTTGGGAGCATCTCTTCTCTGCTGCGTGTACGTACATATGTGTAGACATAATATTTTATTCGTTTATGTAGATACAAGTGACTGTCTGCTTTATTGTTGTTGTGACTTCATTTACTTAGCATCAGACTAGGGATGTGAGTATCACCTGGTGTCTCTCATATTCGTCACAATATATTAGGGCGGGTCGATTTAAAAATCGCTCATTGCTCTGGGAAAATCGTATTCTAGGGATCAAAATAAGAAACTTTGCCCATGGAACCATACCTCTAAAACGAATTCTGATGTCCCCCACTTTGGGTCGAACTTTTGGGTAGGGGTAATTTCAATTCTACCTGCTGTGTCTTGTGGTGGCTTAAAAAAAACAACACAAGAAATTTTACGATCTGCAATTGTGTCACAGTGATACCTTAATTTTTTAAAACGGTTGAATAAAAAACCTACACAACTATGTTTACGACATGCAAATGCATCACAGTGATGCCTTGGTTTTAAAAGGGGGTTGTAAAAACGCTAATTTCTATTTTTCTAATTTCTAATTTTTTTTAAATTTCTTTTCTATTACTAAGTTAAATTCATTTTTTCATTTACATATGTTCTGACTAAATAAATTTCTAAAGAGAAAAATAAACTCCAAAAAGAAAAAACATAGGCATTTCAAAGTGGGATTTTTCAAAATTTGCCCCTACGACCCAAAGGGGGGACATCAGAATTCGTTTTAGAGGTATGGTTCCTTCGGCAAAGTTTCTTATTTTGATCCCTAGAATATGATTTTCACAGAGCAATGGGCGATTTTTTTGCCTCCCCACAAATCGACCCGGCCTAATATATATATATTGTTACGATTATTAGCAAAACTGAGGAGTGCTGCCATCTCCAGGCCGATGCTAAGCAGTGACGTGAATTCACATCAATAATTCAATCATTATGTATCTACATAAACGAATCAATACTTGCGTCTATACATATGTACACATTCCGACGAGCAACATTTACATACAAGGCAGCGAGAGATGAGATGTCACACACCGATGAATTTACTTATACGCTTATGTGTGTGCGGGAGACTGTAAACTACAAACACAGGCATATATCTTATCTGAGTGGTCACAAGAGAGGGCAATAATTTGTGCACGTAGTTGTGGCTGGCGATTTTGTAGCCGAAACAACTAGTAACTTCTGGAAATCGAAGAGCCTAGAAGTATGCAGCGTAAACTATAAAAGCGGTGCAGGCGAGTAAGAAGAATTCAGTTTGATTTGAGTTGATCAGCAGTTACGACTAAGAAGATATCTAGCGAGCAATACCAGTATTATTTTGATTAGTGGAGTTTCATTTGAGCTATCAGTTTGGTTATTAAGCTATTCGTTGCACAGTTTGAGTGTTATTGTGAAGCATTTTAATAAAGGCCATTTTTCCATTATTCAATATTGGAGTTATTTATTCAACAGTTTAGCGATACGAACCTAGCAAAAGGGGCAAATAAGAGGATTTGCAAGCAAATTCGTTACAATTGGTGTCAGAAGAGGAATTGTTGAATAAATTCCGGAGGACAACAAGGACATGGCAAAGTTCAGTGAATTGAAGATCCAGCAACTGAAGAAGGAGTTGGAGAGCCGTGGATTGAATACAGGCGGCGTTAAACTTGAACTTCAGGCACGGCTACGAGAGGCAATGGAAGCGGAAGGAATTGATGTGGAAGAGTATGACTTTCATCTTGATGGCGAGGAAGTAACAAAAATTGAAGAGAAAAACGAAACATCGCAGACAGTTACGAGCACAGACTTGAACATGATTTTGGCTGCAATATCTGCTCAAACATCGACAATGTCATCACAGATGGAATCCCAAGAGACACGAATAACATCGAAAATTGAAGCACAAGAAACGCGTATGGCAGAAATGTCGACACAGATTACATCAAAGATGGAGACACAATTGGAAGAACAGAAGACATATTTGGCATCTCAACTGGAAGCGCAAGAGGCACGTATATCTGAAATGTCGGCACAAATTTCGGAACAGGTATCAGCGCAGCTCTTTGTGAATCTGGAAGAGCAGGATGCAAAAATTTTACAACTCGAGGACAAAATTGATGCCGAAATAGAAGCGTTAAAAGGTCGTATGGAGCAGTTACAACCAAACCGCCCAGCTGTTTCAGCGAGTAATCCAAAGGTAAAGACACCATCCTTTGACGGTTCTGTTCCTTTTCAGGTCTTTAAGCTACAGTTTGAGAAGACCGCAGCAGTGAACCAATGGAATGCTGAAGATAAAGTTGCAGCTCTGTTCGTGGCACTGAAAGGGCCTGCCGCGGAAATCTTACAGACCATCCCAGAGTACGAGCGGAACCACTACGAAACATTGATGAGCGCTTTAGAGAGACGTTACGGAAGCGAGCAAAGGAAACAGATATTCCAAATTGAGTTGCAAAACCGCTACCAAAAAAGCTAACGAGACTTTGCAGGAGTTTGCTTCGGACATTGAAAGATTGGCTCATCTTGCAAATGCGGATGCACCCGTGGAATACACAGAAAGAGTGAAGATTCAGAGCTTTATAAATGGCATAAGGGACGTCGAAACGAAGCGAGCCACATACGCGAACCCAAAGCTAACATTCGCAGAAACGGTGTCACAAGCTCTGATTCAGGAAACGTCGTCGCTTCTGTGTAAGCCAGTTTTCAAAGCACGCCGTGTGGAAGTAGAAAGGCCAGAGTGGGTAGACGCAATATTGGAGGCACTGAAAGGATCGCAAAAGCGAAGTGAAAAAGTTATCAAATGCTTCAAATGCGGGAAGTCCGGTCACATAGCACGTCATTGCGATCTTGGTCTTAATAGTTCCAACAATGTGGGTGGCCGTAAACGCAAAGCTGGAGGAGATGAGCAAGAGCGAGTAAGAGGTAGAGAGCTAGATCCAGCTATTGAATGCCCTGTGATATCTGTGTCGCAAATTGGAAGGAAATCAAGCAGTCTTACCGTCAGAGGGAATGTGGATGGCAAAGAACGAGTACTGACTGTAGATACGGGCGCATCTCATTCCTTGATCCGATCTGACTTGGTCAACAGGAGAGTAAAACCGTTACCTGGAGCAAGGTTGCGTACGGTCACTGGCGAGTATAATCAAGTCCAGGGAGAAGTAATATGTGAAGTCTTAATTGGGAAGGTCATGGTTTTACACAAATTCGTTGTGGCGGAGATTGTCGATGAAGTTATATTGGGAGTGGATTTCTTGGTTGACCATGACATCAAGATCGATATGCGGAGAAGGGCGATGCATTATAAGAACCAGGATGTGCCAATTAACTTCAGTTTGGAAAAAGGTTTCAGCAGTAATAGAGTACTGGTGGAGAAAAGTCGACAAAGGCCACGAAAGTCAAAGGTAAAGGTTGATGAAACGAATGGGCCAAATAAATCAAAATCAAAAGTACCTGCGAGAGAAACACTGGCATTGACGAAACCTAAAAGGCGCAGGAAAACGAAGCAACGAATTTCCGAGAAAGAATGCGAGGGCAGTTTCAAGCCGGAGCGCACTACTGTTGTAAAATGTGGGAACGATACCGATTATGCAAAGAAAATTCGTACAGCGCAAGCTCTACGAAGTGGTTCATTGGCCAAACAACAGAGTGTGAAGGAACGAACCAGGGTATTGAGTGGTACGATGAAACCCAGGTACCATGAGAACAATAATTCGAAAGGTTTCTTGGCGGGAGATTTGGTACTGTTATACAAACCTCACCGGCGGAAAGGTGTTCCATCCAAATTTCGGTGCAGTTGGGAAGGCCCGTACGAGGTTGTGAAGAAGATCAGTGATACCATCTACCGCATACAAAGCATTGAGAAACCACGGAGTAGAAGAGTGTTACATTTGGAGATGCTAGCGGCGTTTAGATTGGGAGATTTGTCTGATCGGGACGATCAGACTTAGGTGGAGGGCAGTGTTACGATTATTAGCAAAACTGAGGAGTGCTGCCATCTCCAGGCCGATGCTAAGCAGTGACGTGAATTCACATCAATAATTCAATCATTATGTATCTACATAAACGAATCAATACTTGCGTCTATACATATGTACACATTCCGACGAGCAACATTTACATACAAGGCAGCGAGAGATGAGATGTCACACACCGATGAATTTACTTATACCCTTATGTGTGTGCGGGAGACTGTAAACTACAAACACAGGCATATATCTTATCTGAGTGGTCACAAGAGAGGGCAATAATTTGTGCACGTAGTTGTGGCTGGCGATTTTGTAGCCGAAACAACTAGTAACTTCTGGAAATCGAAGAGCCTAGAAGTATGCAGCGTAAACTATAAAAGCGGTGCAGGCGAGTAAGAAGAATTCAGTTTGATTTGAGTTGATCAGCAGTTACGACTAAGAAGATATCTAGCGAGCAATACCAGTATTATTTTGATTAGTGGAGTTTCATTTGAGCTATCAGTTTGGTTATTAAGCTATTCGTTGCACAGTTTGAGTGTTATTGTGAAGCATTTTAATAAAGGCCATTTTTCCATTATTCAATATTGGAGTTATTTATTCAACAGTTTAGCGATACGAACCTAGCAAAAGGGGCAAATAAGAGGATTTGCAAGCAAATTCGTTACAATAGGGTGACTCATGATAGCATATAAACTTATAAGGTGTAAAATTATATCCATTTACACACGCGGTTATATGAACGCACCTAGTAATACTCTTGATAAACTTGATTGTTTTTCAGCTGTATTATTGCCAAAAAAAAATTTTTGATTGTTATACAAATTAAAAAATACCAAGATTAAGTGAAAAATCAAAACTAAAACGCCTTTACTTGCTGATGTTGGAGATTTCTGATGAAAATGCCGGCTGTTATGTCTGCAAGGTTGCATTCCTTTGAGTTTACCGCGTTTACACAATGAAATGTGCGCGTAAATTTATACAAATTGTGTAAATGATTTTTCATATAAAATTTGACAGCTCGTGCGTAAACTAGATAAATTTATACGTTTACACACTTTATAAGGCATTTATACGGTTACATGAGTACCCCTAATATATTTCAAGCAGATAATATTCACAAGAAAAATGCAAGCTAGTTTGTACTGCTTTCTTTTTTGTGGCTGCATATGAAATTGTTGAATACACCAATAAACCCTACATTAATCTTTAAAATTAATATCTCGTTGAAATCAGAACTGATTTTAGATTTTCCTCAGACAATCCTTTGTATATATAAAATAAGAAAGAGATACAATTTAAATTTTCGTCGTATTTTGTAAGATTTCTCTAACATCTCCAAGAATCAATTAATAGTTAATAAACTGCGGAAAGCGCAAAATGCCCTCTTTCTGACAACATACAAGTTTCGTTGGCTAAACGGAAATAAAGTTATAGGCCAATATATGGATCAATCAATGGACTTGACAAATTGTATAGCGTTTTATTTTCTGGCAAAAGTTATATTCTAAAAAGCAGATAACGCCTTGACGAGGTATTTCGTTCTTTTTTGAAAATTGTTGCCTGCTCGCAACGCAAAACCGTTACACTTTTACCCTGCATAAAACGGCGGTGTGGCATTGCAACTCTGCTAAACTAGCTGATCGTGACAATTTATTTTCGTAACTTCACATATTTTTAGTCGAAGCAAATTGAAATGAAGGAAATAATTCCTAATGAATTTTTATTATCATTGACAGTGCGTTTGTGAAAATCAGCTAACACACGGGGTAGCCATTTATGTTCTATGCATGCACTATAAATGTTCAAGATTTGCTGGGATAGGAGTAACTGTATTAAGGCTTTACCATTTACTTAGGCGGCCACCGTGGTGTTATGGTAGCGTGCTCCGCCTACCACACTGTATGCCCTGGGTTCACACCCCGGGCAAAGCAACATCAAAATTTTAGAAATAAGGGTTTTCAATTAGAAGAAAACTTTTCTAAGCGGGGTCGTCCCTCGGCAGTGTTTGGCAAGTGCTCCGGGTGTATTTCTGCGATGAAAAGCTCTAAGTGAAAACTCATATGCCTTGCAGATGCCGTTCAGAGTCGGCATAAAACATGTAGGTCCCGTCCAGCCAATTTGTAGGGAAAATCAAGAGGAGCACGAAGCAAATTGGAAGAGAAGCTCGGCCTTTGACCTCCTCGGAAGTTATCGCGCCTTACATTAATTTTTATTTATTTTTATTTACTCAGGCAACAATTTATTTCAGAAAAGAAAACGCTATTAGACACCAATAAAAACGTTACCCGAACTTTCCGGAAGAATTTTAGTAAACAGACCTATTTAACATCTGAAAGCTTTTTTAATTTCGCGTCGAGGTTTGCTTATTGCAGGCGTATTGCAGGATCAATATATAAAACGTCCGTTTTCTAAAGTTTTTTTAATGCTAAATAAAAGTGTAGACAAAATTTTATTAAACGCAAAAATATACATAGATATGTGTTTAACAGCGCAACAATATAAAGAAAGGACGTTATATTTATTTAGTAAAACATCCAAATTTGCAAACCCGATGAAGCCTTTCTTTGAAATTATGTTTCCCTATCCAAAATGAGGGGAAAGAATAAACTACATATTTGATTGCCACAACATACACGTATTTGACCTGTAATCCCAAGTGATAGAAATAAATTCTGACCACGTTTGATTTTCGGTACGTTATGGAGCTTATTTGGTATTCGTCCACGTATAAATAAACAAACAATTGCAAAGAATTGTTGTTTTGAAAAAGTATAGCAAAGTGCGTCATTTCATTTCGCTAGACTAATAATAAATACGGTTGATTTGTTATTTTGATATAGCAAAATATGTTTGTTCAGCTAATTAAAACAAACAAAAAACAAGTAAGGGTGTCTAAGTTTGGAGGTAACCGGATATTATATACTCAGCGTGGATCTAGAAATGTTTTGTAATGCTTGATCGGAATATGGCCATGGCACCGCCAACTAAAAAAAATGTCTCGTAAATTCCTTTTACAATAAAACTTGATAAGTGAAATATCATTGATACAAAACTATTTTTCGCTAAGATATCGCTTATTATTATAGTCTACGACCCTTTCAAACATCTTTTATATAAAAGTGGGCGTGCTTTTTAACCGATCACGTTCATTGTCCTAGAAATATTTTCTGCTATAAAGACATAATATGTACACAATCTTATTACGATCCTTTAATTTTTCTTCGAGTTATGGCTCCCGCCACGAAAATTTTCAAAAATTAAAAAATTTTCCTTTTTCTCTTTAAAATTTCACTTGGAAAATTAAGCACCATTGATATAAACCATCTAAAATGATAGCTTATTTTATTCGTCCACGGGCGGTGCCACACCCATTTTCAAAAAAAATCAAGAGTCTTAATATCAGCGCAGTAATCAGGTTTTATGTGTTTTCCAAAACGTTATATATATATAAAAAGTGGGCGTGGTCACCATCCGATTTTCCTCATTTTTAATAGCGATGGGAGATGAGCGCCAAGGAACCCATATACCAAATTGCAATATTTTATTTTCATTATTTACTCAAGTTGTGTCGTATGCACCGACAGAGAGACGGACGGATGAACGGACATGGCTAAATTAATTCCTATTTTCATCCTCAGCATTTTGATATATGGAAGTCTATATATATCTCGATTCGTTTAAGCCCGTTATGCTACCAAAGTTATGCACTCTGTGCGCAAAGAACGCTGAGTATAACAAGATTGACTTTGACTAGCTTTAACATAAATTTAGATGTATTTTTGTTATTTCAAATTCCTGGAATCTCATTTTTTATTTACACGTCTCCGTCTCAATTAGGTATAAATAGCGCCGACGAAATTAAACTCGGTGTACTTTATAGTTAAAAAGGGGTAGAAAAGGTTTTAAAATATAATGAATCTACGAAATAAATTTGTGCTGCTGTTTGATCTGCTTTGCTGCATCTTAAGCTATACGAATGCGGAATATCGCATGATACGTGGCTCATATTCACATATAAAGAACAGCCCCCATACAGTGGCAATATTCCATGGATCCACCTATAGATGCGTTGGTTCTATAGTCAGTATTAGATCGGTAGTTACAGTAGCGCATTGCGTAAAGGATAATAGTGCGGGTCTCATCGTTGTGGGCGGTATAACCAATTTAAAATCATATGTAGCGATCGAACACTGTGTGCAGGAAATACATCCTCATGCTTCTGTGGATATAGCAGTGGTTAAAGTGGCTCCATCCTTTGAAGATGATGATAAAGTAAAAATAATAGAACTTTGTCAGGATCAAATACCACCGGGAAAATTGTTGGAAGTCAGTGGATGGGGTTCGTTATCTAGAGACGAGGGAAATGTTGATCCTATTCTCACAGCTCATTCTATGGTATATCAACATACAGGAACAACCTTGACTACTATAGAATGTTTGTCGTTTGGAGCTACTGGGGCGGGAGGCGTTTACAAGGGACGACTTTGCGCGGTGGCACAAGGTTTCAAGGACGATTCTCCGGATATATATATAGATGTAACAAATCCAAGTGTTAAAAACTTTATAAAATCCAAAATGTAACTGAGAGGTGTTATTATAAATTGACTGTTGATTGGAATATCACCCTAACACGACATAGCAGTTGAAATATGGTGATATTCCGCTCAGCAGTCGAAATGATGATATATTTTCCTTGTAACATGTACCAATAAAGTGTTATAATTGTCTGTAAATAAATAATTTTTATTGTATGCAATGAAAGTGTGACGCATGTAAATGAATTAAGTTGTGAGAGCAAACTTTGATCACAACTTTAAAGTTCCCTCGTGTATGAATAGATCATGAGATGAAAACGAAATTGCGGTTGTCATTCCCTGGCAAACTTCGCTCAAAACGGCTGAACAAACGAATTCTATGGAAGTCAATCTAATAAGTAAGTAAGTAAGTATAACGACACCGAAGCCAACCAATTAGTTTTTGGTTTTCCGCCATATTCATAACCTATAAATTTTTGCGTTGGAGAATTTATTCACATTTTGGGGATTGTATTTTTTGTTTTTTCTATTTTATGAAGTTATGACATTTTTTAGGTTAAGAGACCAATAAGCGATGCCAATATAGTACATTTATATATGATTAAGTGAAAATATGGTTACGAATTGGGCGTTATGAGTATGGCAAGTTTTCCAGGGTCTTTAAACAGGCGATATTTTGCCAAAATAGGATTTTACTTTGGAAATAGGTGTCGCTGGATATCGCATTGTTCGAGCTTTTTGGAAAACCTTCTGAAAGCGGTGCCGCTATTTAAAAAAAATATTTGGCGCGTTTTACCTCAAAAGAAATTTAAGCCCAAACTTCGCTTCCTAAAAAGGGGGCAGAAATTACAGTTTATATGGTGTATAACTATATATACCGATCACTATGATTTTTTCAGACAACAACATACGCTATATAGTCATCATTTGGTGAAATTTAAAGCTTCTAGCTGTTAAAATGGGGCAGTAATTACGAAAAGTTCTTATGTGAACAATCGGTTGTATTGATATAAGCTATATATACGACCGATCTCCTCCATTTTTTTCAGACAATAATATGTGCAATATACGAAAGCATATGGTGAAATTTGAAGCTCCAATCTGATAAATTGAGGACGATATGACAAAAATTCTCTATTCTGAAAAATTGGTTGTATGGGTGATATATGCTGTAGTGGTCTGATCCGGCCGGTTTCGAAAAATGTCTAGTAGGGCTGCTATTCGAGTGGATGGTCCCTTTAAACCAAATCTTACAGTAAACCCTATTCATATTTGCACTTCTAAATTATGGGCAGGCAAAGAAATGCGGATAAGTGTATTTGACACTTTGAACTTTCCTCGAACTGCTCTCCTGCCTATAGTAGCAATGCCGGTTTGTGTTCGTCAGTATAAGTTGGCAAAGGAAACTTAACATTAACAATGATTTGTGCTGAAAGTGCTGGATATGATACGTGTCGGGCAGTTCCTGGAACACCGGGCGTTGTGAATGGAGAATTGTGTGCGGTGCTATCAGGTGCGACAGGTCTTGCGAACTCCGGATATCCGGACATATATACAAATATAAATGTTGTACAAGTTCAACAATTTGTTCGACTTATGATGAAGTTTTAATATGACTGAAAGCCCAATTCTGAATGTTTCATGAACGTCCCACCGTCAAAAGATATTGAGTTTATCTTAAGATGGATCGTTTTTGACACAAATTCTGAGAGAGGGTGCAATTTTTTATATTTTTTTCTTTTATTAAGTACTTTGATATATGTACAATATAGCTACATAAATTTTTTCAATAAATATAATTTTTTTCTTTTAACCCCTTTGTAATTCACTTAATCTTTCTATTCCAAATCGGGTTTAGATAATTGATATGCGAGAGAGAGAAGGAATTGCATAAAGCCATAGTTGCTTCTTTGCAATGTTGTTACGGTTTCTATAAATGAAAAAGTTTAAAGATATCACTTTAATTTTTATTAAATACTGAGCCATTTGGTAATCTTAATATTAATGCAAAAAAGTCGCAAGGAAACAAAGCACAATTTGACACTCTGCCTCATCGAAATCCGTTCATATTTCAGTCACTCCTTTTGTACTGCTAAGCTAAAGAGTATCCTTTTCAGAGATTTTTGGTGGATTTTGAAACTATCAAGCTTTAGAAATATCAAGACGTGGAAAGCCGCAAATGTAACACAAACAAGTAAGGAAGGCTAAGTTCGGGTGTAGCCGAACATTACATACTCAGCTGAGAGCTTTGGAGACAAAATAAGGGAAAATCACCATGTAGGAAAATGAACCTAAGGTATGTTTGTATTATATGGGTATCAAATGGAAGGTATTAATAAGTATTTTAAAAGGGAGTGGGCCTTAGCTCTATAGGTGGACGCCTTTTCGAGATATCGCCATAAAGGTGGACCAGGATTGACTCTAGAATGTGTTTGTACGATATGGGTATAAAATGAAAGGTGGTAATTAGGTGAACCTAAGGTAACCCTGGAATGTGTTTGTATTACATGGGTATCAAATGGAAGGTATTAAAAAGTATTTTAAAAGGGAGTGGGACATAGTTCTATAGGTGGACGCCATTTCGGGATGTCGCTATAAAGGTGGACTAGGATTGACTCTAGAATGTGTTTGTACGATATGGGTATCAAATGAAAGGTGTTAATAAGTATATTAAAAGGAAGTGGGCCTAAGTTCTATAGGTGGACGCCTTTTCGAGATATCTCAATAAAGGTGGACAAGGGGTGACTCTAGAATGTGTTTGTACGATATGGGTATCAAATGAAAGGTGGTAATGAGTATTTTAAAAAGGAGTGGGCCTTAGTTCTATAGGTGGACGCCTTTTCGAGATATCGCCATAAAGGTGGACCAGAGGTGACTCTAGAATGTGTTTGTACGATATGGGTATCAAATAAAAGGTGGTAATTAGTATTTTAAAAGGGAGTGGGCCTTAGTTATATAGGTGGACGCCTTTTCGAGATATCGCCATAAAGGTGGACTAGGATTGACTCTAGAATGTGTTTGTACGATATGGGTATCAAATGAAAGGTGTTAATAAGTATTTTAAAGGGAAGTGGGCCTAAGTTCTATAGGTGGACGCCTTTTCGAGATATCTCAATAAAGGTGGACAAGGGGTGACTCTAGAATGTGTTTGTACGATATGGGTATCAAATGAAACGTATTAAAAAGTATTTTAAAAGGGAGTGGCCCATAGTTCTATAGGTGGACGCCATTTCGGGATGTCGCCATAAAGATGGACCAGAGGTGACTCTAAATGTGTTTTTACGATGTGGGTATCAAATGAAAGGTGTTAATGAATATTTTAAAAGGGAGTTGGCCCTAGTTCTATAGGTGGACGTCTTTTTGAGATATCGCAATAAAGGTGGACCAGGGTTGTCTCTAGAATGCGTTTGTGTGACATGTGCATCAAATGAAAGGTGCTAATGAGTATTTTAAAAGGGAGTTGGCCTTAGTTCTATAGGTGGACGCCTTTTCGAGATATCGCCATCGGTTGTCTTTAGAATCGGTTGTCTTTAGAATGCGTTTGTACGATATGGGTATCAAATGAAAGGTGTTAATAAGTATTTTATATATGGGGTATTCCATCCCATTTCGACCAATTTTGAACCCAACCCCTTTAGAATTGGCTGAAAATTTTTCTTCTTTTTCTAGCTTACGAAAGACGTTTTTCAAATTTATTCATCCAACTCAAAAAAAGTTATGAATTAAAAAAAAAACACCGTTTTTGTTTTCAAAATGCTATAACTTTTTCAAAAATTGACCGTTTGGGATCTTTTTTTTTTTTTTTAAAAAAACCTTCAATCAATTCTGCAATCATCCCCACTATTACCGGAGTGGGCCGAGATTTTTTTTTTTATTTTATTTAATTTTATTTAATTGAATTTTTTTATTCATTAACGGCCAATAAACAAATTAATTATGAAAAAAAAACTTTTTTTGTATTTTTTCCGAAAAGTACATTTAAAAACATATTTAAAAAAAAAATGATCCCAAACGGTCAACTTTTGAAAAAGTTATAGAAACTTATTTTGAGTTGGAAAACGGTGTTTTTTTCAGAATACTATAACTTTTTCAAAAATTAACCGTTTGGGATCATTTTTTTTTAAATAAAAAAAAAAAAAAAAACAAGTAAGAACGGGACTGTCTTCGGCTTTCATGAATGGGGCTGAACAATAATCTTATCCCGCTCGTAATCTGCGAATCATCGGATGTATAAGATAAGAAATATATAGTGAACAGATCTACATACCTTAACGATTTTTAAGATAAATATAAAATAAAAAACAGGTAGGTACTTTGTGTGAGGATCCAAAGTTTCAGGTTTTTTGTGGTCTGCGTGTAAAAACTATGACTACGAATCACGTATTTCAAAAATATATGACGAAAACGTAACTATTTGATGAAATTTGATGAATTTTGAGGCTTCTAGCCGTAAAAAAGGGGCAAAATTGACAGTTTATATGAAGTATATAATATATATACCACCGATCTCTATGATTTTTTCAGACAACAATATATGCTATACATGTAAGCATTTGTGAAATTTGAAGCTTCTAGCTGTTAAAATGGGGCCGACATCGCAAAAAAAATATATATATACTATATATATATACTATATATACCATCATATATATATTATATATATCACCGATCTCTATGATTTTTTGACACAACAATACATACTATATACGTAAGCAATCGGTGAAATTTGAAGCTTATAGCTGTTAAAATGGGGTAGAAATTGCGAAAAGTTTCTTATCTGAACAATCGGTTGTATGAGATATATACTATATATAAAACCGATCTCTATGATTTTTTCAGACAACAATATATGCTATATACGTAAGCAATCGGTGAAATTTGAAGCTTATAGCTGTTAAAATGGGGTAGAAATTGCGAAAAGTTTCTTATCTGAACAATCGGTTGTATGAGATATATACTATATATACAACCGATATCTATGATTTTTTCAGACAACAATATATGCTATATACGTAAGCAATCGGTGAAATTTGAAGCTTATAGCTGTTAAAATGGGGTAGAAATTGCGAAAAATTTCTTATCTGAACAATCGGTTGTGTGAGATATATACTATATATACAACGGATCTCTATGATTTTTTCAGACAACAATATATGCTATATACGTAAGCAATCGGTGAAATTTGGAGCTTATATCTGTTAAAATGGGGTAGAAATTGCGAAAAGTTTCTTATCTGAACAATCGGTTGTATGAGATATATACGATATATACAACAGATCTCTATGATTTTTTCAGACAACAATATATGCTATATGCGTAAGCAACCGGTGAAATTTGAAGCTTATATCTGTTAAAATGGGGTAGAAATTGCGAAAAGTTTCTTATCTGAACAATCGGTTGTATGAGATATATACTATATATACAACCGATCTCTATGATTTTTTAAGACAACAATATATGCTATATACGTAAGCAATCGGTGAAATTTGGAGCTTATATCTGTTAAAATGGGGTAGAAATTGCGAAAAGATTCTTATCTGAACAATCGGTTGTATGAGATATATACTATATATACAACCGATCTCTATGATTTTTTCAGACAACAATATATGCTATATACGTAAGCAATCGGTGAAATTTGGAGCTTATATCTGTTAAAATGGGGTAGAAATTGAGAAAAGTTTCTTATCTGAACAATCGGTTGTATGAGATATATACTATATATACAACCGATCTCTATGATTTTTTCAGACAACAATATATGCTATATACGTAAGCAATCGGTGAAATTTGGAGCTTATATCTGTTAAAATGGGGTAGAAATTGCGAAAAGTTTCTTATCTGAACAATCGGTTGTATGAGATATATACTATATATACAACCGATCTCTATGATTTTTTCAGACAACAATATATGCTATATACGTAAGCAATCGGTGAAATTTGAAGCTTATAGCTGTTAAAATGGGGTAGAAATTGCGAAAAGTTTCTTATCTGAACAATCGGTTGTATGATATATATACTATATATACAACCGATATCTATGATTTTTTCAGACAACAATATATGCTATATACGTAAGCAATCGGTGAAATTTGGAGCTTATATCTGTTAAAATGGGGTAGAAATTGCGAAAAGTTTCTTATCTGAACAATCGGTTGTATGAGATATATACTATATATACAACCGATCTCTATGGTTTTTTCATACAACAATATATGCTATATACGTAAGCAATCGGTGAAATTTGGAGCTTATATCTGTTAAAATGGGGTAGAAATTGCGAAAAGTTTCTTATCTGAACAATCGGTTGTATGAGATATATACTATATATACAACCGATCTCTATGATTTTTTCAGACAACAATATATGCTATATACGTAAGCAATCGGTGAAATTTGAAGCTTATAGCTGTTAAAATGGGGTAGAAATTGCGAAAAGTTTCTTATCTGAACAATCGGTTGTATGAGATATATACTATATATACAACCGATCTCTATGATTTTTTAAGAGAACAATATATGCTATATACGTAAGCAATCGGTGAAATTTGGAGCTTATATCTGTTAGAATGGGGTAGAAATTGCGAAAAGATTCTTATCTGAACAATCGGTTGTATGAGATATATACTATATATACAACCGATCTCTATGATTTTTTCAGACAACAATATATGCTATATACGTAAGCAATCGGTGAAATTTGAAGCTTATAGCTGTTAAAATGGGGTAGAAATTGCGAAAAGTTTCTTATCTGAACAATCGGTTGTATGAGATATATACTATATATACAACCGATCTCTATGATTTTTTCAGACAACAATATATGCTATATACGTAAGCAATCGGTGAAATTTGGAGCTTATATCTGTTAAAATGGGGTAGAAATTGAGAAAAGTTTCTTATCTGAACAATCGGTTGTATGAGATATATACTATATATACAACCGATCTCTATGAGTTTTTCAGACAACAATATATGCTATATACGTAAGCAATCGGTGAAATTTGGAGCTTATATCTGTTAAAATGGGGTAGAAATTGCGAAAAGTTTCTTATCTGAACAATCGGTTGTATGAGATATATACTATATATGCAACCGATCTCTATGATTTTTTCAGACAACAATATATGCTATATAAGTAAGCAATCGGTGAAATTTGAAGCTTATAGCTGTTAAAATGGGGTAGAAATTGCGAAAAGTTTGTTATCTGAACAATCGGTTGTATGAGATATATACTATATATACAACCGATCTCTATGACTTTTTCAGACAACAATATATGCTATATACGTAAGCAATCGGTGAAATTTGGAGCTTATATCTGTTAAAATGGGGTAGAAATTGCGAAAAGTTTCTTATCTGAACATTCGGTTGTATGAGATATATACTATATATACAACCGATCTCTATGATTTTTTCAGACAACAATATATGCTATATACGTAAGCATTCGTTGAAATTTGAAGCCTTTAGCTCTTAAAATAGGGCAGTAATTAGGAAAGTTGTGGGGGATATATACTATATATACGACCGATCTCATCAATTTTTTCAGGCAAGAATATGTGCAATATACGAAAGTATATGGTGAAGTTTGAAGCTTCAATCTGTTAAATCCTCTTTTTCTGAAAAATCGGTTGTATGGAGGATATATACTATAGTGGTCCGATCCGGTCGGTTCAGACAAATGTCTAATCGGACACCCAAATCCACCCGCTCACCAAATTTTATCAAGATATCTCAAAAATTGAGGGACTAGTTTGCATACAAACAGACAGACGGACAGACGGACATGGCTAAATCAACTCAGCTCTTCAACCTGATTATTTCGGTATACTTAATGGTGGGTCTATCTATTTTCCTTTAAGGACTTACAATTTTCGGTTTCGTGACGAAATTAATATACCATTTCATTTTCATGAAAGGTATAAAAAACACGTGTCACACAATTGAGGCCAATGGACTCCTAAACTACTGAATCGATTTTGAATTTGTTTTGCACCCCGCGTGTAGTTTGGTCTAACTTGAAATATAGGATAGGTGACTGGGTGACTAGGGTCTCGAGATATAGGCCAAAACGTGGACCCGGATACCCCTAAAGTGTGTTTATAGAATATGGATACCAAATGAAAGCTGTTTATGAGTGCTTTAGTAGAGGATAATTTTCATACCCCTGTGTGACTAGGGTCTCGAGATATAGGCCAAAACGTGGACCCGGGTACCCCTAGAGTGTGTTTATGGAATATGGATATCAAATGAAAACTGTTGGTGAGTGCTTTAGTAGATTGTAATTTTCATACGCCTGGGTGACTATGGTCTCGAGATATAGCCCAAAACGTGGACCCGGGTACCCCTAGAGTGTGTTTATAGAGTATGGATATCAAATGAAAGCTGTTGATGAGTGGAGTAGAGGGTAATTTTCATACCCCTGGGTGACTAGGGTCTCGAGATATAGGCCAAACGTGGACCCGGGTACCCTTAGAGTGTGTTTATAGAATATGGATATCAGATGAAAGCTGTGGATGAGTGCTATAGCAGAGGGTAATTTTCATACCCCTGGGTGACTCGGGTCTCGAGATATAGGCCAAAACGTGGACCTGGGTACCCCTAGAATGTGTGTATAGAATATGGATATCAAATGAAAGCTGTTGACGAGTGCTTTAGTAGGGGGTAATTTTGATACCCCTGGGTGACTAGGGTCCCGAACTATAGGCCAAAAAGTGGACCAGGGTACCCCTAGAATGTGTTTATAGAATATTGATATCAAATGAAAGCTGTGGATGAGTGCTGTAGCAGAGGGTAATTTTCATACCCCTGGGTGACTCGGGTCTCGAGATATAGGCCAAAACGTGGACCTGGGTACCCCTAGAATGTGTGTATAGAATATGGATATCAAATGAAAGCTGTTGACGAGTGCTTTAGTAGGGGGTAATTTTGATACCCCTGGGTGACTAGGGTCCCGAACTATAGGCCAAAAAGTGGTGAAATTTGGAGCTTATATCTGTTAAAATGGGGTAGAAATTGCGAAAAGTTTCTTATCTGAACATTCGGTTGTATGAGATATATACTATATATACAACCGATCTCTATGATTTTTTCAGACAACAATATATGCTATATACGTAAGCATTCGTTGAAATTTGAAGCCTTTAGCTCTTAAAATAGGGCAGTAATTACGAAAAGTTGTGGGGGATATATACTATATATACGACCGATCTCATCAATTTTTTCAGGCAAGAATATGTGCAATATACGAAAGTATATGGTGAAGTTTGAAGCTTCAATCTGTTAAATCCTCTTTTTCTGAAAAATCGGTTGTATGGAGGATATATGCTATAGTGGTCCGATCCGGTCGGTTCAGACAAATGTCTAATCGGACACCCAAATCCACCCGCTCACCAAATTTTATCAAGATATCTCAAAAATTGAGGGACTAGTTTGCATACAAACAGACAGACGGACAGACGGACATGGCTAAATCAACTCAGCTCTTCAACCTGATTATTTCGGTATACTTAATGGTGGGTCTATCTATTTTCCTTTAAGGACTTACAATTTTCGGTTTCGTGACGAAATTAATATACCATTTCATTTTCATGAAAGGTATAAAAAACACGTGTCACACAATTGAGGCCAATGGACTCCTAAACTACCGAATCGATTTTGAATTTGTTTTGCACCCCGCGTGTAGTTTGATCTAACTTGAAATATAGGATAGGTGACTGGGTGACTAGGGTCTCGAGATATAGGCCAAAACGTGGACCCGGATACCCCTAAAGTGTGTTTATAGAATATGGATACCAAATGAAAGCTGTTGATGAGTGCTTTAGTAGAGGATAATTTTCATACCCCTGTGTGACTAGGGTCTCGAGATATAGGCCAAAACGTGGACCCGGGTACCCCTAGAGTGTGTTTATGGAATATGGATATCAAATGAAAACTGTTGTTGAGTGCTTTAGTAGATTGTAATTTTCATACGCCTGGGTGACTAGGGTCTCGAGATATAGCCCAAAACGTGGACCCGGGTACCCCTAGAGTGTGTTTATAGAGTATGGATATCAAATGAAAGCTGTTGATGAGTGGAGTAGAGGGTAATTTTCATACCCCTGGGTGACTAGGGTCTCGAGATATAGGCCAAACGTGGACCCGGGTACCCTTAGAGTGTGTTTATAGAATATGGATATCAGATGAAAGCTGTGGATGAGTGCTATAGCAGAGGGTAATTTTCATACCCCTGGGTGACTCGGGTCTCGAGATATAGGCCAAAACGTGGACCTGGGTACCCCTAGAATGTGTGTATAGAATATGGATATCAAATGAAAGCTGTTGACGAGTGCTTTAGTAGGGGGTAATTTTGATACCCCTGGGTGACTAGGGTCCCGAACTATAGGCCAAAAAGTGGACCAGGGTACCCCTAGAATGTGTTTATAGAATATTGATATCAAATGAAAGCTGTGGGTGCTTTAGCAGAGAGTAATTTTCATACCCCTGGATGACTAGGGTCTCGAGATATAGGCCAAAACGTGGACCCGGGTACCCCTAGAAGGTTTTTATAATATGTGGATATAAAATGAAAGCTGTTGACGGGTGCTTTATTAGAGGGTAATTTTCATACCCCTGGGTGACTATGGTCTCGAGATATAGCCAAAACGTGGCCCGGGGTACCCCTAGAATGTGTTTATAGAATAAGGATATCAAATGAAAGCTGTGGATGAGTGCTGTAGCAGAGGGTAATTTTCATACCCCTGGGTGACTAGGGTCTCGAGATATAGGCCAGAACGTGGGCCAGTGAATGCCTAGAGATTGTTTATACAATATGGATATCAAATGAAAGCTGTTGATGAGTGCTTTAGTACAGAGTAATATATTATCCAGAGACGGACTGGGACTGGAATAAAATACATACCACCTTCTGGGACAGGCAATAAGGGATGCAGAAAAATGAGAAGAAATTGAGAGAAGAGAAAAGAGAAAAGAGAGAAGGAGATTGAGAAAGAGATAGAATGAGACGAAGATGGAGATAGATGAAGCGAAAAAGGCGGAGGGAGGAGTGAATAAAAGGATTAGGAAAAAGTGGAGAGGGGGGGGGGGGGGGCAGAGTCAGGAAAAAGCTTATTAAAATGTATGCAGATGGGTCAATTATAGGGCAGGACAACGTCTGCCGGGTCTTCTAGTAAATCTTATAAAATAAAGTCGCTAAATGCCATGTATGCGCATAACTTCATACAGAATGCTCCGATTTTAAAACGGTTTTTGAATTTGAAAGCTTAGCTACGTGAGATGGTACATTTAATATAATTTGAAGATATATATTATAGGGGCGTGGCAAATTACCAAAATGTAGTAAAAAATCATAAAATTTTTGTTTACACAGCTATAACTCATAAACGGATGGATGGATTTAAAAAATTCTGCTTTTCAGTAAAACTTTGAAATATTTACCTTCGATCTGCGTAAAAAAAATACTTGATTCATTTCTTATATCAGCCAAATTGTTTAAACATAAGTAACATTTTTACCGAAAATGTGTTTGTGTGGTTGTTCGCTGTGAACTGTGCGCGCCCAGCCAGCATTTTTTGAAAATTTTGATAAAAAAATATTCAAATATCATACCCCAAGATGATTAAAAACGTTCAAATTTAAAAGCATTTTCTGTTCGAAAATTAACGTATCGTCGGGAGAAAAATGTTCCATAAATGTGATTATTCTTGAATAATCATTTATGATTCCTATTTCGAAACACTTTTTATTCATCTTTTTATCATACTTGATTACTTTTCACATTTGATTACTTTTCACAGTCATTTTTTGATCACATTTAAGAACAATTTTCAATCATATTATATGACGGTTTGGAATCATTTGTGAATAAGATTGTGATTCATTTTTCCTTCATATTTAATACATAACTAAATACTGTATAAAGATCATATTTCATCAGGGGGTGAAAGCATCTGGAAGCTCGGAAGAAAGCTTTTTGAACCGCAGCTAGTAATTAACTTCACCGTTGTACACACACACGACTACAACATCCAACATCATCTATGATCATCATCTTAGATCATGGTAACGATGTCACTTTAAAAATCACGATTTTACTATGTCTCATATCATTCTTTAAATATAACTAGATGTTTTCGACAATCATAGCTCATGGAGGATGTTGAAGCCGGGTCCAGGCGTGTCGATCAAGCTTAACTTACCAGCGGTTAAACAGCTTACAACTTCCGTATATCGGTTCCATCCAGTATGTCTTTCCTGGGAAGCCGTATCTAGAGAAATGCTAGAAGTCATCTTAGGTTAGCAGCAGCACTTATATTACTTTTAGTCTTCAATATGTGTTGTATATTTGTAATTTTTTTGGATTTTATGATTGAAAAATTGTGAGCTAATGAAGAAAAATCAAATTTTCAATGAGAAGTATAGTTTTAACAAGTAAAAAATTCATCATTTATTCAAGAAAGGTAGTCTGCAAATATTAAGAAAGTTGATTGAAAAATGATTTTAAATTTTTGATCACCGAAGTTAAAGAAATTAAATTCAACAAGTAAGGAAGGTTAAGTTCGGGTGTAACCGAACATTACATACTCAGTTGGGAGCTATGGTGACACCATAAGGGAAAATAACCATGTAGGAAAATGAACCGGGGGAAACCCTGGAATGTGTTTGTATGACATGTGTATCAAATGAAAGGCATTAAAGAGTATTTTATGAGGGAGTGGGCCATAGTTCTATAGGTGGACGCCATTTAGGGACATAGCCATAAGGTGGATCAGGGTTGACTCTAGAATGCGTTTGTACGATATGGGTATCAAATGAAAGGTGTTAATGAGTATTTTAAAAGGGAGTAATCCTTAGTTCCATAGGTGGACGCCGTTTCGAGATATCGCCACAAAGGTGGACCAGGGGTGACCCTAGAATTTGTTTGTACAATATGGGCATCAAACGACTGGTTTTAATGAGTATTTTAAAAGGGAGTAGGCCTTAGTTCTATAGGTGGATGCCGTTTCGAAATATCGCCATAAAGGTGGAACAGGGGTGACTCTAGAATGTGTTTGTACGATATGGGTATCAAATTAAAGGTATTAATGGGGGTTTTAAAAGGGAGTGGTGGTTGTTGTATAGGTGGTCGCCTTTTCGAGATACCGCCATAAAGGTGGAGCAGGGGTGACTCTAGAATGCGTTTGTACGATATGGGTATCAAATGAAAGGTGTTAATGAGTATTTTAAAAGGGAGTAATCCTTAGTTCCATAGGTGGACGCCGTTTCGAGATATACCCATAAAGGTGGAGCAGGGGTGACCCTAGAATTTGTTTGAACAATATGGGTATCAAAAGAAAGGTGTTAATGAGTATTTTAAAAGGGAGTAATCCTTAGTTCCATAGGTGGACGCCGTTTCGAGATATCGCCACAAAGGTGGACCAAGGGTGACCCTAGAATTTGTTTGTACAATATGGGTATCAAAAGAAAGGTGTTAATGAGTATTTTAAAAGGGAGTAATCCTTAGTTCCATAGGTGGACGCCGTTTCGAGATATACCCATAAAGGTGGAGCAGGGGTGACCCTAGAATTTGTTTGAACAATATGGGTATCAAAAGAAAGGTGTTAATGAGTATTTTAAAAGGGAGTAATCCTTAGTTCCATAGGTGGACGCCGTTTCGAGATATCGCCACAAAGGTGGACCAGGGGTGACCCTAGAATTTGTTTGTACAATATGGGTATCAAAAGAAAGGTGTTAATGAGTATTTTAAAAGGGAGTAATCCTTAGTTCCATAGGTGGACGCCGTTTCGAGATATCGCCACAAAGGTGGACCAGGGGTGACCCTAGAATTTGTTTGTACAATATGGGTATCAAAAGAAAGGTGTTAATGAGTATTTTAAAAGGGAGTAATCCTTAGTTCCATAGGTGGACGCCGTTTCGAGATATACCCATAAAGGTGGAGCAGGGGTGACCCTAGAATTTGTTTGAACAATATGGGTATCAAAAGAAAGGTGTTAATGAGTATTTTAAAAGGGAGTAATCCTTAGTTCCATAGGTGGACGCCGTTTCGAGATATCGCCACAAAGGTGGACCAGGGGTGACCCTAGAATTTGTTTGTACAATATGGGCATCAAACGACTGGTTTTAATGAGTATTTTAAAAGGGAGTAGGCCTTAGTTCTATAGGTGGATGCCGTTTCGAAATATCGCCATAAAGGTGGAACAGGGGTGACTCTAGAATGTGTTTGTACGATATGGGTATCAAATTAAAGGTATTAATGGGGGTTTTAAAAGGGAGTGGTGGTTGTTGTATAGGTGGTCGCCTTTTCGAGATACCGCCATAAAGGTGGAGCAGGGGTGACTCTAGAATGCGTTTGTACGATATGGGTATCAAATGAAAGGTGTTAATGAGTATTTTAAAAGGGAGTAATCCTTAGTTCCATAGGTGGACGCCGTTTCGAGATATACCCATAAAGGTGGAGCAGGGGTGACCCTAGAATTTGTTTGAACAATATGGGTATCAAAAGAAAGGTGTTAAAGAGTATTTTAAAAGGGAGTAATCCTTAGTTCCATAGGTGGACGCCGTTTCGAGATATCGCCATAAAGGTGGAGCAGGGGTGACCCTAGAATTTGTTTGTACAATATGGTTATCAAAAGAAAGGTGTTAATGAGTATTTTAAAAGGGAGTAATCCTTAGTTCCATAGGTGGACGCCGTTTCGAGATATCGCCATAAAGGTGGGCCAGGGGTGACTCTGGAATTCGTTTGTGCAATATGGGTATCAAACGAAAGAAGTTAATGAGTATTTTAAAAGGGAGTGGGCCTTAGTTCTATAGGTGGACGCCTTTTCGAGATATCGCCATAAAGGTGGACCAGGGGTGACTTTAGAATATGTTTGTACGATATGGGTATCAAATGAAAGGTGTTAATGAGTATTTTAAAAGGGCGTTGGGCTTAGTTCTATAGGTGGACGCCTTTTCGAGATATCGCCATAAAGGTGGACCAGGGTGACTCTAGAATGAGTTTGTACGATATGGGTATCAAATTAAAGGTATTAATGGGAGTTTTAAAAGGGAGTGGTGGTAGTTGTATATGTGAAGGCGTTTTCCAGATATCGACCAAAATGTTGACCAGGGTGACCCAGAACATCATCTGTTGGATACCGCTAATTTATTTATATATGTAATACCTGCCAAGATTTTAAGGGTTTTTTATTTCGCCCTGCAGAACTTTTTCATTTTCTTCTACTTAATGTGGTAGGTGTCACAAACATTTATAGAGTTTTTTCTAAAGTTATATTTCGCGTCAATAAAACAATCCAATTACCTTACCATGTTTCATCCTTTTTTCGTATTTGGTATAGAATTATGGCATTTTTTTCATTTTTCGTAATTTTCGATATCGAAAAATTGGGCGTGGTCATAGTCGGATTTCGTTCATTTTTCATACCAAGATAAAGTGAGTTCAAGTAAGCACGTGAACTAAGTTCATTAAAGATATGTCGATTTTTGCTCAAGTTATCGTGTTAACGGCCATGCGGAAGGACAGACGGACGACTGTGTATAAAAACTGGGCGTGGCATCAACCGATTTCGCCCATTTTCACAGAAAACAGTTAACGTCATAAAATCTATGCCCCTACCTAATTTTTGTTCGACTTATGGCGTTAAAAGTATCCTAGACAAATTAAATGAAAAAGGGCGGAGCCACGCCCATTTTGAAATTTTCTTTTATTTTTGTATTTTGTTGCACCATATCATTACTGGAGTTGAATGTTGACATAATTTACTTATATACTGCAAAGATATAAGATTCTGTTAAAATTTTACTTTAAAAAAAATTTTTTTTTTTAAAGTGGGCGTGGTCCTTCTCCGATTTTGCTAATTTTTATTAAGCGTACATATAGTAATAGGAGTAACGTTCCTGCCAAATTTCATCATGATATCTTCAACGACTGCCAAATTACAGCTTGCAAAATTTTAAATTACCTTCTTTTAAAAGTGGGCGGTGCCACGCCCATTGTCCAAAATTTTACTAATTTTCTATTCTGCGTCATAAGTTCAACTCATCTACCAAGTTTCGTCGCTTTATCTGTCTTTTGTAATGAATTATCGCACTTTTTCGGTTTTTCGAAAATTTCGATATCGTTCATTTTAAATAGCGATCTGAGATGAGTGCTCAGGAACCCACATACCAAATTTCATCAAGATACCTCAAAATTTACTCAAGTTATCGTGTTAATGGACGGACGGACGGACGGACATGGCTCAATCAAATTTTTTTTCGATCCTGATTATTTTGATATATGGAAGTCTATATCTATCTCGATTCCTTTATTTATGTACAACCAACCGTTATCCAATCAAACTTAATATACTCTGTGAGCTCTGCTCAACTGAGTATAAAAATGATTCCAAATTGTGATTGAAAAATTGTTCTCAGTTATTGATCATCAAAAGCAAACAAGTTTTATTATTCTCTATAAAAAAAATTTATTCATCAAAGTTATTCGAAAATTATTTCAAAAAGTGATCGAAAAATGATTTTCAGTTTTTGATCATTAAAAGTAATCTTATTTTATTATTTATTTTGTTCAACTGTATGAAAACTCAGTATTTATTCGCAAGGACCTATTAAGTTGCATATGAGCTGCGATTGATTAATTAAAATTTCAGAAACTATAATAGCATTCGTTAAATTTAATTAGCTGGCAGCCGGTAAAAAGTGTGGAAGAAAATTGGAGTTTGGGTGCAGACAAGTTGCTGCACTTGCACATAGGTAGGGCGTGTTTCTGCTATAAAAGCGTCGCCGATAAAAGAAAACGAAGTTGCGAATAGATAAAAATGTTAAAGCAGGATTACACTAGGGGGGCGGACTCATGAAAGGATATAAATATATAAGGTGTAAAATTATATTCATTTACACCCACTGTTATATGAACGCACCTAGTAATATTCTTGATAACCTTGATTGTTTATCAGCTGTATTATTCCCAAACAAAATTTTTTTGATTGTTATACAAATTAAAAAATGCCAAGAATAAATGAAAAATCAAAACTAAAACGTCTTTACTTGCTGATGTTGGAGATTTCTGATGAAAATGCCTGCTGTAATGTCTGCAAGGTTGCATTCCTTTGAGTTTACCACGTTTACACAATGAAACACTAACAGCCTCCTGCTAATAGATATTTCGCTTTGCTCTCTTCTAATCTATTGCTTCTCTGTCTTTTTTTTCACCTACAACATCACAAAATCTTTAATTATGTTGTTAGCCAAATTCAGTGTAAATCATTCACTTAATTATTTTTATAATGTTGGTCTCCGATAGTGAGTCCCCGAGTTCCAAAGACTGTCTGTCTACTTTGTTGCGCATAGTCAGCAAAAAAGCCAACGGGCTGAACGTTGTTCATATCAATGCGCAAAGCCTTTATAAAAAGCTTGACGAATTGAGGTTTCTGTCAGAAGGCTCCGATATTGATGTGATATGTGTTTCAGAAACATGGTTTTCTTCGTTTCATAAAAATGATATGGCGAAGATAAATGGATACCAACATTTCAGAGTTGATAGAAGTGGTCATGGTGGTGATGTTGCGATATATGTAAAAAGTAGTATGTCCTGTAAATTGTGTTGTTGTTCTAGTCCAGGTGATCCTGTGGAATATGTGTTTGTTCATATGTTTTCTGAGAATAATAGTAGGCTTCTTATCGACTGTGCATACAGACCGAATCGACTAGTAGATTTTTCCGCGTTTATTGAATTTCTTCAATCGTTACTAATATACTATGACAATATTATCATCGCTGGAGATTTTAATAGTAACCTACTGGTGGATGCCACTTTAAAACAAAGCATGGAATCTCTGGGACTTTTTCCCACAAACTGAGCTATACCAACGCATTTCACAAATACTAACTCTTCTCTATTAGATTTATTTTTTGTCAATGATCTTCATAAAATGATTCACTACACGCAACTATCCGCCTCCTGCTTCTCAAAACACGACCTGATATTCCTAAACTATAACTTCTCAACATCATGTAGGCCAAGTTCGTTCGCGTATCGCGATTATTATTATTATTATTAGCTTCTTTATTTAGCCGTAGCTATTTAAAACTTTCAGGTACAGTTAATAGTACAAAATCGGTAATCTTAGCAATAGCTAATTGGCTCATTGTGAGCTATAATGTTCTCTAATATGATATATTATCAGTCTTTTGAATACATTAATATTTCTTTCGTTTTTTATATTGCTTGGCAATTCATTAAAAAGTTTTAGGCCTTTATACATTAAAACATTGTGTGCCTTATTGGATTTATAAAATTTAATTCTAAAATCATTCTTGTTCCTTAAGCCGTAGGGTTGCACATCTCCTACATATGCTATTTGGATCGTTAAGTACTTTGGTAGTAGGTGATATTTCATTTTAAACACAAAAAGAAGTACGTTCATAATTGTTCTTTGATTGATATTTAACCATTTTAGAGTTTCTAACATATATGTGATTGGTGTCAGCCTATTACATAATAGTATGCACCGCATCCCTTTGTTTTGTAGTTTTTGCAGCCTGTTTTTCATCTGTGTGGATCCCGGGAATAAAATGGTCGAACAGTATTCAAAATGTGGCTTGATCATTACATTAAATATCTTTACTGCGCTGTTGATAGGAATATTTTTGCGAATTCTTCGGAAAAATCCAATTTTCTTCGAGATTTTGCTGCAGATATAATCTATATGCTTATCGAAATTTAATTTTTTGTCGTTGACAATGCCTAGATATTTAATTTCGTCAACTTTATCTATTATTTCATCATTAACTATAATATTATCTTCCGATACGCCGTTGATTACAATTGCTTTCGTTTTTCTAACGTTGCATTTTAGCTTGTTCATACTAATATAGTTATAGATAAATTCTAAGTAGATTATTATTTTCTTGCTGAGTCCGTTGAGTCGGTTGAATGGAGCTTGATTCGTACGTTGACATCGGTTGATGACCAGACAAAGTTTATGCAGGATAACATAAATAAGTTATTCGATGATCACGTTCCACTAAAAATAAAAACACCTAAATGCAAGAATATCCCTTGGTTCAATGCTACATTAAAACACCTTATCCACCTTCGTAACCAAGCTTACTCACGGTGGAAAAGGTACAAAACAGTCGAAGCGCATAGCTCCTTTAAAACAGCTCGGCTTACTGCAAACAAAGCCATAAGGCTGGCCAAAGCAAATTATTTTAAGTATAAGTTTAGTTCTGCTTTGAATACAATAGAAAAGTGGAACAAAATCAAACAAATAGGAATTGGTAAGCCCAAAAGTGACCTGTCTCATCCCCCTGATGTCGACATCAACGAAATAAATAATACTTTTGTAAGACTACCAAACTCAGCCGACAATGTGTGTATTGATAATTACTCCGTGCGTGTTAATGTTGACACTAGCCCTTTCGAGTTTGTTTGTGTCGATAATTGTGATGTTGTCCAAGCCATACTTTCTGTGAAGTCTAACGCAATGGAGCTTGATGGTATATGTTCAAAGTTTTTAAGTCATTCTTCCCAAAATCCTTCCCCACATTACTTACTTGGTCAACTCAATTTTGACGACCGGTGTCTTCCCAATATACTGGAAAGCTGCAAAAGTTATTCCAATCCGTAAACAAAATAATGAGTATCGACCAATAGCCATACTCCCTTTCCTCTCTAAGGTCGTTGAACGTATTCTACATGGGCAAATCGTATCATATGTACATGAATACAAGCTCCTGTCAGACAGTCAGTCCAGTTTCAGGTCAAAGCGGAGCTGTACAACGGCACTATTATCTGTGACAGAAGAACTTCGTGAGCGAGTGGATGAAAGTTACATTGCCTTCTTAACACTTCTTGACCACTCTAAAGCTTTTGATTCTGTAGACCACACTCTTCTCTGTAGGAAGCTGGAAAACTTATTTAACTTCTCTGGTCATGCAGTTGCCCTTATAAGATCATATCTTGGCGATAGGACTCAAGCAGTATGTATAGATGGTGAAAAGTCTGACTTCCTACATGCCTTAAGAGGCGTCCCTCAAGGCTCTATCCTGGGTCCTCTGTTATTTGTTCTGTATATCAATGACTTATAAGTATTGTAATGTTCATATCTACGCTGATGATGTGCAGTTGTTTACGTGTTGTCCTCGTGATCAAACTAGCTTGTCCATAAGTAACTTAAACCACGATTTGAATCAAATATTTTCATGGGCTACTATGAATGGCTTATGTATAAACCCGAATAAGTAAAAATGTATTGTTATTCATAGAAGGTCTTTTCCCACTAATGATTTAGAGAATGTAGTGTTCAACAATTCCGTTATAGAATACGTAGATACGGCGAAAAACTTAGGTGTAATTTTAAAAAAAACAATGACATGGAAAGACCATATTTTTAGAACGGTTGGAAAAGTGTATGGAATGCTTCAAATACTATGGTTAATACAGTATTTCACGCCTTTGCACATAAGACTACTTCTGGCTAAAGCGTACTTAATACCTACGCTACTCCATGGTTGTGTGATTTACTCAAACTGTGACTATCTGTGCAAGAACAAACTAAATATTGTTTACAACAACATTGCTAGATATGTTTATGGGTTGAAAAGACTTGACCACGTATCACAACATGATGAAAGGTTGCTAAATATTTCTTTCGAAAATCTTTTAAAAGTCAAAACACTGTCCTTCCTCCATAAATTGATACACACGAAGTAACCTGACTATCTATATCGTAAGCTTAGTTTTCTGCAATCATCAAGATCGTTGCTTCTTCTTAAGCACATTAGATACCGCACGCTAACCCCTGAGCGCCAATTCTTTGTTACTGCAATACGTCTTTGGAACTCCCTACCTACAAGTCTTCGACTCTTAAGTAATGCTCTGCACTTCAAAAAAGAGCTAACATCATTTTTTAACGACTCTTAAACTGGATCTCAAATTGTTGTTGTTAAAATGTTCATTTCTAAGTCCTTTTCCTATCTCTGTGTCTTCTTTCTTTATTTGTTAAATACTATTCGATCTATAACCAGCCAAAGGTTATCATCACTTCTGCTGTCTTTTAATATTTATTTATTAATTACTTTTCTTTAGTTTTAAGATTTACATTTACATACATAAATATTTCACTATTATACGTTATACTTAATTTAATTTGATTAATCTAATTTATTATTATTATAAATGTTCAATTTTTATAGCTTATGCTATTCATGACTAGCACTGTTAAATAATTTGTCAAAATTGTTGTGCTAGGAACAAATTTTCAAATAAATACATACATACATACATACATGCATACATACATGCATACAATGTGCGCGTAAATTTATACAAATTGCGTAAATGATTTTTATACTCAGTTGAGCAGAGCTCACAGAGTATATTAAGTTTGATTGGATAACGGTTGGTTGTACATATATAAAGGAATCGAGATAGCTATAGACTTCCATATATCAAAATAATCAGGATCGAAAAAAAATTTGATTGAGCCATGTCCGTCCGTCCGTTAACACGATAACTTGAGTAAATTTTGAGGTATCTTGATGAAATTTGGTATGTAGGTTCCTGAGCGCTCATCTCAGATCGCTATTTAAAATTAACGATATCGGACTATAACCACGCCCACTTTTTCGATATCGAAAATTTCGAAAAACCGAAAAAGTGCGATAATTCATTACAAAAGATAGATAAAGCGACTAAACTTGGTACATGAGTTGAACTTATGACGCAGAATAGAAAATTAGTAAAATTTTGCACAATGGGCGTGGCACCGCCCACTTTTAAAAGAAGGTAATTTAAAAATTTGCAAGCTGTAATTTGGCAGTCGTTGAAGATATCATGATGAAATTTGGCAGGAACGTTACTCCTATTACTATATGTACGCTTAATAAAAATTAGCAAAATCGGAGAAGGACCACGCCCACTTTTAAAAAAAAAATGTTTTTAAAGTAAAATTTTAACAAAAAATTTAATATCTTTACAGTATATAAGTAAATTATGTCAACATTCAACTTTAGTAATGATGTGGTGCAACAAAATACAAAAATAAAAGAAAATCTCAAAATGGGCGTGGCTCCGCGCTTTTTCATTTAATTTGTCTAGGATACTTTTAACGCCATAAGTCGAACAAAAATTAACCAATCCTTTTGAAATTTGTTACGGGCATAGATTTTATGACGTTAACTGTTTTCTGTGAAAATGGGCGGAATCGGTTGATGCCACGCCCAGTTTTTATACACAGTCGTCCGTCTGTCCTTCCGCATGGCCGTTAACACGATAACTTGAGCAAAAATCGACATATCTTTAATGAACTTAGTTCACGTGCTTACTTGAACTCACTTTATCTTGGTATGAAAAACGAACGAAATCCGACTATGACCACGCCCACTTTTTCGATATCGAAAATTACGAAAAAGGAAAAAAATGCCAAAATTCTATACCAAATACGAAAAGAGGGATGAAACATGGTAAGGTAATTGGATTGTTTTATTGACGCGAAATATAACTTTAGAAAAAACTTTATAAAATGGTTGTGACACCTACCATATTATGTAGAAGAAAATGAAAAAGTTCTGCAGGGCGAAATAAAAAACCCTTAAAATCTTGGCAGGTATTACATATATAAATAAATTAGCGGTATCCAACAGATAATGTTCTGGGTAACCCTGGTCCACATTTTGGTCGATATCTGGAAAACGCCTTCACATATACAACTACCACCACTCCCTTTTAAAACTCTCATTAATGCCTTTAATTTGATACCCATATCGTACAAACTCATTCTAGAGTCACCCCTGGTTCACCTTTATGGCGATATCTCGAAAAGGCGTCCACCTATAGAACTAAGCCCCACGCCCTTTTAAAATACTCATTAACACCTTTCATTTGATACCCATATCGTACAAACATATTCTAAAGTCACCCCTGGTCCACCTTTATGGCGATATCTCGAAAAGGCGAACACCTATAGAGCGAAGGCCCACTCCCTTTTAAAAAATACTCATTAACACCTTTAATTTGATACCCATATCGCACAAACAAAGTCTAGAGTCACCCCTGGTCCACCTTTATTTCGATACCTCGAAAAGGCGTCCACCTATAGAACTAAGGCCCACTCCCTTTTAATATACTCATTAACTCCTTTCGTTTGATACCCATATTGCACAAACGAATTCTAGAGTCACCCCTGGCCCACCTTTATGGCGATATCTCGAAACGGCGTCCACCTATGGAACTAAGGATTACTACCTTTTAAAATACTCATTAACACCTTTCTTTTGATACCCATATTGTACAAACAAATTCTAGGGTCACCCCTGGTCCACCTTTATGACGATATCTCGAAAATGCGACCACCTATACAACAACCACCACTCCCTTTTAAAACCCTCATTAATATCTTTAATTTGATACCCATATCGTACAAACACATTCTAGAGTCACCCCTGGTCCACGTTTGTGGCGATATTTCGAAACGGCCTCCACCTATAGAACTAAGGCCCACTCCCTTTTAAAATACTCATTAACACCTTTCGTTTGATGCCCATATTGTACAAACATATTCTAGGGTCACCCCTGGTCCACCTTTATGGCGATATCTCGAAACGGCGTCCACCTATGGAACTAAGGATTACTCCCTTTTAAAATACTCATTAACATCTTTCTTTTGATACCCATATTGTACAAACAAATTCTAGGGTCACCCTGGTCCACCTTTATGACGATATCTCGAAACGGCGTCCACCTATGGAACTAAGGATTACTCCCTTTTAAAATACTCATTAACACCTTTCTTTTGATAACCATATTGCACAAACGAATTCTAGAGTCACCCCTGGCCAACCTTTATGGCGATATCTCGAAACGGCGTCCACCTATGGAACTAAGGATTACTCCCTTTTAAAATACTCATTAACACCTTTCTTTTGATACCCATATTGTACAAACAAATTCTAGGGTCACCCCTGGTCCACCTTTATGGCGATATCTCGAAACGGCGTCCACTTATGGAACTAAGGATTACTCCCTTTTAAAATACTCATTAACACCTTTCATTTGATACCCATATCGTACAAACGCATTCTAGAGTCACCCCTGGTCCACCTTTATGGCGATATCTCGAAAAGGCGGCCACCTATACAACAACCACCACTCGCTTTTAAAACCCTCATTAATACCTTTAATTTGATACCCATATCGTACAAACACATTCTAGATTCACCCCTGGTCCACTTTTATGGCGATATTTCGAAACGGCATCCACCTATAGAACTAAGGCCCACTCCCTTTTAAAATACTCATTAACACCATTCGTTTGATGCCCATATTGTACAAACAAATTCTAGGGTCACCCCTGGTCCACCTTTATGGCGATATCTCGAAACGGCGTCAACCTATGGAACTAAGGATTACTCCCTTTTAAAATACTCATTAACACCTTTCATTTGATACCCATATCGTACAAACGCATTCTAGAGTCAACCCTGATCCACCTTTATGGCTATATCCCTAAATGACGTCCACCTATAGAACTATGGCCCACTCCCTCATAAAATACTCTTTAATGCCTTTCATTTGATACGCATGTCATACAAACACATTTCAGGGTTTCCCTCGGTTCATTTTCCTACATGGTTATTTTCCCTTATGTTGTCAACATAGCTCTCAACTGAGTATGTAATGTTCGGTTACACCCGAACTTAACCTTCCTTACTTGTTCATACAAAATTTGACAGCTCGCTTACGCACTAGATAAATTTATACGTTTACACATTTTATAGGGCATTTATAAGGTTACATGAGTCCCTCTACTAATATTTTAATTAAGGTGGAAAGTTTTTAATAAAAAATGTCGATATAGATAAAAGGGAAAGAAGTAATTGTATACCAGCGAGCACATTTAAGTGGGAGGTGCACAAAGTGTAAAATAAAAGGAAAAAAGTTAATTGCAACCTCCCTTTTGTAGGCGCGAAACAATGTAGAAAAGGCATAATGATAAAGAGCGTAAAGTAGTGAAAAGTGAGTGTAAAATCAAAATGTATAAAAAAAAATAATTAATGGGTGATTTAAAAAATAAATAAATAGAGCACATCTCAGCACCCCACCCAGTGCACGGACTTTACCACTTTATTGGTAGATCTACCAACTTTTTAGCCCATTTTCATTTTCTACCACTTCTACCACCAAAGCCCAAAAATCTACCAACATTTGCCTTTGTAAGGAAAGTACGAAACGACTCAATTTCGAAGGCTAAAAGTTACACCTTTTAGAAAATGTTGATGAAAAAAATATTAATTCTAGTCAAATGACAATGATTGTTCCCTTACTTAAAGTTTTCCATTTCACAAGACTTCCATGGAAATTCTTAACAACGAATGGCGATCACTAATGTTATATGATAAAGAAATAATAGAAAAGATATTTTCCGACGATATTTTTAAAGGATGGATAAAATTGGGAACTGAAAAGGGTCATCTAAAAGAAAATTTGAGTGAATAAATGTGTTCCTTAGCAATATTATCTCACAGTAGTGCAGCCGCAGCTATAATGAACGACATAAAAACCGTTAAGCGTAATGGATTAAAAATTTCAAGCATTTCCAATCAAATATTAATAAAAGAGTATTGTATCGGACGGACTTTATTTCAGCCTCCAATTAAATTAATAAAATTGTATAAAAAATTTTACTTTGTAGAATGTGATTTTATTCCTTGTATTTAATAACACCCATATGGAACTAGATTTTTCTTTTGTTTTTTTCTGACAATTTTTTTGTTGAAATTCGGTTTTTATTTTGAAAAATTTGTACACAAATTCAAACAACAAATAAATTTGTTTATGAAAGATGTGTAGCAAATATTTTCCTGCTATATTTTCTTCAGTTTTTTATGAATAATTTTGAACGAAAATAAAAAAATGTTTAAGTAAACGATAACATGCCAAAGTCAGTTATTTTGTGGCAGAAAAATACTGGTACATTGGAAAATTGTTGTTGTAATGAGACGTATCGGTAAAGTTTCCTCAGATTTCAAGCTCAAAATACAGGAAAGAAGAAAGTATGATATGGGCATTAGCTATGTATATACAAATTTAAATGCATTTTTTTGTTTTGTTTACATTTTTTTTAAGTGTTATTTCCGTGAAATGTGCTTTATCTGTTTTACAATAAAATATGAATTGTTTTGTACAAATATAAAATGTAGCTATTGTTTTCTTGAAAAAAAAAAAAAAAATCTACCAACTTCTACCACTATTTTAATTTTTCGCCTACGAACATTCTCTTTTTAAAAGTCCGTGCACTGACCGCACCAATGCGTAGAGCTTAGAGCATATATGTAATACTTCTATATCACTATGTAGGGTTCTTATTATTTTCATTTAACGTAGTGCTTAAGTTACTTTGAACTTTGTAATTTTAATATGTTTTACCAATATTTTAATTTTCAATAGTGATTTTGTAATTATCAAAAGTTTTCATGACATAAAAAATTGGGTTCGATAGAAACGATTTAAATTAAATATAAAAATATTTTAACCAACCAAGTTATTCATATAACTACAATTGGCGATCTTGCCTAATAATTACAACGCTGATTCGAATTCCCCCTGACCATCACCTTTACCATCCATTATCATCTTTACCGTGAAATTGGTGTATAACAAAATAAATAAAAAAAAACAAAAGAATTGAGAATTTCATTGATACCAAAATACAAAAAGTGAATGCTGCGACAAGGCTACAAAACAAATTCCTAACACCTATGACAAAACAAATTTGGCAGGAAATAAAAATTATTAAAATTTGCGAACAAGAATATGATATTGTAAATGAAAGTTAAAAAAGAAAAAAAAAATATACAATATGAAGTTAAAACAAGTAAGGAAGGTTAAGTTCGGGTGTACCCGAATATTACATACTCAGTTGAAAGCTATGGTGACAACATAAGGGAAAATAACCATGCAGGAAAATGTACCGAGGGAAGCCCTGGAATGTGTTTGTATGACATGTGTATCAAATGAAAGGCATTAAAGAGTATTTTATGAGGGAGTGGGCCATAGTTCTATAGGTGGACGCCATTTAGGGATATCGCCATAAAGGTGGATCAGGGTTGACTCTAGAATTTGTTTGTACGATATGGGTATCAAATGAAAGGTGTTAATGAGTATTTTCAAAGGGAGTAATCCTTATTTCCATAGGTGGACGCCGTCTCGAAATATCGCCATAAAGGTGGACCAGGGGTGACTCTAGAATGTGTTTGTACGATATGGGTATCAAATGAAAAGTGTTAATGAGTATTTTAAAAGGGCGTGGGGCTTAGTTCTATAGGTGGACGCCTTTTCGAGATATCGCCATAAAGGTGGACCAGGGGTGACTCTAGAATGTGTTTGTACGATATTGGCAGTTGTGTATGTGAAGGCGTTTTCCAGATATCGACCAAAATGTGGACCAGGGTGACCCAGAACATCATCTGTTGGATACCGCTAATTTATTTATATATGTAATACCTGCCAAGATTTCAAGGGTTCTTTATTTCGCCCTGCAGAACTTTTTCATTTTCTTCTACTTAATATGGTAGGTGTCACAACCATTTTACAAAGTTTTTTCTAAAGTTATATTTCGCGTCAATAAACCAATGCAATTACCATGTTTCATCCCTCTTTTCATATTTGGTATACAACTATGGCATTTTTTTCATTTTTCGAAATTTTCGATATCGAAAAAGTGGCCGTGCTCATAGTCGGATTTCGTTCATTTTTTATACCAAGATAAGGTGAGTTCAGATAAGTCCGTGAACTAAGTTCAGTAAAGATATGTCGATTTTTGCTCAAGTTATCATGTTAACGGCTATGCGGAAGGACAGACGGATGACTGTGTTTAAAAACTGAGCGTGGCTTCAACCGATTTCGCCCATTTTCACAGAAAACAGTTAACGTCATAATATCTATGCTCCTACCAAATTTCAAAAGGATTGGTAAATTTTTGTTCGACTTATGGCATTAAAAGTATCCTAGACAAATTAAATGAAAAAGGGCGGAGCCACGCCCATTTTGAAATTTTCTTTTATTTTTGTATTTTGTTGCACCATATAATTATGGAGTTGAATGTTGATATAATTTACTTATATACTGCAAAGATATTAAATTTTTTGTTAAATTTTTACTTAAAAAAAAATTTTTTTAAAAGTGGGCGTGGTCCTTCTCCGATTTTGCTAATTTTTATTAAGCGTACATATAGTAATAGGAGTAACGTTCCTGCCAAATTTCATCATGATATCTTCAACGACTGCCAAATTACAGCTTGCAAAATTTTAAATTACCTTCTTTTAAAAGTGGGCGGTGCCACGCCCATTGTCCAAAATCTTACTAATATTCTATTATGCGTTATAAGGTTAACCCACCTACCAAGTTTCATCGCTTTATCCGTCTTTGGCAATGAATTATCGCAATTTTTCAGTTTTTCGAAATTTTCGATATCAAAAAAGTGGACGTGGTTATAGTCCGATATCGTTCATTTTAAATAGCGATCTGAGATGAGTGCCCAGGAAACTACATACCAAATTTCATCAATTTACCTCAAAATTTACTCAAGTTATCGTGTTAACGGACGGACGGACGGACATGGCTCAATCAAATTTTTTTACGATCCTGATTTTTTTGATATATGGAAGTCTATATCTATCTCGATTCCTTTATACCTGTACAACCAACCGTCATCCAATCAAACTTAATATACTCTGTGAGCTCTGCTCAACTGAGTATAAAAATAGAAGTCAAAATTTGAAAATGTGACAGAAATAGAAACAATAAAAATTGGAACATATGCGTACATTAAAATAAATGAAAGAAATATAAGTTTTGAAGTTATTTAAGAGTTTGGCAAATGAAACGTTATTTTAAAAGAAAAGAAAATTGATTGCTTGAAATTCAAAATTGAAAATAAAAATTTAGAACGAAAGTCGAAAGTTGGTGATGCAAGACTATTAAAAGTTAGTGAGAAGTAACAAAAATAGAGATAAATAAATAAGGAAACTGAAACGTATATATTGTGCATTTTGAGCTTGTAATCGAAACAAACGTATCTACAATTGGCAACAACAGAAAAAACAAATGTATGAAACTGATAGAACATTAAATTTACATCAATATTTATAACAACAATCAAAATAACAACAGAAAAGCCAACATAAGAGCAATACGTAACTATTTATTTACAAAAATTATATATTGATAAACCTATTATATTTCATTCAGTGATATGCGAATTGATATGATATTGTTTTATAATAATATCATTTACGTATTATTGTCATTCTTTTTCTAGTTTAATATCACTTTTGTGTAATTCAGTAACTCAGATAAAAATTTGCTACTATAAATTTTTCTTTTGGTCAATAATAAAGATTTATTTTATTTTTATCTGGTAAAAATTTTAAATTGTAAACGCTCTTTTCCAGAGATCTTAAATATTATTTTTAATTATCACCAATAACGTCTACTTTTGAGAATTTATTTCAATTAATTTAATTTATTATGTATCATACACCAACACATCGGGTTAACGATTCGCTTATTGATTTAGAAGATGTTTCCTCGCAAAATGGCCTAATAAATCCATATGCGAATCGAAACAATAACGAAATTTTTTCTACTCATGTAAAACTTCCTCAGTTTTGGACAAATTGTCCTGAAGAATGGTTAATACATGCTGAGATGCAGTTTAATACCAAAAAAATTACTCAAGAAAGAACTAAATACGAGTATATTATTACAGCATTACCTCAGGAGGTCATACTGACCATTTTAGATTTTATTCAAAACCCACCAGAAATAAATAAATATTCTGCATTAAAACAAATTTTGATTGAAAGACATTCCTTAAGTGAGAATGCGAAGTTAGATAAAGTGTTGTCCGATTCTGAAATGGGTGACCGCAAACCTTCGGAATTTTACCGATCTTTCTCGTTCTAGTTTTAGCCAAGAAATTTTAAAGAAACTTTGGATGCGAAAATTACCCAAAAACTTGAATGTAATTTCAACAAGTTCGAATTTCAATGACATAAATGATCTAACTAAATTAGCTGATAACATTTGGGAAATTATCAGTAAAAATGAAATTGCTTTGATAAATAGTTCTCAAAATTCTAAAGGAGAAAATTCTATTATCACTAATTTGTTTAAGACAACATTTTTAATTTGTGAAAATTTTCAAAAATTATCTTTGGAATTAAGTGAAATTAAGAAAGAAATTAGTCAGAATTATTCAAGATCACGTTCAACAAGTAGAAATAGTTTTAGAAGTCCTGTTAGATATCATTCGAAATCTCGTGATAATCCCAACTGGTTATGTAGATATCATTACAAATTCGGGAATAAAGCTTGGAGATGTGAAGAACCAGGCGAATCCTGTTTCACTAACAGACGAGGCTCTGGCAACCCCAAGATCCTCATGGAACTTGGGGGTGGGGAGGGAGGGGATGGCCTGAAGGTTTAATGTGGCCACATAAATCGTTCCCGAGATGGTCGGGCTAGCACCTTAATGGTGCTGTGGTACCGGAGCGTACCGGATCTGTATCCGGCAAAGGACCATTACATCGATAACACTCCCCAAGCCTTCGGGGAGCAACCTTATTGCTACAACAACAACAGGAACATGTGAAGAACAATGTGCGTTTATAAAAAATAGTAATGCAACAAACTAAAATGTTCCGTTGTTGCAGCGACAAATAACGGAATTTCAGAAATATCAACTCGTCGCTTATTTATATTTTACAAAGAAAACAAGTTAAAGTTTTTGATTGATAGTGGTGCCGAAATTTCAGTGCTTCCAGCTTCGAAATTCTCGTGTACAAAAAATCATCAGATATTATCTTAACAGCAGCTAATGGTTCAACGATTTTTACACATGGAAAAAAATTGTAAATGTTAATTTAGGTTTGAGGCGGGAATTTCCTTTTGTGTTTTTGCTTGCTGATATAGCGAAACCGATTATAGGTGCAGATTTTTTATGCAAATACGGACTTCTTATTGATATTAAAAACAAATGTTTAATAGATCCGTTAACAAATTTATCAGTTAACACAATTTCGTACTATTGTAACATCTCTCTCCCAAAAATTTTTTCAATAGAAAATCAATACACAAAATTGTTTAAAGAATTTCCTTCTCTTATAGGGCCAAATTATTCCAAACCATTTAAACATACCACATTTCATAGACTAGTTACAGAAGGTAATCTTCCTTTCTCAAAGCCCAGACGTTTAAACCCAATCAAATTTAAGGTAGCTAAAACTGAATTTGATTTTCTTGTAAAAACTGGAATTTGTAGACAAAGTTAACGCAAATGTATCAGTTTCGCATAATTTGAAAAAAGGTGTTAACGTAGTTGCTGGTGGTTGTGCTGCTCTTTCCAATACATTTGCTACATTAAAATAAACACGTTGGCCATTCTCAAGATGTACAGCCAAGTGAACAACCGCAAGATGTCTTTCGTGCATTGGAAACGACATAATCCTCCAGACAGCTTCGTTGCTACTAATATAGCGCCCCATTTGATACTGAGTATTTTTATCATTTATATTATCACTAGCAACACCGAAAATTGCCATATCGCTCCCTTTATTTACATAGTTGCAAACATATTTGATGGATTTGACAGAATTACAATATTCCACATTTATATGAGCATTGAATATTTTCGATAATAATGGACAATACGGAACCACCCAACGATTATCAACTTCAACTTCCTGGTTATGCATTCTAATGGTTGCCGTTTTGCCATTATCATTAGGTGATCTACGTCGATACAACGGATATCCGTCATTGCCCGTTATTGTGTCGGAAGTAAATTGTCTTGGGTATCGTTTCGAACACTTTTCATCAATCATACATGGTGAATTCACATTTAGTTCACCGCACGGTCCATGTATCATGTTTTTAACGACAACTTTAAATAACTCAGGATCAGCAGTGTGGTCAGGAATTTCAGTTGATATAAGGTTATCGATTTGATCCGGAGTTATTTTATGTACCAGCCAAATTAGTATATGTGCGTGCGGCAATCCCCTTTTCTGCCATTCGATGGAGTACATATGGCAACGCACCTCCCCAAAAACATATAATTTCACAGCTAAATCCATAATCCGCAAAACACGCGCAGTAATGTCATGACGATCGGTTGTCGACTGTCCTGCAAATAAATTGTTTTTGATGTCATTCCAATGCGGATTACATGTAAATGTAATGAACAGATCCGGTCGACCGTATTTTCGTACATAACACATTGCGTCTTTTGCATATTCGTTAATATTCCGTGGGCTACCAATATATGTACGAAGATGGCAATATAGTTAAACGTCCGATGTGATTAATATTAGTATCATTCGCTATCCCATCTTGCAAATGAGTATATTGTTTAGATCTTAATTTTGCTTGGTTGAAATGAATAAAATTAAGACGTTCTGTTTCTATTTTGGCTTACATATCAACGATGTACTTATGATATAGTTTACCACATCTCAAGATATAATTTTGTTCTTGTGGACGAACCATCAATCGATATGAATAAAAATTCATGGCACTAACTTTTTTCTGTACATGTAGACCTGAAAATAAGTGCAAAATTTGACTTAAGAAATTTATACAAATGATGCCATCGTCACCTTTCCAATGCAATATTGGGTATTGTAATGCGTCGTAACTACGATGAAGTTCCGAAATACGTTGCAATTGCTCATTTCTGCGATGAAGTATAATATCACGGGATTGAAACTGATCGGCATAAAATTATCTCTAATAATGTTAGTAGCACCAAAAGAAGTCATTTGAAATGCCGAATTGTATTGTTGAATATGACTTAAAAAGTGCTTCGAATTTTCAGAAGTCCCAAAAATTAATGAAGACAATGGTTCGGGTGGAGTTTTAATGCTGGCAATCTCACTTTGCCATTAGCACAACACATGCCGGGCGTTTCACCTGGAAATTTAGCCGCATCACAGTGTGGACATATTGCGTTCATTATTCCAATATATTCGTACATACTGTAATCAATCTGATTGTTGTAATTAAAAGCAGCATAATTTCAGGTACAACAGATCTATTTCGTGCATTACGTTCACGCTGCGATGCATTAGCTTGTGATCGTTCAGTCTGTGATCGCCTTTGTAATACCGCAGCATTTGCATGACGCGTTCGGCGACCTATATTTTCCTCGTGTGGGTCGTGGCATTTTTCTTTCAATTAAAAAAGAATAAATTAAATTAAAAAAATGTCTACAATAATAGTGGTACACCATATGTTTTTTCAAATAAGGAAACACACATGCATTCGTGTAATTCACTTCAACAGTTCAAAACTCACCGTTTTTTGCTCGGAAATCCGCTTTGCGCTATATTTCTTCTTTTCACAAATTCACACAAACTTCAATAATTATTAAACAAAAACACTATTTGCATTTTTATGTAATAATTTGCACCGCGGTAATTTCGGACACTACTGAATGTATTGGGCTGCTTCGTTTATTCTGCTAAAGAATGGTGTTGAGGCCAAAGAAAACGCTCCAGCGATGTTTACACTCCAATGTCATTTATTCTCCTAATTTGAATTTTCTTAATGGTAAGAGCCAAAGCTATATATACCTACCTATACAAAATATTCATGTATTTCTCTATGCAAAAAAGATGCACCGTAATATTGTTCGATGTCTTTTCAAATCCTGCTACATACATACATGTTGATATAAATATAATGCAAGTAAGTTTGTAGGTGGGAATATTAAGTAAGCTAGTTAAGACGAAAGTACATAAATTTTGAGAGCGAAAGAGCGTAGCTAAGTAGGTAACAAATCGTTTAGTAAATGATTAAACTATTATTGATGTATGTATGTTAGTATGAAAACGTATAATCCGCTGGCTAAGTGGGATGAATCTGATCAAACAAATGGGGTTTTGGTGTGTTTTTCAAAATAATTTTACCATACATTGAGCGCTTTTCAGCGCCTTCAGGTAAAAAGATTATATTGTTATGTGATTGAATATACCATTTTAACTGGTTGTAGTACATAAGAATGCAATCTCTTAAGCTGAAGGCGAGTTCTATATCTCGAGTCCATAGTTACCCAGCGAAAAGAAAAGCCCTCTTTTCATTAGCATTTATCAACAACTTAGAATGGATACTCATGTGGTTCAAACACATCCTAGGGTTATCCGGGTCCACGTTTTGGTCTATATCTCGAGTCCTTAGTTACCCGGCGAAAAGAAAAGCCCTCTTTTCATTAGCATTTATCAACAACTTACAATGGATACTCATGTGGTTCAAACACATCCTAGGGTTATCCGGGTCCACGTTTTGGTCTATATCTCGAGACCCTAGTCACGGAGGGGCATGAAAAATAATCTATACTATAGCAATCATCAACAGCTTCCATTTGATACCCATATTGTACAAACACATCCTAGGGCTACCCGGGTCCACGTTTTGGCCTATATCTCGAGACCGTGGTATCCGATTCTTAAAATTTCAAAACACAAACCATCTACTGAATAGTCAGAACAAAGCCTAAAAATTTGGTTTGGATAGGTGAGTTCTTGAGTTATAAAATCACAACGAAAAATGGCATTCATTTTTATATTGTTAAGAATATTAGCAAAACTAAGGGGTGCTGCTATCTCTAAGCCGATGCTAAGCAGTGACGTGAATTCACATCAATAATTCAATCATTATGTATCTACATAAACGAAACAATAATTGCGTCTACACATATGTACCATGTACGTATACGAGCAGCGGAGAGTCAATACACAAACACATGCATATCTGAGATACTCCTGAAAGTGTACAATAAGAGAAGCTATAAAATCGTACGATTGTAGTTACAGCTGAGAAGATTGAGAGCTAATGGACTAGAAGATTTTGGAAATGGAAGCGCCTAGAAGATTAAAAAAACCCGCTTTTATAGCAAACTGAACTAAATATATAATAGTTTAAAAAAATTAAAAAAACACGGTTTTATAGCAAACCGAACTAAAAAATAGAAAATAATTTTCAAATTAAAAAGAGTTTATATAACAGTAGTAGAAGGTCAAACAATCGTTTATAGTTAATCACCTCAAAATAAAATTATAATAAAATTTAAGTTATTAACAGAATAATTTAATTCACAGTAAAAAGCGTGGGGTGCTTGATATTGAATGTTACAATCGTTCTATTGGCAACTATCTGAGAGGAAAGATATGAAATGTAGTCAAATGCACCCCACGCTTTTTAATCTGAATTAAATTATTCTGTTAATAACTTAAATTTTATTATAATTTTATTTTGAGGTGATTAACTATAAACGATTGTTTGACCTTCTACTACTGTAATATAAACTCTTTTTAATTTGAAAATTATTTTCTATTTTTTAGTTCGGTTTGCTATAAAAGCGTGTTTTTTAGTTTTTTTTAAACTCTTATTTATTTAGTTCAGTTTGCTAGACGCAGGGAGGCTGGACGCGGTCTTTTGCCGAAATCGCCAAGGGTCGGCAGATCATTGGCATTATACACGAGAGCAGCGAAGATGGCAGGATCTCGAAAGAACAGTGGAAGTGGATCGGGCCGCGCACAATACAGTGGCCGTTAAAGTTAAAAAGACAACCCTGGTCCACCGCCATCTTACACCGATGCAGGGTGGTTGCAGGGCAATTTCAAGCTAATTGCCTGTGACGACGCCAGGTCGGTCAACCTCTATAGGGCCGCCGTCACGCTGATAGGGGTGGTATATCCGGGAGCGCGCCTCCAGGTAGTGGAGGCGCGTGATATCCCCTCACGACCAAGGGCTAGAGCCTGTGTTCAAGTGACGGCAACGGACCCAGCTGACATCCTGGAGCCGCTCCATGAGTACAACCCGCCACAGGTTTGGAAGCCAACCCGGATAAAACCGAGCTTGTTCTCTTCGCGAGGAGGTACAAAGTACCAAATCTTACGCCACAAAGAATTGGGGGTACTTTCTTAGTGTTTAGCGATCAGTCAAGTTGGGAGTCATCCCGCATAGGAAGCTATTATGGAGTGACCATATAGTTGAGCGATCCAAGAAGGCAGCAGCGGAGCTGTTCACCTGTAAGAGGGCAATTGGCACCTCCTTGGGATTCTCCCCTAAGGTGACCTACTGGATTTACACAGCCATTGTGCACCCGATTCTTCTTTATGGTGCCAAGATCTGGTGGCCTGCACTAGCTAAAAGTACCTATCTTAAAATGCTTCAAAAGTTGCAACGGAGTTTGGAGCTCTGCATTACCGGGGCTCTCGGCTCCACTCCAGATTCCGTTACATACATACATGGATACATAGATACATAGATAGATACAGGTTAAGCTAATAAAAGCGTATAAAAAAGGGCTCCAGTATCCTCTTTCGTAGATGTGCCATGCATCCACTTCTATCATTAATAAAGGAATGAGTTTTTCGCATTATGTGCAAGGTTTCAAATCTATGGCCATTTGGGGTGGTCATAAGTTCAATTGACCTTATGTCCGTTAACCTTATGTCACCCCACCATCACATTATTGCATTGTCATCGAGCCTTGATACGTGTGCAAAGTTTCAATCAAACTTGTGGCCATTCAAAGTAGCAATAAGGCCAATTGACCTTATGGCAATTGACGTTATGTTACCACACAATCACATTAATGCATTGTCATCGACCCTTGATACGTGTGCAAAGTTTCAATCAAACTTATGGCCATTCAAAGTGGTAATAAGGCCAATTGACCTTATGGCCGTTGACCTTATGTCAACACACCATCACATTAATGCATTGTCATCGAACCTTGATACGTGTGCAAAGTTTCAATCAAACTTATGGCCATTCAAAGTGGTAATAACGCCAATTGACCTTATGGACGTTGACCTTATGTCAACACACCATCATATTAATGCATTGTCATCGAGCCTTGATATTGTGCAAAGTTTCAATCAAACTTATGGCCATTCAAAGTGGTAATAAGGCCAATTGACTTTATGGCCGTTGACCTTATGTCACCACACCATCACATTAATGCATTGTCATCGGTCCTTGATACGTGTGCAAAGTTTCAATCAAACTTATGGCCATTCAAAGTGGTAATAACGCCAATTGACCTTATGGACGTTGACCTTATGTCAACACACCATCATATTAATGCATTGTCATCGAGCCTTGATATTGTGCAAAGTTTCAATCAAACTTATGGCCATTCAAAGTGGTAATAAGGCCAATTGACTTTATGGCCGTTGACCTTATGTCACCACACCATCACATTAATGCATTGTCATCGGTCCTTGATACGTATGCAAAGTTTCAAATTAATCAGACTTCTAGAAACCGGTGAAAATTAAGCTCAAAGATTCCGCTACCTACAGGCCAAGCTAATAAAAGCGTGTTAATAAAAAGGGCTCCAGTATGCTCTTTCGTAGATGTGCCATGCAAGCCAACCCGGATAAAACCGAGCTTGTTCTCTTCACGAGGAGGTACAAAGTACCAAATCTTACGCCACAAAGAATTGGGGGTACTTTCTTAGTGTTTAGCGATCAAGCCAAGTATTTGGGAGTCATCCTACATAGGAAGCTATTATGGAGTGACCATATAGTTGAGCGATCCAAGAAGGCAGCAGCAGAGCTGTTCACCTGCAAGAGGGCAATTGGCACCTCCTTGGGATTCTCCCCTAAGGTGACCTACTGGATTTACACAGCCATTGTGCACCCGATTCTTCTTTATGGTGCCATGATCTGGTGGCCTGCACTAGCTAAAAGTACCTATCTTAAAATGCTTCAAAAGTTTCAACGGAGTTTGGAGCTCTACATTACCGGGGCTCTCGGCTCCACTCCAGATTCCGTTACATACATACATGGATACATAGACACATAGATAGATACAGGTTAAGCTAATAAAAGCGTATAAAAAAGGGCTCTAGTATGCTCTTTCGTAGATGTGCCATGCATCCACTTCTATCATTAATAAAGGAATACGTTTTTCGCATTATGTGCAAGGTTTCAAATCTATGGCCATTTGGGGTGGTCATAAGTTCAATCGACCTTATGTCCGTTAACCTTATGTCACCCCACCATCCCATCATTGCATTGTCATCGAGCCTTGATACGTGTGCAAAGTTTCAATCAAACTTATGGCCATTCAAAGTGGTAATAAGGCCAATTGACCTTATGGCCGTAGACATTATGTTACCACACAATCACATTAATGCATTGTCATCGATCCTTGATACGTGTGCAAAGTTTCAATCAAACTTATGGCCATTCAAAGTGGTAATAAGGCCAATTGACCTTATGGCCGTTGACCTTATGTCAACACACCATCATATTAATGCATTGTCATCGAGGCTTGATATGCGTGCAAAGTTTCATTCAAACTTATGGCCATTCAAAGTGGTAATAAGGCTAATTGACCTTATGGCCGTTGACCGTATGTCACCACACCATCACATTAATGCATTGTCATCGATCCTTGATACGTATGCAAAGTTTCAAATTAATCGGACTTCTAGAAACCGGTGAAAATTAAGCTCAAAGATTCCGCTACATACAGGCCAAGCTAATAAAAGCGTGGTAATAAAAAGGGCTCCAGTATGCTCTTTCGTAGATGTGCCATGCATCCACTTCTATCATTAATAAAGGAATGCGTTTTTCGCATTATGTGCAAGGTTTCAAATCTATGGCCATTTGGGGTGGTCATAAGTTCAATTGACCTTATGTCTGTTAACCTTATGTCAACCCACCAGCACATTATTGCATTGTCATCGAGCCTTGATACGTGTGCGAAGTTTCAATCAAACTTATGGCCACTCAAAGTGGTAATAATGCCAATTGACCTTATGGCCGTTGACCTTATGTTACCACAGCATCACATTAATGCATTGTCATCGACACTTGATACGTGTGCAAAGTTTCAATCAAACTTATGGCCATTCAAACTGGTAATAACGCCAATTGACCTTATGGCCGTTGCCCTTATGTCAACACACCATTATATTAATGCATTGTCATCGGTCCTTGATACGTATGCAAAGTTTCAAATTAATCGGACTTCTAGAAAGCGGTGAAAATTAAGCTCAAAGATTCCGCTACATACAGGCCAAGCTAATAAAAGCGTGTTAAAAAGAAGGTAGTTCCACTCTAATTTTTTTTACGTATTTGGGGATTTTTGAACTTTCATAATGTTTGTTGTTTTGCCAGAAGCGTTGCCATACCGTTTAAGGCGAAATTGTAGTTTTCGGGATGGAAATTTCCTTTAGGAAACGCAATGGTCATCTGAGACAATATGTGAGGACCCCAAAGCCGAGGACTTTGTATCCTCACAACATACACATATCAATACATTTTTCTAAAGAATATACATTTTGAAATAACTTGCAATTTATAATAATATTTGAATTTATCACTTATATATTTTATATGAAGCACCAGAAATATACATATGTATACCTTTAAGAATTATACCATAAATACATATATTCTGTTGTACATTGAATGGATAATTACTAAATTGAAGGACAAATTAGACTTGCGCAGTTTTGCACGCAAGCAAAATATTTACATTTTCGTAAACATAAATTTTAAATATAGGATCACCCTAACACGCATTTAATATTTGGAAGGGAGGTAGATACGCACAAAACATAAAAATGCAGCGGTCAATCAACCCTTTGCACACTCAAAATCCAATACACCCAGCTACAAATACAACATACCTAATACCTTAAGTGAACGGAGATCAGCAGCAAGTCGTCAACATATGCGGCAGTTACTACCCACCGACGTGTGCCGTACGTAAGGACGTTTGTCGTACGAAGCACGTTTGACCGAACTCTCAAGCGCGTAGGAATCAATGGGTGCGTCTGTGTACATGTACATAACATATTTGTGTGTGTATTGTTTACAGATAAGCACTGTTGCCATTGACCATTTTGCATGTATGCTTATGGAAACATCAACTTTTTCCAATTTAATTTTTGATATTGTAAAAGGCCGGAATACATATTAAATAAGTATAAATAGATTAAATATTTATAATCAGCACTTTTACAAAATTATTTCGAATCATTTCCACAATTTTTCAAACTTTAATTAGACGTTTTTGCATAAAATTGCAAACGGTCAAAAATTAACGCACAAAAGTTTACTAGGCAACTCTGTTTAGTGAGAGAGCGATCAGCTGACACGTTCTTACGGAAAAAATCAAAATTGTTTTGATTTCTACGTTCCGGGCTACGTACGTACGGGCGTTGCACGTCGGTGAGTTTTCGTTTACATTGCACACTCATAAGATAGGTCGTGTCAGCTGACACGTTTTTTCTACGTACGTTCGTGGGTAACTGCCGCAATAAGCGCCGCTACTAATTGAAATTTCGCTATACATACTTACACGCGTATAACAAACCAACGCATGCCATACAACAGAAGGCAGAAGCATTGGGAACACAACGTTAAGCCGTGGTTATGCGACAGTTATGCGGCAGTTACCCACCGACGTGTGCCGTACGTACGGACGTTTGTCGTACGAAGACATTTGACCGAACTCTCAAGCCCGTAGGAATCAATGTGTGCGTCTGTGTACATGTACATAACATATTTGTGTGTGTATTGTTTACAACAAAGCACTGTTGCCATTGGCCAGTTTGCATGCATGCTTATGGAAACATCAACTTTTTCCAATTTAATTTTTGATATTGTAAAAGGCCGGAATACATATTAAATAAGTATAAATAGATTACATATTTATAATCAGCACTTTTACATAATTATTTCGAATTATTTTCACAATTTTTCAAACTTTAATTAGGTGTTTTTGCATAAAATTGCAAACGGTCAAAAATTAGCGCACAAAAGTTTACTAGGCAACTCTGTCTAGTGAGAGAGCGATAAGCTGACACGTTCTTACGGAAAAAATCAAAATTGTTTTGATTTCTACGTTCCGGGCTACGTACGTACGGGCGTTGCACGTCGGTAACTGCCGCATTACTGCCGCATTACTCACGAACGTACGTACCAAAAACGTGTCAGCTGACACGACCTATCTTATGAGTGTGCAATGTGAACGAAAACTCACCGACGTGCAACGCCCGTACGTACGTAGCCCGGAACGTAGAAATCAAAACAATTTTGATTTTTTCCGTAAGAACGTGTCAGCTGATCGCTCTCTCACTAGACAGAGTTGCCTAGTAAACTTTTGTGCGCTAATTTTTGACCATTTGCAGTTTCATGCAAAAACACTTAATTACATTTTGAAAAATTGTGAAAATAATTCGAAATAATTATGTAAAAGTGCAGATTATAAATATGTAATCTATTTATATTTATTTAATATTAATTCCAGCCTTTTACAACATCAAAAATTAAATTGGAAAAAGTTGATGTTTGCATAAGCATGCATGTAAAATGTACGTAGCCCGGAACGTAGAAATCAAAACAATTTTGATTTTTTCCGTATGAACGTGTCAGCTGATCGCTCTCTCACTAGACAGAGTTGCCTAGTAAACATTTGTGCGCTAATTTTTGACCGTTTGCAGTTTGATGCAAAAACACCTATTTAAAGTTTGAAAAATTGTGAAAATAATTCGAAATAATTATGTATGTAAAAGTGCAGATTATATATATGTAATCTATTTATTTTTATTTTTATATTAAAAAATTAGTATATACGGGCGACGAATTCGCATTAAAATTCAGAGATTAGGAGACAGGCATACGAGTCGGTAGGTTTTATGACTACCGACCAAGAGTACACCTGAAGGTTTTTGACTTCATTTGTACTAAAGTATATTCATCTGGAGGCTTTATTACTCCATTCGACCGCTGAGGTTGGCCGAGGGCTTTATTACCTCAGTCACCTATTACAAAGTAAGAAAATAAGCTAGGAGTAGAAGTAGATTTGATGAAATAAATATTTATAACGTTTTTACATGGAATCAACAGGGTTATTCATTTAGAACGACTGGTAGGAATTTTTGCTTTCAGGAACCCTGGACGGACTAAGGCCAACCCCGGCAAAGTCAAAGGAAAAGTCCGTCACAAATAATAATATGCTTTGACACGATTTATGTGCATACATATCGATTAAGAATGCAGTAAAACATGCCATTTTATTGAAAAATAGTGGATAATGACTCATACATTGGTTTATGACTCATATCTTTATGGCAACTTGACCCCTAGATAGAAAAAAATATTATCATGCCCCTACTGTGAATATTTAAGGCATGTTGAGAAAAACCGTTCCTCCAAAGTCTGCACATCTATGTCAATGCTAAAAGGGCACAGAATGTGTATAGGCGGGGCTGCCCCAAGGTGACCCCTGGTACAACGGACAAAAACATTCTCATAACTAGTGGCTAACCTGCAGAGCTACAGGGTAATGTTCTCCCTAAAAAATAGTTTAACAATTCCCTCCTAAAGTGCAACGCTTGAATAATACAATAAATAAACAAAAAAAAAAAAAAATGTGGATCTGTAGCCAATTTATCAAGAAATTGCGGTGTCGATTTATAAGGACCTCCTTTGAGCAAGCAATTGACAAACGTGTATGTTTTGTCAAAATGTTCTGAGAAAACGTACGGCTATATTCCCTTGCTTTTCATACTTCGATCCATGTTTCTTCCACCAAAACAATTTTCGGGAGCTCGAAAAACTTATTAAAACCTTCTTTTCTAGGCTGATATTTTGTATTAAAATATGTCCAAGGCATGAGCTCGTTGTTTTTCTTTTTATTTAAAATAACCATGAAAGTAATTTAGTCTTATTCGTTAATATGAAATCCATCAAAATTAGAAAAATTCGTAACATTTTTCAATCTGGTACCTTGTTTTGATGAAATTGTAGTTGTCCTCGCAAAAGTCAAGTGGCTAACATCACACTAAATGGAACTACTTCCATTTTTTTGTGTCGTGTATCTTTCTCCTTTCTCTCGAAAACACCAACACAATAAGGCTAAATTTATAAACACAAATATTACAGAATATGTATTTCCTCAAGCATCCGTAAAGTAGATAGTGATGAGAACTTCGATGCCTAAAGAATCGAATGATTTAAAAAAAATCGGTTCCATTAAGAATCGAATCGAAATCCAGCTCTACATAGAACCGCACTTTTTATATTGCCCTACAATATTCTTTATTGCCAATGAAACACAAGTCGACAGGTTACAAGTTATGCAAAACAAAGCTATGAGATTTATATTGAAAATGAGGCACGACACTCCCATAAAGAGTATGATCGATGCATTAATCTGGTTGAGTGTGAAACAGCTGATATTTTACCATAGTATGAAACTTGTATTTAATATCAAGCATGGTAAATTACCAGTCTGCCTAAGTGAAAAGCTTGTGTATATGAATGAAACCCACTCTTACGTAATTAGGGAAAATAAAAATTTTAGATTTCCTCTTTTCAAAACAGAAATGGACAAGCACAATATATTTTACAAATGCCTGAAATGCTTTAATGAACTTCCCAATCATGTTAAAAATTGTGAAAACTTAAACACTTTCAAAAAAAGTTTATTAGAATATTGCAAAACCCTTCCAATAAGATAAAATATTTTGTATCTGTATTTCATATTACTGATCCTTGAGTGGACATGGGCAATGCAAATAGACACAGAGGAACCTTATCCGCCAGGTCAAATATATTGCTCGCATTTAAATTGGGGAAGAGTTCCCGAAAACATCGTCTCAGACAAACAGTTGAGAGTCACGTCTATTCCAACAAAAATAATAAAACAATAATATATTATGATTAGTTATGTTTATATAAAAGCTGGTGCAGGGAGGATTGGAAACACGTCCTTTCCAACCATCCGATAAAAGTGGCTCATTCTGCTGAGCTACTAGATTTTGTGTTGATCGGAATCAAATGCATTCCGACAGCATAAATAACAAAACTGTGTAATCTTAAGTTTTGGAACAGGACAGGATTGGGAATACGTTCTTTCTAACCTCCCAATAAAAGTGCCTAATAACTCTGAGATCCGAGTAAATGTGTTGATCGGAATCTATTGCATTCCGACAATATAAATAATTAAACTATGTATTCATAAGTCTTGGAGTAGGGCAGGATTGCGAACACGTTCTTTCGAACCTCCCAATAGGTCAATACCAAAAATGTGTCGATAGCCGTCAATAGTTATCGAAAACGGCGATGGCAATACCGAATTTAACACATCGTCACTGAAAGACAATGACAATAAAAGCGGATTCATTGGTGCCGTTTGTCATATCGCTGTAGTCGTATCCCTAACGTAACCCTATACGCACATTGTTATCGAATAATGGTGCCTTAACCTAAAAATCGTGAAAATTTTATAAAAATGAAGAAAACGCAAAAAATTACAAACATATTCCACAAAAAATAAGTCTCCTAGTCATAACGTATCCAAAACAATGAATAAAATCTACAAAAAGTTATAAAATTCACCAACCCAAATATTTTGTATATATATATTTTCATGAAGGAAAATCGACACTGATGATTCCCATAATGTTGATCGAATCAGCTGTTATAAGGTTGCCTATACGGCTACCGATAACGTATGTCGTATCGCTGTAGTCGTATCTCTAACGTAATCAGCTGTTTATCGTTACGACGGTAAACCAAAAACCAATTGGTTGGCTACGATACGGTTACGACCTTAGCGGCACCAATAATCGATTGCATTGATTCCCATAAGTTTGGTCGAATTAGCTGTTATAAGGTTACCGATATAGCACCAATGTCTGTAGCTTAAGGGTGATTGATTCAACTGTCAATAAGGCTAGAAGTATTTTGGCATTCGTAAAGTGATGGTAAAAAGAATTTAGCGATCCTTATGCAACGATAACCCTTTTTACAACATTTGTTAGACCGATAATAGAATATTGATCGATAGTCTAGAATCCGCGTTATCAAGTTTATGCAGATTGGTTAGAAAGAAATCAAAACAGTTTTCACTCTTTACCTTAAGATATTTTAAATGGGATTCCTTGTGTAATCTACTTTCTTATACTAATCGGCTGAAACTTATTAATCTTCATAGGCTTGCCAGTCATAGAGAGGTGCTTTGTAGAGGTTTATGCCGATCACTTTATCGGCGGCGGCGGCGGCGTAGGCTCTATTATATACCGGCGGCGGCGGCGTGGGCGGCGCGCCGGCATACGCCGGTGTTCTGACTTTAAAAAGCTTGATTTTTCAATTTAAAAAAATAATATTTAGGAAAGGTTTTGGGTAAAAGTCTAGTTGAGGGCTCGACTGCTAATATGCTACCAGAAATATCGACAGGGGTGTCAAAAGACGCGTATTGACCTCGGCAATAATAATCCGAAGGCGGAAAAGAAAAATTATATCTCTGTTCGGAGATATTTGCATTTGAAGTTGGCGATTTTCATGTGGTTGTTGTAATGTTGTGGTAACCACAAAAAAAATTGTGAACAGAAGTGTTTTGCGCGGATATAGTTTTGGTCTCCAAACCGGTGTTGGATTCACCCAGGGTAATTTTTTATAAGCGCGGCCGAAGGGCCGAAGGTGTTCTGCACAAAAATACTATGGATCCCACCCCCGGTTTCGGAGGGACCCGCGGGTCATTTGTCGGTTTTTCGTTAATATCTTTTGAACGAGTCGTTTAACACCTCTCTCGATATTTTTGGCTCCGAAGACTTTCTAATGGAACGTTAGTGAGTGTTTATTCGGCCAAGGATGCCGTCCTCGAAATCATAAGCAGTCTAAGTGGATGTCATTGCGTAACTCATGGGTGAAAATCGCGAAGGACAAAGCCTCACCTGGTATATATGTGTGCCTACGTATTCACATTTGTAAAAGAAGCCGTAACGTTTAGGTGATATTTAAACTTGGTTGATACTATAATCAATGTGATTCACTCTAAGGGACTAGTTTTAGCTAGGGCCGCCAATTTTAGGAAATGTCAAACCGGGAGACTTGGGTGTTGAAGGATGAAGTGTGAAGATCAAAATTAACATTTCAGAAGCTATTGTATAGTTTCGCATATAAACAAAATATGCTTGAATGCAAGCCCAAGTATTTTTCAAACCCTTCTCATACGTATATATATCCTCAACTTAAGTATGAGGTAAGAAACATTTCAAATTTCAAAGGAGTGTTTATGCCCCTAGAACCTACTAAAGGATTTTGCATCACTGATTTCGCTTATTCTTTCAGCCAATCGCAATATAAAATTCTTTAAAAAATTGGCTCCTTTTTTGGGTAACTTGCTTTTTTTTAACAACTTGAGGACAATTTGAAAATATGTTCGCCTTGGGTCATTTTATTTGAATTCATTGTTCATTATTAATTTTATTGAAAAAAATATGCAAAGTGAGCATATAAATTTATTATATAACTTTTCTTTTAGTGTTTTGTTTTAATAACTTGGTGAATTGGGTGATGCAAAGCCCGTGTTAAGCTGACATCGAAACGTCTGTTTTTTTTTTTTTTTTTGAATAACTTATGAACAGTTAGAAAGAGTTAAATTTCGCAATTAGTTTTTATAACTGGCAGTGATGCGCATCCGTTGATAGTACTTTTGACCATATCCGACCAATGTTCTATCTCTAGTGCTTTGATAGTTAGGACAAAACAAAATATTTTTTTTTTATTATCTCAATAATTATCAATCTGATGAGTTTTCTTTACAAACTATTCGCTATTTAAAAACTATTTGTATGTCACTAGTACTTAATCCAACCTTATTAGTGTATGACTTAGCTGAGCAGTTTTAGATCTCGACGCTAAACAAATCCCTGCCTTTCAAAGACTCGGCAAACAAAAATGCGCGCAGTCTGCGAATGTGCTTCTCGTGTCGGTTAGGCGGGCTTTGGAGGGTTAAAACCGTTGGGAATTCGTTATTAAATAGAACATGCAGCAAAAAATAAGCACGTGATGATTTGTATTACTGTTATCTCCCTGAAGGGAAGTTAGTAACTAGTGATACAAATTTCTGGTTCGGAAGTAGAACTAAAGTGCCAAAAAGTACTAGTTCATTAGTAGCTAGATTTTTTCCTGTTATAAAATCGACAGTTTGGATTTTTATATGTATATCATATTTCACATATTTGTATTTGAGAAAAAGGCCAACAACACGAAAACTGCTACCAGCTTTGAGAAGCTTCGACTATAAGTTTACCTTTCTTCCCCACAGTTTGCCACCAGTTCGGAGCTTTCGAAAAAGGGAATAAGGAGCAACATGTAGAGTTTTGGTCCGGTTCGGAGCCAACGAAATAGTGCCAAGAAAAGAACTAGGTCTTAGCTGTGAATTTTTACACTAGTAGTGCCAATAAAAAACTAGTTCTAAAGTGGCAATTTGTATCTAGCTCGGAACTAGTGAAATGATAATGAGCGGGGACAGTTTCCACCGCCTAAGACAGCATGTAAAAGAGATAGATAGATGAATTCACTAGAAGCGCACTATTCTCCATTCACAACGCCCGGTGTTCCAGTAACTGCCCGACACGTATCATATCCAGCACAAATCATTGTTAATGTTAAAGTTCTCTTTGCCAACTTATACTTACGAACACAAACCGGCGTTGCTACTATAGGCTGGAGAGCAGTTCGAGGAAAGTGCAAAGTGTCAAATACACTTACCCGAATTTCTTTGCCTGCCTATAATTTAGCAGTTGGGTTTACTGTAAGACTCGGTTTAAAGGGACCATCCACTCGAATGCCAGCCCGATTAGACATTTGTCGGAACCGGTCGGATCAGACCATTACAGCATATATCCCCCATACAACCGATTTTTCAGAAAAGAGAATTTTTGCCATATCGTCCTCAATTTATCAAATTGAAGCATCAAATTTCACCATATGCTTTCGTATATTGCACATAATAATATGTCTGAAAAAAATGGAGGAGATCGGTCGTATATATAGCTTATATCAATACAACCGATTGTTCACATTAGAACTTTTCGTAATTACTGCCCCATTTTAACAGCTAGAAGCTTTAAATTTCACCAAATGATTACGTATATAGCATATATTGTTGTCTGAAAAAATCATAGAGATCGGTATATATAGTATATACCACATATAAACTGTAATGTCTGCCCGCTTTTTAGGAAGCGAAGTTTGCGCTTATATTTCCTTGGAGGTATGTTAGGTTAGGCTGAAATGGCCGGTCCGTGAGGACTTCACATAGACTGACTGAGTCCGTAGTGTTAGCAGAAGTTTGTTTTAACGACCAAACTGAAAAACCCTATCAAAAACCAGGACCTATGTTATAAAATAACTCCGTCCTCTTGGCAAATACTAGAAGCTTCCTAGGACTTAAGCCACTTGCTGCTTCTAGATCTGACAGCTGTATCACTCCTAATAGCTGGAGTCTTAGCCTGTCAAGTGCAGGGCACGAGCATAGAACGTGATCGATCGTTTCCTCCTCCAACCCGCACTTCCACCATCTGCTATCACTGACCAAGCCTAATTTAAAGGCATGTGACGCCAGAAGGCAGTGTCCAGTCAGAATACCCGTCATGAGTCTACAGTCCTCTCTTTTTAATGATAGAAGCAACTTTTTTAGTGTAAGGTTGTAAGACCTACACATAATCTTCGACACTTTACAGCCCCGCGCTTGAACCCACGCCTTTCCTGCTTGGTCGATCATGTGCACCTCTCGCCTTCGCTTAATCTCGCCCAGTCTAATTGGGACATCTACGGAGCAAGCTTGAAGGGATGCGCCCTTTTTAGCTAGTTCATCCGCTTTTTCATTCCCATCTATTCCCATGCTGTGCTATGCGAGATTATTGCCTTAATCGCTGCTTGACTGTCAATATAAAAGTTTACGCGGTTGCAGCTTAAGCTATTCTCTTCCAATGTTTCTACAGCTTTGGTTTCGGCTAACATTTCCACGTGGAAAACGCTACAGTAATCCGGCAGCCTGTAGGATCTGCTTATTTCCCGATCAGCACAGTATACCACAGACCCTACTCCTTCCACTACTTTGGAACCATCTGTGCACAAATGTATCGCCTCGTCCGCCATTTGCGCACCCTTGCGCCAACCGTCCACCTCTATTGTGGCCTTAAGATGCCCCTCCAAGCGCAGATAGGGAATCAGGTAGTCTGTTCGTCTTGTGATTGATGACGCTATACTACTATGGCAAAATGGTCTGCGCTCAGGCTGCCCCGAGGCACCGAGCCTGGTTGCAGTTGTTAATGCTATGTTCTTTGCTACCAGATCTTCAGGTGGAATGTGCAGAATGGCATACAGTGCAGCCGTCGGGGTTGGTTTCAGGGCTCCCGTAATGCTAAGCATCGATAGTCTGCATACCCCCTCTAATTTTTTGAGGTACGTTGTTTTTTGTGTGGCTTTCTACCAAACAAGAACACCATAGTATAGAATAGGACTTACAATCGCTGTAAAAACCCAATGAGAAAGAGAGGGCGATAGGCCCCACGTACACCCCAGCATTCTTTTACATGCATAAAGTGCCGTTGAGGCCTTCTTCACCCTCTCCTCCAAGTTGAGCTTCCATGACAGCTTACTGTCTAGGATGATGCCTAGATATTTTGTACAAGGTTTCTCCTGTAAGGTCACCCCTCCTAACTTAGGCCTGGTCCAATTTGGGACCTTGTGCCTCTTTGCATACAAGGCCATATCCGCCTTCTCCGCATTGACTTTCAACCCGACATTAAATGCCCAGGTATGAATATCCCGAAGCGCGCGATCCATCAAAGAACTAATCGTTGGAAGGCACTTTCCTCTTATGACAATTGCAACGTCATCTGCGTAAGCCGTAAGTTTTACGGGTCCCTCATCGAATCGCCTGAGCAGTTGGTTGATAAAGAGCGTCCACAGCAGAGGTGATAGCACCCCTCCCTGCGGCGTACTCCTGTCCACTGATTTCGTGGCCTCGTACAATCCCCATTGTGATGTAATTTTCCTGCAATTTAACATGCAGCCGTTCCATCTGGTTAAGGCTGGATGTACTTTAATGTAATAAAGACCATCCATAATCGCCCATTTAAAAACATTATTGAAAGCCCCGACAATGTCCAAGAAGACTTCTAGAGCATATTCCTTATATTCCAGGGATTTCTCTATGCTTATTACCACCCTGTGAAATGCGGTGTCTACCGACTTGCCTTTGGTGTACGCATGCTGTGTTGTGGAGAGCTGCGTTTCATCCACGTTGGACTTTATGTACACATCTATCAGCCTCTCAAAGGTCTTGAGCAGAAATGATGTTAAGCTAATTGGTCTATAGTCTTTGGGATACACGTTACCGATCTTCCCCGCCTTTGGTAGGAAAGCTACACGAGCAGTTCTCCAAGAGTGCGGTACATGATTCAGCCTTATGCACCCATCGAATATTATTTTATGCCATTCCACGACCGCCATACTTGAAACTTGTAGCATGGCCGGGAATATACCATCTGGGCCCGGCGATTTAAACTTAGAAAACGACTTCACTGCCCATTCGATCTTGGTACCGGTCACCTAGCCCAGTACTACCCGCTCCGTGATTGAAGTGTGAGTGATGTCTGCTGGCTCTTCTAAACCATCGCCCAATGGGAAATGTGTGTCGAAAAGCGCCTCAAGGGATTCCTCACTATTACGTAACCATGCCATGTTCTCTTTCTTTACTAGTCCCTGGACTATGTTTCCCCTTTCTAGGACTTTTTTCAACCGTGCTGTTTCGCTGGAGCACTCTATGTCCGTACAGAAACTTTTCCATAAAATTCTCTTCGCCCTGGAAATTTCAACCTTGTAGATCCTCAGTAGATCCCTGTACTCGTCCCGACTCGCTTCGCTTTCCGCGGTCTTTGAGAGCTTAAACATTTCTTTTACCTGTCTTCATAGAAGACTCAGCTCATTGCTCCACCATGACGGCTTTCCTTTTCCTCTAAATCTTCTTTCTGCAGGCTTTGTTATACGCAGTCATAAGCGTCTTTGTTAGGAATTCATTCGACTCCCCCAGTTCCTCCACATTGGCAATCTCTTTGGGTTGTCCCAGTTTTGTTTCTACCTGTTTCTGAAATTTAGTCCAGTTCGTTGCCCTAGGGTTTCTAAAGGTTCCTCCCTTCTATACCCTCTTTAGGGGGATGCTGAAGCTGATATATCAAGAACCATCCATTCATACCTTGATATATTACGCTCGGAGCTCTATGTAATATCCAGAACATTGCTGGATGTTGGACCAATGTATGTAGGGACATTTCCCCTGTTTGCTATCTGCAAATTGGTTTGCTGGATGTAACAAAATAGAGATTCGCCTCGCTCGTTCGTATCTGCCCCTCCCCACGCATTGTGGTGCGCATTTGCATGTGCGCCTATGACCAATCACCCTTTGCGCCCTTCCTCCTGCACTAGCCTTTTGCACTCCATCGGTGGAATCTCCGCATATGGGCCATGTAGCAGGATGCCAGGATAAAAAGCTGCTTATTCTTTTGCTCAACGGCCACCACTACGAGGTCCTCAGTAGTGTAATTAGGCAGCATACGTATATGAATGCAGATGTTTCTTTACCATTACTGCAGCTCGCACCCGTCCTGCCGTTTGCGCCTAGTAAATGCCAAACCCGCGCGCGCTAAGAGTCCAAAACCTTTCCTCCCGATAACAGCCACGGCTCCTGGATCAGCGCCACGTCACACGAACCCTCCTCAGGGGTTGGGGGAGTTCGCTCGACGCCACTTTACTGTATTGGAGGTTTATCTGTAGGTCTCGCAGCACCATTGGGCTGTTTGTCTCCCTCAAGCACTTTCGTCGTGACGTCGTCGTCCTCCCCTTGCCGTTTTGGTTTAGAGTATTCGAGGTCCCCTTCAGCCTCTCGTAACTGTTGTGCCGGGTGTCCTCTGTGCGAGTCACAGCACCATTTGGCGGTTTGTCCTCTTCTAACACCTTCGTGGTGACGTCGGCTACCCCCCAATCCTGTGTCGGTATGATCGGATTCTGATTCTGCAGAAGTCGCAGTGTATCCTCCGACTTCATCACGCATGGTATCCATACCTTAACTTTTTGTACCGTGGGGATTTGCGCTATATCCACCACCTCAAACCGCGCGTTCGTGCCTTGCCTTTGGAAGTTTGGAACCACTTTGTCCAGCCACCGCCACCTCGCGATGTTGTCGCACGCTATCATATTCACACCATTATACCATCCCCCCGAATCAAAGGTTGGAAGGGACTTACTTGGTTGTTCCCGCATCATCTTAAGCATTAAGATAATAATAAGGACTGCTACGATCAGTCAGCGCCACAGTCAGTGACCACATTACTCATCTTCTCGGGAAAAGTCGGAGTTTTAGTGTTATCTTCCTTTGGTACCTCCGAGAAACCCGGATTCTTAGCGTTAACTCCCTTTAGCACCTCCGTAGTTGGAACTTCCCTCTGACTCGCAGCTTTCAAGGTATTTGCTACCTCGCTATTGGGGCCCATCTGTATTACAGCTTTGGGCCTATTTGTCTTATCTATGCGACTGGGACTGGGTCCTTTCTGCCTCTTGAAGGCAGGCTTGTCCCCTTCCGCCGAAGGTTGCCCCTTCATTCTGCCATTCGACGCTCCTGCCTCCACGAACCGGTTATGGAACAGAGGGTTTCTCGTAGCAAACCTTTCGAAATGCCCTCGACCTATTTCTACCGCCTCATGGGCCCATTCTAAGCTTTCGATCTCCACTTCTTTTGGGTCGACCGCTGCTCTCAAGCGTTGTACAATTCTTAGTGCTGCTCGGTACTGCAAGAGAGAGCTCTTTTACTTCCTCTGCTCCGTACCCTTCTCCACTCTTCTACTCCGTTTTCATTTGTGTGCTTCTCTAACACGGGGTTCATTGAATCAGCACTACTCTCGCTCCCCGAGTCCGACGCATCGATTAATGCGTATTTGTCGTCCTTGGCTTGCGACTCAGTCCTCCTCTTATCATCGTCCTTATTACAATTAGGTAATGAGTCGTTCATCTTGGTCGTACGACCACCTGCCCGACAAGGCGGGCTCAGCGGTCCAGTATAAAATACGGGAAAAGAACCGTCAGCCACAGCAGCGCCCCTTACTGTGGTAAGGCTATCAATACTTCCCCAGGTGGCCAGGTATCGGGAAGGCTCCGTTCGAATACAGCCGAATTTATCCACTGGCTGTAAATCGTCCAATAGTCACGGTCCGCATAACACCCTGGATTAGGGGGCTGGCAGTTCTTGGTCACCGATATCCCACCGCCCGCCTATGAGGCGAAACGGCGTAGATGTCAGTCCTAAACAGCTCCGCCTCATTGTCGGGCGCTATGGAGTTCGGCTAAGTCCTCATACCAACGACAAGGTGCCTAACCTAGTGAGGGTTCCTTGGAGGTAAAACGCGCCAAATGTTTTTTTAATAGTGGCACCGCTTTCCGAGAGTTTTCTAAAAAGCCCGACCAGTGCGACATCCAGCGAAAACTATTTCCAAAGTAAACTCCTATTTTGGTAAAATATCGCCTCTTTAAAGACCCTGGAAAACTTGCCATACTCATAACGGCCAATTCGTAACCATATTTTCACTTAATCATAGATAAATTTATATTGGCTCAACGGCACTCTATTCATGTAAAAGAATGCTGGGGTGTACGTGGTGCTTATCGCCCTCTCTTTCTCATTGGGTTTTTACAGCGATCGTAAGCCCTATTCTATACTATGGAGTTCTTGTTTGGTGGAAATGCACACAAAAACCAACATACCTCAAAAAATTAGAAGGGGTATGCAGACTATCGATGCTTAGCTTTACGGGAGCCCTGAAGACAACCCCGACGGCTGCACTGTATGCCATTCTGCACATTGTACCTGTAGACCTGGTAGCAAAGAACAAAACATTAACAACCGCAACCAGGCTCGGTGCCTCGGGGCAGCTTGAGCGCCGACCATATGGCCATAGTATTATAGCGTCATCAATCACAAGACGAACAGGCTACCTGATTCCCTATATGCGCTTCGAGGGAGATTTTAAGGCCACAATAGAAGTGGACGGTTGGCGCAAGGGTGCACAAATGCCGGACGAGGCGATACATGTGTACACAGATGGTTGCAAAGTAGTGGAAGGAGTAGGGTCTGCGGTATACTGTGCTGATCCGGAAATAAACCTAAAAAATGTCATAACTTCATAAAATAGAAAAAACGAAAAATTTCAAAACAAAAAATACAATCCCCAAAATCTGAATAAATTCGCCAACACAAAAGTGTATAGATTATGAATATGTCGGAAAACCAAAAACTAATTGGTGGGCTTTGGTGTCGTTATACTTACTTACTTATTAGATTGACTTCCATAGAATTCGTTTGAGCAGCTGTTTTACACGGAGTTTGTCAGGGAATGATCACCGCAATTTCGTTTTCATCTGATGATCTATTCATACACGAGGGAACTTTAAAGTTGTGATCAAAGTTTGCTCTCACAACTTAATTCATTTACATGCGTCACACTTTCATTGCATACAATAAAAATTATTTATTTACAGACAATTATAACTCTTTATTGATACATGTTACAAGGAAAATATATCATCATTTCGACTGCTGAGCGGAATATCACCATATTTCAACTACTGTTTCGAAAACGCCTAATCTCAAAATGCTTCGAAATTCGGTGCTCAGTCGTGTTAGGGTGATATTCCAATCAACAGTCAATGTAAAATAACAGCCCTCAGTTACATTTTGGATATTATGAATTCTTTAACGCTTGGATTTGTTACATCTATATATATATCCGGAGAACCGTACTTGAAACCTTGTGCGACCGCACAAAGTCGATTATTGAAGACGCCTCCTGCTCCAGTAGCTCCAAACGACAAACATTCTTCAGCAGACAAGGTTGTTCCTGCATATTGATATATTTCCACCCAATGAGTTCGGAGAATAGGATGAGGATCTACGCTGCTTCTAGATGATGAACCCCATCCACTAATCTGAAGAAATTTTCTCCGTGGTGTTTGATCCTGGCAAAGTTCTATTATCTTTGCTCTAGCATTGTCTTCAAAGGATGGAGTCACTTTAACCACTGCTATATCCACAGAAGGATGAGCATGTATTTCCTCCACACAGTGTTGGAGCGCTACATGTGATTTCAAATTGGTTATACCGGCTAGTACGATGATATCCTCAGGATTATACCTTACGCAATGCGCTACTGTAACTACCGATTTAATACTGATTATGGACCCAACGCAGTTATAGGTACTTCCTTTGAATATTGCCACTGTATGTAGGCTGTCCCTTATATCTATCTCCATGCCATGTATCATGCGATATTCCGCATTCGTATAGCTTAAAATGCAGCAAAGCAGATTAAACAGCACCACAAATTTATTTCGTAGATTCATTATATTTTAAAACCTTTTCTACCACCTTTTAACTATAAAGTACACCGAGTTTATTTTGAGACGGAGACGTGTAAAGAGAGATTCCAGGAATTTGAAATAACAAAAATACATCTAAATTTAAATTAAAGCTACTCAAGGTCAATCTTGATATACTCAGGGTTCTTTGCACACAGACTGTATTAGCTTTGGTAGCAGCGTTGACAGATTGACGACGCCGTAGTCATTTTGACGATTTTCAACTAGAATGACGCTTGGACGGATTTGTAATGAAAAATGACGATTTAAGCCTGCCTTCTATGTAAGATTTATTTTAAATATTCAAACACCAAGAAATTACATATATTTAAAATTGAAATACAAGCTTTATTGAACATTGTATACCTTATACTAAAAATATGCTAACTTTTGCTGCAGACGGAGCTAATAACATGACCAGCTCGAACCATTCGGTCGCCCGAATTTTGAAAAATAAATTCCTAACTTAATTACTTTTAAATGTATATGTCATTCTTTGGCGCTTTGCTATTCGTATGCCTGCTTAATGCTACCCAGCAGTGTAGAAACATTGGTGCGCAATGTATATAATAACGTTTCCAATAGTTCGCAGAGAATTACCTACTCAATTGAAAAATATAATTGCGCTATTGGAATTGCAGCCAAAAAAGATGCTACATCCATGCCAAACTCAGAGCCATTAAAAATATTTTTTAACTTCGCTGTTAATGTTGCCAAAATAGACAGTGCAAAATTGTTGTGAACAGAGTCTTAGCTATTATATGTACAATACTTCTTACTTCCACCAGCTGTCGAAATGTATGCCACCTATCTTTTTGTTTTTACTTCTTCTGGGATATAATAAAAACTTTCTTCCGTTTTTGGACTTGAAGATCTCGCACGCCTTTTTATTTCAACAAAAAACCATTATTGATTACTTGGATGATATGAATGAAATTTATATCTCCTTCATGAAGTATATCCTTCAAAATATTAATAAAGTTAATAAAATTTGCCAGAGTGAGGGACTTCAAGTACATAATATGTATTCAAATATATAAAGACTTTTTTTGATTTTAACAATGTTGTTCTACAAAACTTAAGTTTCATGGATCCCAAAAAAGTTGCTGGAAAAAAATTGATTCTTTGCATATGGTCTTGCCACGTTTTTCGCACACAATCGATCAGAAAATTGTGCAGGATATTGATAGCGAGTATAGGAAATTATAGTTTTTAGAATTTAATTTATGTGCATTCGTTACAGATCTAATGTGCTTGCCACACTCTTCAGCGAATGTAGAACGATTTTTTTCTAAAATAAATTTAAACAAAACAAAAACTCGAAACCATTTGGAAACTGATACATTAAAAGGAATATTGCTAACCCAAATTTAAAATTGAATAACTTTTCCTGTCATAATATTGAACCGCAAATAAATATGCTAAAAAAATGAACACGAAAATGTATAACTAAGGAACTAAAATGATATGAGAGTTTATGCGAGGTTCAATTTGAGCTCAAAAAAAACAAAAGCAAAATAATTGTGAAAACAACTACCTTTTGTATGTAATACAAAATTTATCTTTTAAGACGTTTTTGTTATTTATAAAAGAAAACGAAATTAATTAAAAATGATTTTATATGTTGTACTAGCAGATCCGGCAGACGTTGTTCTGCCCTAAATTTGGCCTATCTGGATACATTTTAATAAGATTTTTCCGTCTAACTCTGCCCTAACCCTCTACACTTTTTCCTAATCTTTTTATTCACTCCTCCCTCTGTCTTTTTCGCTTCATCTCCATCTTCGTCTCATTCTATCTCTTTCTCAGTCTCCTTCTCTCTTTTCTCTTCTCTCAAGTTTTTCTCCTTCTTCTTCATCTCTTATTGCCAGTCCCAGAGGGTGGTATGTATTTTGTTCAACTCCCATTCCGAGTCTCAGTCCCAGTCCCACTCCGAGTCTCAGTCTCAGTCCCAGTCCCAGTCCTAATCCCAGTCCCAGTCCGTCTCTGGTATACCTCCCGGAAAAAAGCATCGTAAATACTAATATAGGCAAATTTATATACGAAATTTCAGGCAAATCGAATAGGACGTATGTAAATAGGTATGTGGGTATTATTAATTCTTGTCTTTATTTTGGCTTCGCATGCATATTTATCAGTTTTGCCAGGTTGATGCGACTAAATCGGATATCATAATGAGTTTTAGAGCTCTCAGCAACAGCTTTCATTTGATATCCATAATACACACATATCCATTTTGTATAAACACATTCTAGGGGTACCCGGGTCCACGTTCTATGCTATATCTCGAGACCCTAGCCCCCAGTTGTATGAAAATTATCCTGTACTATAGCACTCATATACAGCTTTCATTTGATATCCATACTGTATAAACACATTCTAGGGGTACCCGGGTCCACGTTTGGGCTATATCTCGAGACCTTAGCCTCCCAGTTGTTTGAAAATTATCCTATACTATAGAACTCATCAACAGTTTTCATTTGATATCCATATTGTATAAACACATTCTAGGGGTACCCGGGTCCACGTTTTGGGCTATATCTTGAGACCCTAGCGTCCCAGTTGTATGAAAATTATCCTGTACTATAGCACTCATCAACAGCTTTCATTTGATATCCATATTCTATAAACACATTCTAGGGGTACCCGGGTCCACGTTTTGGGCTATATCTCGAGACCCTAGCCTCCCAGTTGTATGAAAATTATCCTGTACTATAGCATTCATCAACAGTTTTCATTTTATATCCATATTGTATAAACATATTCTAGGGGTACCCGGGTCCACGTTTTGGGATATATCTCGAGACCCTAGCCTCCCAGTTGTATGAAAATGATCCTGTACTATAGCACTCATCAACAGCTTTCATTTGATATCCATATTGAATAAACACATTCTAGGGGTACCCGGGTCCACGTTTTGGGCTATATCTCGAGACCCTAGCCTACCAGTTGTATGAAAATTATCCTGTACTGAATCACTCATCAACAGCTTTCATTTGATATCCATATTGTATAAACATATTCTAGGGGTACCAGGGTCCACGTTTTGATCTCAAGACCCTAGGCACGTAGCGAAAAAAAAGGTAGACTTTGGCCGATTCTCAGACCTACCCAATATGCTCACTATATGCTCATGAGAATCGGTTCAGCCGTTTCGGAGGAGTTAAGCCTCTAAAACCGTGACAGAAGAATTTTATATATTAGATGTGGCAACAAAAAATAACAAAGGCAATTTTCAGAAAAGCGCTTTTAAAGTTAATATTGTTGAATGAAATCCGGCGATCTCATTTTGATTTCCGACGAATACAATCGTACGTCCCCTGGTAATAACCCAACTTCGTCCTAACTCAACTTTGGTTGTTACTGGTTGTTGCCATAGATATGACGATTTTTGTCGTTTTTTTGGGCGGCATCTGACGACTCGGAAAAAAAAATATATGGCAACGCTGTTTGGTAGCATAACGGGCTTAAACGAATTGAGATAAATATAGACTTCCATACATCAAAATGCTGAGGATGAAAAAAGGGATTGATTTAGCCATTTCAGTTCATCCTTCCGTCTCTCTGTCGGTGCACACGATAACTTGAGTAAATATTGAGAATAAAATATTGACATTTGGTATAAGGATTTCTTGGCGCTCATTTCACATCGCTATTAAAAATAAGGGCAATCGGATGGTAACCACGCCAACTTCTTATATATTTAACGTTTTGGAAAACACATTAAAACTGATTATTGGAATGATATTAAGACTCTTGAATTTTTTTTGAAAATGGGCGTGGCACCGCCCGTGGACGAATAAAATAAGTTATATCTTTGCAAAAAGAGCTTTATATCAATGGTGTTAGTTTTCCAAGTAAAATTATAACGAGAAAAATGAAAACATTTTAGTTTTTGAAAATGTTCGTGGCGGGAGCCATATAACTCGAAGAAAAATTAAAGGATCGTAATAAGATTGTGTACTTATGATTTCTTTATAGCAGGAAATATTTCTACAACAAATGGATACGCCCACTTTAATATAAAATATGTTTAAAAGGGTCGTAGACTATAATAATAAGCTATATCTTAGCGATAAAATAGTTTTGTATCAATGATATTTCACTTATCAAGTTTTATTGTACGAGGAAATTAAGAGAATTTTTTTAGCTGGCGGTGCCACGCCCCTATTCCGATCAAACATTACAAAATATTTCTAGATCTACGCTGAGTATATAATATTCGGCTACTTCCAAACTTAGACATCCTTACTTGTTTTTTGTTTTAATTAGCTGAACAAACATATTTTGCTCTATCAAAATTACAAATCAACCGTATTTATTGATATTCTAGCAAATGAAATGACGCACTTTGCTATACATTTTCAAAACAACATTTCTTTGCAATTGTTTGTTTATTTATACGTGGACGAATCCCAAATAAGGTCGATAACGTACCGAAAATCAAAAGTGGTCAGAATTTATTTCTATCACTTGGGATTACAGGTCAAATACGATGTGGAAATCAAATAGTTTATTCTTTCCCCTCATCCTGGACAGAGAAACATAATTTCAAAGAAAGGCTTCATTGGTTTTGCAAATTTGGATGTTTTACTAAAAAAATATAACGCCTTTCTTTATATTGTTGCGCTGTTTTTTTACCATAAAAAAACTTTAGAAGAAGGCTTTATAAATTGATCCTGCCCCTATCCTTATTATTTTCCTAGTAAGCAAACGTCGACTCGAATTTAGAAAAGCTTTCAGATGTTAAATAGCTCTGTTTACTAAAATTCTTCCGGGAAGTTCGGGTAACATTTATATTGGTGTCTAATAGCGTTTTATTTTCTGAAATAAATTGTTGCCTAAGTAAATAATAATAAATAAATATAAATGTAAAACGCGATAAGAGATCTAAGGCCGACCTTCTCTTCCAATTTGCGTCATGCTCCTCTTGATTTTCCCTGCAAATTGGCCGGACGGGACCTACATGTTTTATGCCGACTCCGAACGGCATCTGCAAGGCAAATGAGTTTTCACTGAGAGCTTTTCATCGCAGAAATACACCCGGAGCACTTGTCAAACACTGGCGAGGGGCGACCCCGCTTAGAAAAAATTTCTTCTAATTGAAACCCCTTATTTCTAAAATTTTGATGTTGCTTTGCCCGGGGTGTGAACCCAGGGCATACAGTGTGGTAGGCGGAGCACTCTACCATAACACCACGGTGGCCGCCTAAGTAAATGGTAAAGCCTTAATACAGTTACTCCTATCCCAGCAAATCTTGAACATTTATAGTGCATGCATAGAACATAAAGGGCTACCCCGTGTGTTAGCTGATTTTCACAAACGCACTGTCAATGATAATAAAAATTCATTAGGAATTATTTCCTTCATTTCAATTTGCTTCGACTAAAAATATGTGAAGTTACGAAAATAAATTGTCACGATCAGCTAGTTTAGCAGAGTTGCAATGCCACACCGCCGTTTTATGCAGGGTAAAAGTGTAACGGTTTTGCGTTGCGAGCAGGCAACAATTTTCAAAAAAGAACGAAATACCTCGTCAAGGCGTTATCTGCTTTTTAGAATATAACTTTTGCCAGAAAATAAAACGCTATACAATTTGTCAAGTCCATTGATTGATCCATATATTGGCCTATAACTTTATTTCCGTTTAGCCAACGAAACTTTTATGTTGTCAGAAAGAGGGCATTTTGCGCTTTCCGCAGTGTATTAACTGTTAATTGATTCTTGGAGATGTTAGAGAAATCTTAGAAAACACGACGAAAATTTAAATTGTATCTCTTTTTTATTTTATATATACAAAGGATTATCTGAGGAAAATCTAAAATCAGTTCTGATTTCAACGAGATATAAATTTTAAAGATTTATGTAGGGTTTATTGGTGTATTCAACAATTTCATATGAAGACACAAAAAAGGAAGCAGTACAAACTAGCTTGTAATTTTCTTGTGAATATTATCTACTTGAAATATATATATATATATATTTTTCGACTAGAAGTGGTTATATGAGGATATCTTCCCATCCTATCCAAATTCAATGGATTTATTATATTAGTGAGTTTTTGAACGCAAACTTATATTGGCCTCTTTAAAGTTTTGATTTATTTTGTACTTTTGTTCTATTTCTTCTATAAAACTTTACATATGTACATCTTTAGAAGCACAAGAACGTGCTCTATTGAATGACCTAAAAATTTATCGAAGAATAAACAGAGGGAAAGTTACATACCAGTATACGTCTCCTCTAATGAAAAGGGGCTTTTGCGGCCGCGTGGTGTGATGGTAGCGTGCTCCGCCTACCACACCGAAGGTCCTCGGTTCACGCCCCGGGAAAAGCAACATCAACATTTTAGAAACAAAATTTTTCAATTAGAAGATAATTTTTCTAAGCGGGGTCGCCCCTCGGCAGTGTTTGGCAAGCACTCCCAGTGTATTTCTGCCACGAAAAGCTCACAGTGAAAACTCATCTGCCCTGCAGATGCCGTTCGGAGTCGGCATAAAACAAGTAGGTCCCGTCCCGCCAATTTGTAGGAAAAACTAAAAGAAGCACCACGCAAATTGGAAGAGAAGCTCGCCGTAACCGTACTTAAGTTTATATCCAGCGTTTTAAAAAGATATATTAGATTTCGAAAAATTAGGGGCATTGGGTCTTTATTTCACGTCCGAACCTCTTCATATATTGTCATATATATGTACGTACATATTTGAGTTACCCACAATTGTTGCTTGAAATATTGTAATATCAGCTCAGTCCGCTGCTCATATTCTATTTTAGGCAGGTTGTAATCATAATCGAATGAGCTAAGATCCCGCATTCCGGAATTGCTGTATTTGTAATCGAATTTGAAAAAAAAGTTTGATGACGTAGCGCTTTTGAAATTTTTCGATTTATTATATTTGTCTTATGTTACGCTACCAGTGTTCGGAGTATTTAAAACTGTTACCTGAGTAAACGACTACGCCGTAGTAAAAATTAAATTTTCGGAGTATATTTTTTCTTCCTGTTGAAAGCGGGCGAACAACTAACATCAAATTGATTCGGTGGCTTGGCAAACTTTTCGATTGTGTTTTTGCCATGAAATATATCTCAGCAAAAAAGTTATCTACCTTATCATATGCACATGGAGTCGGCCTAAAACGTGTAGGATGACCAATTAATGATCCCATTAACACACCACATTCAACCCCCACCCCTCCCCCCCCGATATTTATCGCGAAAAAATATTATTATTATTATTTTCGGTTTACCATACATATTTCATGCTCTTTTAATGACCTAGGGTTTGAAGACCGGGACAGATCCCTGTAGGAACGACAATGGTGACCTGGTAACTGACGTACAGAGTGCGGGGGAAGACGAACCCGATACCGCGATCGCCGATGATGAAAGCACTCCCCGGCACCTATATTTAACGGCTAAAAAATCACAAGGTGCCAAGTTATGGCAGGATACCCGCCGGGCTGTTCAAACAGGGAGGCGAAGAGTTGATATAAAATAAAGAAGCAAAAAAAAGTGGGTCTTGCAGTAAATTTGGACAAGATGAAGTACTTGCTGTCATTGCGGCCTTTGTAGCTCACTGTTGACCGATATAAATTCGAGATTGTGAAGGATTTCGTTCATTTTTGAAGCAGCATTAAAAGCAAAAACAATGTCGGCCTAGAAATCAAGTGGAGAATAACTCTTGCCAACAAGTGCTTCTTTATGCAATTGAAAAGTAAAGCCCTCTCTCGACGAACAAAATTCTCGCTCTACAAGTCACTCATCATACCTGTCCTGATGTATGGTTCGGAATAATGGAAGGTGTCGAGAGAAGATGAAATGGCTCTTGGTGTATACGAGAGAAAAGTTGTCCTGAAGGTTTATAGTCCTATGCGTGATGTCGACGGCGAGTATCGAAGGAGTTATAATGATGAGCTATATGATCTCTACGCAGACATGACGATAGTGCAGCGATTGAAAATCCAAAGGCTTCGTTAGGTGGGGCATGTTATGTGGATGAACGAACACGCTCCGGCAGTTTGTAAACAGAGGAAAGAGAAGACCTTCACTGAGTTGGGAGAAATAGTTGGAGGAAGATTTGACCGCGCTTGGTGCCCCCAATTGGCGACTGTTATCGCAAAACTGGGTTAGCTGGCCTCACCGACTCAACGTACTTAATTTTTATATCAAATTTCAAGAACATACAGCACGTTGAATTTTGGCAGGATTTACAGATCGCGCCCGGACACATTTTTTGCTTACATTTTACTCCTTCTATTCTCATGCCGTACGAAAAAAGTACAAAAACTGTGAGTAGAATATGAAGAAACATGTCTTAAGACACGAAAAATGAATTCACGTCATTTCATCCAATCGTCACTTGTAAACAATCAGCCTTTCATACGTATATAATAAAAACTTCAACCAAAAGATATTAGGTAGAAATACTATTTAGTTTTCAACTCGACTCAAATAAACCTTTGAGATAAAAAATGTAGTAGGAGGTAAGAGCGGAGCAAAATACTCCGATTGGAATAAAGTCTGAACACTGGGTCAGCAATAAAACATGTTGTCAAAAGCGTGACGTCCCGACGAGAAAATTTATTTCACAGCTAACTATGATTTTGTGCTCTCTCATTTTTAATGCGGGATCTGTTTATTGGTTCATGGGTTGTAATGCTTGCGAATGTCCCGTCCATTACTAAGGACTTGCCCCTATTTATTTGAAAAGTTTAATTGTGTTATTAAGTCGACACGTGTACAATTATTCAATATTGGAGTTATTTATTCAACAGTTTAGCGATTCGAACGTTGGCAGAAGATTGCAAATAAGGGGAATTGCAGTAAATTCGTTACAGTTGGTGTCAGAAGAGGAATTGTTGAATAAATTCCGAGGACTTCGAATACAACTTGGACATGCCAAAGTAAAGTGAATTGAGGATCCAGCAACTGAAGAAGGAGTTGGAGGGCCGTAGATTGAATACAACAGGCATTAAACTAGAACTTCAGCAACGACTATGACAGGCAATGGAATTAGAATTGACGTGGAAGAGTATGACTTTCATCTTGATGGCGAGGAAACAACAAAAATGGAAGCGACAGTTACGCAGACAGTTACGAGCACAGACTTGAACATGATTTTGGATGCAATATCTGCTCAAACATCGACAGTGGCTGCTCAACTGGAATCGCAAAAGACGGATATAACATCTCAACTGGCATCTCAACTGGAAGAGCAAAAGACAGATATAACATCTCAACTAGAAGAACAAAAGACAAGTATAGCATCCCAACTGGAATCGCAGGAGATACGTATAACATCTAAGATGGAAACACAGTTAGAAGAACAAAAGACATATATGGCTGAGCAGTTGAAATCACAAGAATCTCGCATATCTTCGCAACTGTCAGAACAGGAAGCAAGGGTATCATCAAAACTGGAAGCGCAGGATGCAAAAACCGCTCAATTTCAGGCAGAAGTCGATGATTTGAAAGGTCGTATGGAGCAGTTACAATTAAATCGCCCAGCTGTTTCAGCAAGCAAGCCGAAGGTAAAGACACCATCCTTTGACGGTTCTGTTCCTTTCCAGGTCTTCAAGCTACAGTTTGAGAAGACCGCAGCAGTGACCAACTGGAATGCGGAAGATAAAGTTTCTGCACTGTTCGTGGCATTGAAGGGGCCAGCACCCGAAATCCTACAGACGATTCTCGAAGGAGAGCGGAACAACTATGAAGCATTGATGGCTGCTGTAGAATTCAGCTGTAGATATTCAAAATTGAGTTGCAAAACCGCTACCAAAAAGCAAATGAGACATTGCAGGAGTTTGCTTCAGATATTGAAAGATTGGCTCATCTTGCAAATGCGGACGCACCCGTGGAATACACTGAAAGGTTAAAAATCCAGAGTTTCATAAATGGCATACGAGATGTGGAAACGAAGCGGGCTACATATGCGAATCCAAAACTAACATTTGCTGAAACGGTATCACATGCACTAACTCAGGAAGCAGCCTCACTTTTGAGTAAGCCAGCGTACAAAACTCGCCGTGTGGAAGTAGAAAGGCCTGAGTGGGTAGACGATATATTCGAGGCGCTGAAAGGATCGCAAAAGCGGAGTGGAAGGGTTATCAAATGCGAGAAGCTCGGTCACATTGCACGTCATTGCGATCTTGGTCTTAATAGTTCCAACAATGTGGGTGGCCGTAAACGCAAAGCTGGAGGAGATGAGAAAGAGCGAGTAAGATGTAGAGATCGAGAGTTAGATCCAGCTATTGAATGCCCTGTGATATCTGTGTTGCCAATTGGTAGAAAATCGAGCAGTCTTACCGTCAGAGGGAATGCGAATGGTAAAGAATGTGTACTGACTCGAGCAAAGGTTGATGGATCGAATGTGCCAAATAAAGCGAAATCAAAGGTACCTGCGAGAAAAACACTGGCATTGACAAACCCCAATGGACGCACTAAAACGACTGAAAGAATTTTCCAGAAAGAATGCAAGCCATCGTGTACTGTTGTGAAACCTCAAGACGATACTGATGATGCAAAGCCAGTCCGTCAAGATCAAGCTCTGCGAAGTAGTTCTTCATTGGCCAAGCAACAGAGTGTGAGGGAACGGCCCAGGGTAATGAGAAATAAGATGAAACACAGGTATGACAAGAACTTTAATTCGGAAGGTTTCTTGGAGGGAGATTTGGTACTGCTATACAACCCTCACCGGCGGAAAGGTGTTCTATCCAAATATCGGTGCAGCTTGGGAAACCACGAAGTAGAAGGGTGGTTCATTTGGAAATGCTTTTAGATCGAGAGATTTGGGTTTAGATCGAGAGATTTGTCTGATCGGGACGATTAGACTTAGGTGGAAGGCAGTGTTACGAATGTTGGTGGCACTAAGGGGTACTGCCATCTCTAGGCCGATGCTAAGCAGTGGCATGAATTCACATCAATAATTCAATCATTATGTCTACACATACGCTAGCACGCGGCGGAGAAGCAACGCACAAGCACATGCAGATATCTTATCTGAAATGCTCCTAAAGGTATGCAATTGTGATTGTGGAAATGTCGCTCATACATACAAGCGCATAGCGTATGAGAGAATCTATAAAAATTAGACATCTGTAGTAGTAGCTGAGAAATATATAACTAACTAGTAAGTTCTGGAATTAGAAAAGCCTAGAAATATGCAACTGTAACGATTGTGTCCACAGCAGAACAATTATAGCAACGATCGACACATACAATTGCACATGTGTTACAGAGCTAACACTTTCAACCTAAAAGTCGACTACGATTTATCTTGACGATGTTAACCCATTAACGTTATCTGTTTTTATAATGTTAAATGTTCTTATTGTTGTTAAACTCAGTTATCTATAAATGATGGTAGAGAGATCACTCTAAATTTATCTGATATATGTAAGTAATATGTAGATATTGTTAATAATGCTAATTTTAGGGTTACGAAAATATTCTCAATCTCTCAATTTTACGATTGTACATAACTGTAATCCTTTTCATTTCTATACATTTAACTTATGATATTTATAGACCTACTCAAATGTAATTTCGATTATTAGTATAGCGACTATTAAAGAGAACACATCGCCCTAAAAACATTTAATGCGTTTTACTTTTTTTGCTTGCCGAGTTTGGTTTGACTTAGACACAAGTATACAGTACTGACTCTTGTGGCTAGTTTTTCTAAGCACGGATGTACTAACCACAGAAGGAAGATCCTCTTCCCACAATTGGCGCCCATCTAAAATTAAAAAAAAAAACAAATATTTTGTAACCAAACCTCGCGTATAAATAAAAAAATATATATATATATATATATATATAAAAAAATAAAAATTTTGAAAATTACTGCGAGAAAATCATTAAGACGCTTGTAGACATTTTTAACTCCTGCGGCTAATGGTTATAACAAAAAAAAAAACATACGTTGGAAATCGGCAATAAACATACAAGAGATTTTGGTATTGTGTTATAAGTGTTGTGAGACGTACATATATAATTTGGGTATTGAATTGGTTCAAAGGCTCTAAAACTGTGTTCGTTTTTTGGTTTCTTCACCGAAGAAAAGATAAATAAACTTCGTTGCATACTTTTAGGCATAAGTGTTCCGCTGCTAGATTTTTTTTTTGATATTTTCGCTTCTATATTCGTTCGGCTAGAACTGACTTATCTGCCGTATATTGAATACAAAAAGGTGAATTCCATCTGGCATTGGACGTTCAATATATTTATGAATAGAAAAAGTCCGAGGCTAAACCCAGATTTGATAGAAGGAGAAATGGAGACAGGGAGGAATGCGACCCCTAATGTTAACAGCAACACTAACATAGAGCATAGAGACACAAAAACAATCTGTTAGCGTCACTAAACAGAGCTCAAATCAAGCAAGCGCACTTGCAACTGCCAGTGTAACTGACACCTAACGACAACGCAAATGTTAATACAAATGTTAACCGTGCAACAAACCAACAGACAATCAATTTAAGCAATTGCTAGGGAACTTTCACGTTAACCAGGATACTAGGGCTACTTTCAGTAAGTGTAGCGTTCGTTTTAATGGCGGAAGGAACACCAGCAAGATCGAAGATTTCATAGCAACCATTTTAGTTTACAAAGATACGGAGAATATTTCAGACCACCGAGCACTTGTCAGCTTACCACTTCTGTTAGAAGGCTACGGATCGTCATGGTGGCAGGGTGTAAAAAAGGGTGCACAAACTTTTAATGATGCCATTGAATTGCTTCGCAAAGCATTCCCCCCCCCCCCTCACCCGCCCCCGTATTTTTTCTGATATAAGCCAAGAAAAACAAAAGTTTTCCGAGCCCACTGACTTATTTATATGCAGAAAACACCAATTATTCGCACAGCTTTCAGAAAAACTAAAAAAACTATGATAGACATGATATTTTCCCAATTACTGTTAAAAATACGTGAAAAAGTTCCTCGCGAAGCGGTTCGAAATTTTAGCGAGTTGTTGGAAGAAGCTCGTGAGGTCGAGTTGGTTCTCGTGGAGAACAAAGAGGTTTATAAAACCAACGAAGCACCAGCAAAACTCCGCTCCGCTGCTCGTATTGTAGAAAGAAAAATCACTCTTCTGAAAACTGCTACAAATAGATGGAAAATAAGAAAAAGACGACAGGAAAAATGAAAGAAGAGACTATGAACTGTTATGGTTGTGGTGCATCAGGATACTACAGGTCGAATTGTCCAAAATGAAATCAGAAGGACAGTTACGTGGTCCCGAAAAACTGGACTTCAACGCCATACAAACCACAGTTATAGGGCGTGACGTGCCAACAATAGACATAAATATTAACGGTTTGAAAGGTGAAGCCTACTTGGACACAGCTGCTAGAACATGCGTGGCAAGTCGTCAACTGTATGAAAAGCTGAAAAGTAAAGGCGTTGAATTTCAGAAAGTCTTTGCGCAAATTAAATTAGCTGATGGCATTACTCTCCATGAAATGGATTACTCCACGATCGTCCATATCGTAATTGGCAAACGATATAAACGTATACACTTTATATGCTTGTCAAGGTCAGAAAACAATCGAACACTTCTAGGCATAGATTTTCTTGAGCAGGCAAATATAGCAACGGATTTATCACAGCGAACGTGGCATTTCAAAGATGACCCTAGTAGCATATTTGAATTTAAAATGCAAAAAGTACAGCCGAATAATTCTTTATCGTTAACTAAAGCAGAGATTCAAACACAGAAAGTTGAAACCAATAAAATTGATAGTTTTATGTCTTGGTTCGAAAACACAAATAATATTGCGGGGGTACCGAACATTAACTCCCAGTCGTCAAATGAATATTCGCCAGGAGGTATACTTGAAATTTTAAAGGGCAGTATTCCAACAGACTTTGAGTTACCGGAAGGAAAAAATTTATTTCCACCAATGAAAAAACTGAAACCGAATAACAAAGCTGAAGGGAGAGTAAGCTGCTCGGTTGGAATAAATTCAATTGAAATAAATCTGCGTCATAATGAAGGTGTACTTTTGGATGAAGATGAAAAAACGACCTTGAAAAATCTAATAAAAGAATATTCAAAAATTTTTGAAGAAACGGCAGTTCCAGTACCGCATTTTGAACATTATATAAAGACTACGGTACAAACGCCCATTTCTTCACAACCTTATCGTATGTCACCTGCAATGAAGCAAAAACTTAAGATCGAACTAGACGACATGTTGTAGAAAGGTATAATCGAAGAGAGTAAATCGCCGTGGTCCTTTCCCGTTGTGTTAATTCCCAAAAAAGATGGAGGAGTCAGGTTTTGCGTTGATTATAGACGCTTGAATGCCATTACCATAACAGATACTTACCCCTTGCCTAGAATGGACGATTTATTAAACGCCGCTAAGGCAACACCTTACATGCCTACTATCGATTTAAAAGCCGGATATTGGCAAACAAAAATGGCACCTGCAGATAAGCCGAAAACTACATTTACAACACCTTTTGGAATTTTTGTTTTCAACCGGATGCCGTTCGGTCTGAAAAACGCACCGGCGATGTTTCAGCGTTTGATCGACCAAGTTAAATCTGAATTGCCACATATCTTAATTTTGGCATACATAGAGGATATTATCATATGCTTCAATGATTTTAAGGCTCATATAAAAGACTTCGACATACTTTTTCAAAACTTAATGAATATGGGTTTCAGCTGAATAGAGAAAAAAGCGTTTTCTGTCGAGAAGAGATAAAGTACCTTGGTCATATTTACTACAGAAGGTCTTAAAGTTTATTGCGAAAAGACAGATGCTATCCTCAGGCGCCCGAACACGAAAAATTTAAAACAACTCGTATCGTTTCTTCAAACTTGTTCGTGGTATAGACGGTTCATCCCACATTTCGCAGATGTAGCAAAACCATTGTCCAAGCTAACGAAGAAAAACACGCAATGGAAATTGTCGCCAGAGGAACAAAGTGCGTTCGATAATTTAAAAAGACTGCTTTCATCTCCGCCAATACTACAACAAGTGGATGAAACAATACCTTTCGTCTTAAAAACGGATGCCAGCGATTATGAGCTCGGAGCTGTTCTGCTGCAGGGGGAGAATGAGGAAGAACACCCCATAGAATATGCGAGCCGCCTATTGCTTCCAGCAGAAAGGAACTATTCTACGACAGAAAGAGAAGCACTCGCGGTAGTTTGGGCTCTACAGAAATTTCGTGGCTATATAGAAGGTGCAGAAATTAAAGTTTTAACAGACCATCAGCCACTCAAATGGCTATTGACCTTAAAAACTCCTACAGAACGGCTTGCGAGATGGGCTCTACAACTCCAGATGTATAATTTAAAACTAGAATATACGGCAGGAAAACAAAACGTTGTGGCGAATATGCTGTCACGTCCATCCTGTCCCCACGAAAACAGCACTAACTTTAATTCATTTGAAATCGATTTTCCTAGAAAAGGCGCTGAAGAGTTTAGAAAGGAGCAGCTAAAAGATGAGGATTTGAAAGAGATTATTCAATCATTTGAAAACGATGACGAGAACGTAAGTAGACATACAAAACGAGGATATATAATGGTAAACGGTGTGCTTCATAGATTCTGCTCAGAAGAAGACCCTGAAAACGGTCAACTTGTGGTACCAAAAAATCTACGGGAGACAATTTTAATGAAGTTTCATGCTGATCCAACTGCAGGACATTATGGTATTGATCGTACAACAAATCGGATAACTCGACACAATTTTTGGCCAGGTATGCGTACACAAATCACACAGTATGTAAAGTCGTGTATTGAATGCAAGAAATATAAACCTACAAATTTGAAACCACCTGGATTGCTCCAAACGGTTTCGAGTAACCAGAGATTCGAAATCATTGCCTTGGATTGATTCGGTCCTTTACCTCCTACTGCGAAAGGTAAATGCTGTATCCTCGTCGCTGAAGACTTGTGTAGTCGTTGGGTGGAACTATTTGCATTGAGAGAAGCCACAGCAGAAGCTTGCGCTACAACTATGTTAAATGAAATTATAACGAGATTTGGTGTACCAAGGCGCATACATGCCGATAATGGAAGTCAATTTATTTCAGCTGTAATGCAAAAATTATCATATTGCCTAGGGATACAGCAAACATTTACTCCCCTGTACCATCCAGAAGCTAATCCTGTTGAACGAAAAAACAGGGACCTGAAAACTCAACTGTCAATCTACGTCGGAAAAGAGCATACTACTTGGGACGGATGTTTACCATCAATACGGTTCGCCATGAACACGGTTAAATGTGAAAGCACTGGTTTCTCAGCAACATACCTTATGTTTGGAAGAGAGCTAAGAAGCCCACTCGAAGCATATTATGACTTGAAACGAGTACTTTATTCAGAAAACTCCGTGCCACAAATAACGCCACATTTAACGAAATGGGCTAACACACTAAAACTAGCAGTGGAAGCACAAGAAAAGCTGCAAGATAGAAATAAACAATATATTTATACTAAGCGCCGATCACAACTATCATTTAATGTTGGAGATATGGTGCTCGTTAAAACCCACATACACAGCAAAGCAAGTTAAAAAGTAACGTCGAAATTCGCCACACGTATAGATGGACCATATCGTATCATAGCCGAGAAAGGATCGATCTGCTACGTTATTGCAACAAATGATAACCCAAATGACCCAATTGGAACGCATCATGCAACAGCACTGACTCCATATGAAGGTCCAAATGTAAACCCGAAATACATTCATAGAAAACGTGGCCGTCCACAAACAACACATATACCTGAACACAATACAACAAGCATGGAAACACAACTGCCTATGCGATACAACAACAATGCATCCGATACCTACAGTAACAATGCCAATGCACCAACAAGAGTTCTGCGTCCACGTAAATGATACCGTAAATGCTGGGCTCGAATCGTAACATCCGTGATCGTACAACTCGTCACGTAAAAACATGATTTTCGGATTATGACATACGTGAACGTACGACTTCGATCGTAATTTTTGATCGCAACATACGTGACGAGTGACTGAACGTACACGTTACGTTCAAATTTCATTCGATCACAAACCGGCATTCGTATACATACAAATTTCATGAAAAATGTAAGTAAATTGTTGAAATATATGAATAAATAAAATATAATAACACATTTCAAACTCTTATTATTAACAAATGTCGAATTCAAAAAAAAACTAAATCCAATCCAATAGGAAATAATGGCGGATTTCATGGCGAGACACCCAGGGCTGGTGAAGAATAATCTTCAAAACTCTGGAAATGGCAGAATTACCTCCAATAGACTTTGGGAGGAACTTTCTAATAGATTAAATGCTGAAGGGCCACCAGTTAAGGATGCAAAGATGTGGAGGAAGGTATATACAGCCGTTATTATATCTTTTGATGCTTGAAAGTAATACACTTGTATTTATTTCATTGCAGGATTTTGCTGATCAGAAGTATCAAGCAAAAAGAAGCTTTCCTTCAACAAACAGTCAAATAAAAAGACTGGTGGGGGACCATATAAGGAAAAAACAATAACTGCCACCGAGGAGGCTATCATTGAGGCGGCTAGCCTTGAGGTTTTTGTAGCAGGTGATGAAAATACAATTGCGTATGGCAGAGCTCGAGCAACGCTGACTTCATCAAAAAACATCGAGAGCTATAGTGCAAGCAGCGATGACGAATCATCGCAGGCAAAAAGAGGCAAGTCAGATCGACCTGCAAATAAAGAGGCTGGAATTGGAGACGCTGCAAATTAAAGCGAGAAGACCTCATTAATTTTTTTTAGAATATTTATTATTATATGCATATTTAGATTTAAGAAACTGACTGTGAATTCTCTTTCTTTTTTAGTTTTTAAGATAGAAAATTAATTGATATATGTTTTACAAAGATTACCGGAAGAATGACAAAGCTTTTTATACATGTCTGCCTTTAATTGGAGTATTATTGAATATTTATATATGTATGTACATTTGTACTTTTTTGCTTTGGTTTGTATTTTCATACATATACATATATTCAATGATACAATGCTCAACATCTGATCAACAGGCACATGTCTTTTGTGTATTGTTGGTCTTATTTACATATTTAAGGGTTGATTTGAGGCAGGTCAAATGTATTTAATATATAATTTTCTTCCGATCTGTTTGGATAATATTTATGTATATTTTAAGCTACGCAGCCAGCTGACTTGGCTTATCAAACCTGCCTTTGAAAATATTCAAGTACATAGGTACTTACATCATTGTACTGAATAACACATATAAAATGCTGTAGGAAATTTCTTTATAGGTACCTCCCCTCCCACCCATAGTCCAAATAATAACTAAATATTTTTTTATTTATTCAATTGTTATCAAATATTTTATTTATTTCAATTTTTCAATTTATTAATAATTCATACTTCATGGTTAATATGCATACATTTTATGCAAATTAACGTTTTATAAATATGCAATGGATTTCGTGTGCACAGAAATTCCAAGTGTGCAAATGCCGTCGGCAAAACACTATTTGCATGCATATTTCAATTTGCATACATTTTCCTAACATTTTAATTTATTAACAAAAAGGGATGGGATAATTCATAAATGTATGATTAATTTACATACATTTCATGAAAGGGCATATTTTGGGTATATGAATAGGTTTTTGTTTGTAAAGAAATAAGCAAAATTTCTGCAATTTGCATCAACATAAAACAAGCAAATATATTGCTATTATTATATTAATTAAGTTCAAATTCATATTAAATCATAAAACAAGCAAATATATTGCTACAAGTAATAAAATTTAAATTTAATTAATCCTACTAAATACCTATATTCCCACAAAGAAATCATATTAAGAGAAAATCCAGAGAATTTATACACTAGCTGAAACTGTTGACAGAGAATTTTTTGCTGTTAACTGGTTAACATTGAAATTGGATTGTGTGTGGTGAAGTGCAAGACGTGTTCAAATGCAAAAAAGTTGGAATCTAGCAAAAACGCCTTCTCATTGTGTTTAAATTCTCTGGTATCAGTAATGGGCCCTTAACTGTTTGTGCACACGTTTGTATCGTTTTTATTTACATATGAAATCAATAAGTGGGTGGGTGTAGGCCAAAAATTGAGTGGGTGTTTTCGTAGGGAGTAAGTGGCATGTCTTTCGAAATTAAAATGACGTTTTGACTAAAATTACGCTATAATCTGAAATCGTAGAATACAAAAGATAGCTGCTTAATGCAAGAAAAAACTATAAAGAAAATATTCAATCGATGGGTTAAATATGGCAAATATTAGAGCTCGTGATATTCGATTAATCGCATATTCGAACTATTCGATTACTCTAATATTGAATTTTCAGAATTCGATTGTTTAAATCTACATCGCACATCGTCGATAATTCGAATTATTGCTTGTTATCGATTATTCGATAATCGCTGCTGAACAATTATTCGAATATTAAAATATACATCGTTGAGTTGCGGTTATTTGAATTATCTAAATAAATCACCTATTCGAATGGCGAATTTCTATTAATAAATGTACAAAAATCTAAAATCGAATAACCGGATACTCGATTAATCGAGTTATTTGAATATTTTTAAGTGCGCTAGTAATTAGTATAAAATACGCATACATTTTAATCTAATATTTTTTGATTTGATATATAATGGAAACAAAAAATTTTGTATGTACAAATTTATAGAAAGAAAGGCATACATGTTAGAGAAACAATGTAAGATAAATAACATAAATATAGTTTAAACAAGTAAAGGAGCACACATACTTAGATACTCATATATTTAGGTATATCCTTTTGTGACTGCATGCACTGTGCTAACATCAATCGATTGATTTATAACTAGGTTTATTGCCTTTTGTATGTGTCGAATACTTGAAGTATATCTTTTATGCGATACTTGTAGAGTGTTAATACCAGCTTTGCGTGTTTCGTGCACACATTCGCATGTTTATGGCGTTTGCCACACCACCGAAATGTTAGTTGAAATTGATTTGCGAGGTCATTGGAAGGTGTTTTTTTTCATAACACTCTGCACTTGACATTCTAAGGAGAAATACGGTTTTATTAAAGAGAAGTTTAGTGGTGTGTTGGTAGCGTGCTCCGTCTACCACACCAAGGATCCTGGGTTCAAGACCCGGACAAAGTAGTAACATCGAAAATTTAGAAACAAGTTTTTTCAATTAAAAAAAAAGTTTTTCTAAACGGAGTCAACCCTTGGCAGTGATTTGGCAAGCATTCCGAGTATACTTCTGCCATGAAAAGCAAAAGGTATGTGCCTTGCAGATATCGTTCGGAGTCGGCATTAAACATGTAGGTCCAGTCCCCCCAATTTGTAGGAGCACCTTGCATCTATTTTTGTTTTTTTGTACTTATTCAAAAACAACTGCAACTATAGGCGTATAATTTCAAATTATAACATCATGATTGTGATCAGAAATGGCGCTTAACCTTTCGATCAGGATCAATCGGATCTCAGAATAATTTCCGGCAGTTTCTGGATGAATTCGGTACAATTTTAGGATTGTTTGACGGTGCATAACGGGCTGATTTCGAATTAATTTTCGCATCGTTCATTTCCGATCTATTCAGCACGATTTTTGAGATATATTTTGGCATGCTATGATGTCTTTTTAGTGCATGCCGAATTCACGTCCAATATGTTAGTCCAATATGGAGTCGCCGTGGTGTAATGGTAGCGTGCTCTGCCTGCCCACCAAAGATCCTGGGTTCAAGCCCCGGACAAAGTAACATCGAAAATTTAGAAAACAAATTTTCAAATAAAAAATAAATTTTTCTAAGCGGGGTCGGTCCTCGGCAGTGATTTGGCAAACACTCCCAGTGTATTTCTGCCCTGAAAAGCTACTCAGTGAAAATTCATGTGCCTTGCGGATGCCGTAGTCGGTATCAAGCACGTAAGCCACATCCCGCCAATTTTTACGGAAAATTAAAATGATCATGACGCAAATTGAAATAGAAGCGCGACAAACCATCCTACACCTAAATATCTAACCACTTCTTTGTGGCTATATTTTCAAAGCACGTTTCGCAACCAACCGAACATACGCAAAATTACTAATTATTTTTTTTTTTTTTTGTTTTGTTTGTACTCTAATTATTTTCTCATATATCAACATCTTAATATACATATTTGCTTTATTTTTTGTACTCCAATTCACTTGATAATAAATGAATTGTGGTTTTAGTTCTTACGTCTCTTGATATATCCATTACAAAAGTACATACATACATATTGTTACGAATATTAGCAAAACTAAGGGGTGCTGCTATCTCTAGGCCGATGCTAAGCAGTGACGTGAATTCACATCAATAATTCAATCATTATGTATCTACATAAACGAAACAATAATTGCGTCTACACATATGTACCATGTACGTATACGATATGCGGAGAAAAATTATGCGCTATAAGAAATTGTTACGAATTTACTCTTATTTGCCCTTTTGCTAAGTTCGTATCGCTACACTGTTGAATAAATAACTCCAACATTGAATAATGGGAAAATTGCCTTTATTAAAGTACTTCACAATAACACTTATACTTTGCAACTAGCTTGCTTAACAACCAAATTGATTGATAGTTCAAATGAAAATCTACTATTGCCCGCCAGATTGCGTACTTAATCAATAACTGCTTGATAGCTCAACTCAAAATGAATTCCAGCGCCTCTTCATTTGCTGCCTTTTATACTCTCTGATTTCAACGTTCGCATCTTCTAGGCGCTTCCATTTCCAGAATCTTCTAGTCCATCAGCTCTCAAACTTCTCAGCTGTAACTACAATTGCACGATTTTATAGCTTCTCTCATTGCATACTTTCAGGAGTATCTCAGATATATGCATGTGTTTGTGCATTGACTCTCCGCTGCTCGTATACGTACATGGTACATATGTGTAGACGCAATTATTGTTTCGTTTATGTAGATACATAATGGTTGAATTATTGATGTGAATTCACGTCACTGCTTAGCATCGGCCTAGAGATAGCAGCACCCCTTAAATTTGCTAATATTCGTAACACTGCCCTCCACCTAAATCTGATCGTCCCGATCAGACAAATCTCCCGATCTAAACGCTGCTAGCATCGCCAAGTGTACCACTCTTCTATTTCGTGATTTCCCAATTGCTTGTATGCGGTAGATGACATCACTATCGCCTTCACAATTCTGTACGGGCCTTCCCAACTGCACCGATATTGGGATGGAACACCTTTCCGCCGGTGAGGGTTGTATAGCAGTACCAAATCTCCTTCCCGGAAACCTTCCGAATTATTTGCCTTGTCGTACCTGTGTTTCATCTTACTACTCACTATCCTGGATCGTCCCCTCGCACTCTGTTGCTTGGCCAATGAACTACTTCGTAGAGCTTGCGCTTGACGGATTGGCTTCGCATAATCAGTGTCGTTCCCACGTTTCACAACAGTAGTGCGCTCCGGCTTGAAACTACCCTCGCATTCTTTCTCGGAAATTCGTTGCTTCGTTTTCCTGCGTCTTTTAAGTTTTGTCAATGCCAGTGTTTCTCTCGCAGGTACTTTTGATTTTGCTTTATTTGGCCCATTCGACCTATTAACCTTTGCCTTTGACTTCCGTGGTTTTTGTCGAGTCTTCTCCACCAGTACTCGATTACTACTGAATCCTTTCTGCAAACTGAAGTTAAGTGGTATATCCTGGTTCCTGTACCGCATCACCCTTTCCTGCATATCGATCTTGATGTCATGGTCAACCAAGAAGTCCACTACCAATATGACTTCATCAACGATCTCCGCCACAACGAATTTGTGTAAAACCATGACCTTCCAAATTAAGACTTCACAGATCACTTCTCCCCGGACTTGGTTTTACTCGCCAGTGACCGTACGCAACCTCGCTCCAGGTAATGACTTTACTCTCCTGTAGACCAAATCAGATCGAATCAAGGAATGAGATGCGCCCGTATCGACAGTCCGTACACGTTCTTTGCCATCCACATTTCCTCTGACGTTAAGACTACTCGATTTTCTTCCAATTTGCGAGACAGATATCACAGGACATTCAACAGCTGGAGCTAGCTCTCAATTTTTACATCTGGCACGCTGTTGCTCATCTCCTCCAATTTTGCGTTTACGGCCAGCCAAGTTGGAACTACCAGCACCGGTGTTGCAATGACGTGAAATGTGACTTGGGTTACCGCACTTGAAACATTTCATAACTCCGACATTTTTCTGTTGTAACCCCTTCAGTGCTTAAAAAATTGTGTCTACCCAATCTGGCCTTTCCACTTCCACGCGATGAGCTTTGTATGCGCCCTTACTCAAAAGTGACGCTGTTCCCTGAGTCAGTGCATGGGATACCGTTTCTTCAAATGTGGGTTTTGGGTTTGCATATGTCGCTCGCTTCGTTTCTACGTCCCGTATGCCATTTATAAAACTCTGGATTTTTACCCTCTCGGTGTACTCCACGGGTGCGTCCGCATTTGCCTAATGAGCCAACCTTTCAACATCCGAAGCAAACTCCTGTAATGTCTCATTTGCTTTTTGGTAACGGTTTTGCAATTCTATTTGGTAGATCTGTTTCCTGTGTTCGCTTCCGTATCTTCGTTCTACAGCAGCCATCAATGCTTCGTAACTGTTACGTTCGTACTCTGGGATGGTCTGTAGGATCTCAGCAGCTGGTCCTTTTAAAGCCACGAACAATGCTGCAACTTTATCTTCGGCATTCCAGTTGTTCGCTGCTGACGTCTTCTCAAATTGAAGCTTAAATACCTGGAAAGGAACAGAACCCTCAAACGTTGGTGATTTTACCTTCAGAGTAGACGCTGAAGTGATTGGACGGTTCAATTGTAACTCCTGAATCCGATCTTTCAAAGCATCCATCTCAGCCTCCATTTTATCTTGTCGTTCACTAAAACCCTCCAACTGCGATGATATGCGATCCTCTGGCGCTTTCAACTGCTGAGCCAACTGAAATATCATATATGTCTTCTATTCTTCCAGTTAAGATGCCATATTTGTGGATATTTGTAATGAAATTTCTGTTATACGTGTTTCTTGTGCTTCAATCTTGGGTGTTATACGGTTCTCCTGCGACTCTAGTTGCGATGCCATATATGTTTTCTGTTCTTCCAGTTGAGATAACATTTGCGACGACATTTCTGAAATACGCGTTTCTTGTGCATCAATCTTCGATGTAATCTGTGTCGACATTTCTAAAATACGCGTTTCTTGTGATTTCATTTGAGATGCCATATATGCCTTCTGTTCTGCCAGTTGAGATGACACTGTCGATGTTTGAGCAGATATTGCCGCCAAAATCATGTTCAAGTCTGTGCTCGTAACTGTCTGCGATGTTTCGGTTTTCTCCTCAATTTTTGTTGTTGTCTCGTCGCCATCAGGATGAAAGACATCATCGTCACATTAATTCCCTCCGACTCCATTACCTCTCGTAGCCGTGCTTGAAGTTCGACCTTATTGGCGGTTGTATTCAATCCACGGTTCTCCGTTGATGGATCCTTAATTCACTTAACTTTGCCGTGTCCAAGATGTATTCGCAATCTTCGGAATTTATTCAACAATTCCTCTTCTGACACCAATTGTAACGAATTTACAGCAAATCCTCTTATTTGCCCTTTTGCTAAGTTCGTATTGCTAAACTGTTGAATAAATAACTCCAATATTGAATAACGGAAAAATAGCCTTTATTAAAGTACTTCACAATAACACTATTACTAGCTTGCTTAACAACCAAACTGATTGATAGTTCAAATGAAACTCTACTATTAACCGCCAGATTGCGTGCTTAATCAATAACTGCTTGATAGCTCAACTAAAACTGAATTCCAGCGCCTCTACATTTGCTGCCTTTTATACTCTCTGATTTCAACGTTCGCATCTTCTAGGCGCTTCCATTTCCAGAATCTTCTAGTCCATCAGCTCTCAAACTTCTCAGCTGTAACTACAATTGCACGATTTTATAGCTTCTCTCATTGCATACCTTCAGGAGTATCTCAGATATATGCATGTGTTTGTGCATTGACTCTCCGCTGCTCGTATACGTACATGGTACATATGTGTAGACGCAATTATTGTTTCGTTTATGTAAATACATAATGATTGAATTATTGATGTGAATTCGCGTCACTGCTTAGCATCGGCCTAGAGATAGCAGCGCCCCTTAGTTTTGCTAATATTCGTAACAATTTGTATGAAACCGATAGATAAACTTGTCATGTGGGATGCCAAAACAAATAGCAGGGCACTTCAAAACTCCACTCATTTACTCACAGATCCGTACTTATTCCTTTGTACTTTTATATATTTAAGGGCCCGTTAATGATACTTAGCATAGACTTGACTTGACTTGAGAACTGTCACTTACAGTTATGTTAAATGAACATTGCATATTACTGATTACTCAAAACTTAGCAACACTTTACTTGACTTAGAAGTCTGTTGAATTGAGTTTCTATGTAAGTTCTAAATGACGTTTACATTTTGAATTGCCATTTGTTTGCACTTCATTTTGACATTTTGTCATACAAATTGACATTTATTGATTATGATGCCAGATTGTATGCGCTAAGTGGAGTATAATCGTGGCTAAGTTGCCAAGTTTATGCCAAGTCAAGTCAAGTCTATGCTAAGTATCAGTAATGGGCCCTTTATTGTCAAAATTGCCTTAAATATCGAACAGTCACATTGCTATTTTATATACTCCGGGCTTTGTTATTGTACTGGCACAGCCAAAGTATTAAGAAAAATATTTACGTTTTACCCCTTACATAAACTTCGTTCACCATGTAATATGAACTTTTCAAGTGTGTTATGCTTTTCGCCGGTCATCAAGCAAGGAGCTACTTAAGAGAACGCTGTCAACACTGCCGTTCTAGCCAAGTGCGCAAGAAAATAGCCAAGATAACATATTAAACAATACCAGACGGTCAAAAAAGTAGTAATATCATGACAACGGCAAAAGGCAGAGGTGTGCGCTCGATGGTGATGTGTGATTTCAAATATTCACCCCTATTATGGTTGTCAACGTGAGAAAATTAGTGTCGACGCTCATGAATTGGTATCGGCGTTGTCAAAGTCGATAACTATTGACGGGTGTTGATGCTTTTTTGGTATCGGCTAAAACAATATTGAAGTTGTGTTGACGTGACGTGGCACAAAATTTGTCAACATAGTTTTTGGAGACGACAAGCGCCGCAATACGAAATTCGGCTATTAAAAATCGGTAAAATTATTTATTTATTTTTAATTAAATTTCAGAAAAAGGCAAAAATAACCAATAAAAACCAATTCACGGAGCTTGTTGCAGAAGTTTCAACAAATTTTAAGTCGCAATGGCAAGGTATTGGAAACCAAATTAGAATGAGGTCTCCTAAGCTAGCCCAAACTTTTCAGCCCAATCAACAAAACGAGACCGTACTATATTGCACAATATTTAATGCTAACTTAATAAGGGTCAATTAAATTTATTACACTTGTTTTTTAAAAAATAATCCGGATTAAATTAGCATTAAATATGCTGTAATTAAATACGGTCTCGTTTTTTGATTGTGCTGAAAAGGTTGGGCTAGCTTAAGAGACCTATTGGAATGCTCCCGGACCACCGCTCAAAAATGCTGAAGGTTGGCAAAAGGTGAAAAACTATTTATTTTACTACGTATATACATACATAGTTTAACTTTTTTTGAAATTCAAAGTTTGGAGAGACCTTAAATGCAAGGTCAAAAGAAAACTTTTCCACAATAAACAAGAGTGCCGTGCCACGCGAGGAGGAGAATACAGGCAATTGGTGTTAAGCCCACTGGAGGAGCAGGTTACGAATTTAGTACATTGTTAAAAAAACGTTTTAAATCACACTAAAAATCAAATAGCATCTTAACAAATTGTAAATAAACAATTGTCAAAAGTATAGGGATCATAGTTTTTCTATAAAATTATCGATAACACGTCAACGTCAATACATTGTTTTAGGAAATACCCATTCTGCATTGACATGACGTTGATGTGCCGATACGACATGATGGCGATGACAATACGAAGTGATGGTTGACATTGACAACCATAATAGGAGTGATTTAAAGAGAAACGGGTTTGTTGCGTTATGTTGTGATAGGAACTTAAATATTAATATTTCCTCCTCAAATAATTAACCCTTCGACTAAGTTTTTCTTTTGTAGGGACCGCTTTTGTCTATTTTTGAAAGAGTTTCGATTCTTCACGAACCAGTTTCCAGTTCTTTCAGATATTTATTTCGGATCTGATTAGGTTTAGGGTTTAGGTTCAAGTTTAGCTGTAGTCTTGGTCTCTTTACATCCAATTTCAGTTCTCGTAAGTCAAGGAACTGTCTATAAGACTTTAAAGTACCCAGTTATTTGTTTCGGTGCATTACTTGTGGGCACGTGTATATAATTTTATTCTACGAGGTTTGTTCGGTAAATCTTATAAGCCATATTCGACTTATTAAAAAAAACAAAAACTATGCATAAGCAGAATCATAAGTTTGCTAGGCTATAGCGTCTCGATGTTTCGCAGTCTCAGCATTGCGTAATATTGTGACATCGATGGGGGGAACAAGGGAGTGCTAAACGAGCATCCTATGGAAAATCGTTAATTTTCGAATTGCTGTGCCAATGTCTTTCAAATATATCACACTTTGACGTACCAAGGACGAAGAATTTAGCAGTAGTATCAAAAAAAGGTTTCCTCCTCTTTGTCTACAAGGAAGACTAAGACTAAGTCCTACTACAAGGAAGACTAAGACTAAGTCCACTGCTACAACAACAACTAAGTCCTACCTTACTTACATCATTAGCACTAACTGTTTAATGGATTATGGCCGTCCAACAAGGCACGCTAGTCCCAACTTCGATCTGCTAACTGGCGCCAATTGGTCACACCAAGGTAGTTTAAATCGTTTTTCCTCTGCTTCCATATGTGGTTCCGATAAAAATATATTCTTAACCGTATTATCATCATTCATTCGCATAACAGCGTAGCCGCTGCATTTTAATTCGCTGGACTATGTTGATATCCACGGAAAGCTCATCACTAAATCTTCTTCGGTACTCGCCATCGCCAACGCGTAGAGGTCCGTAAATCTTTCGGAGAACTTTTCTCTTGAACACTTCCAGAGCCCCTTCATCTGATGTTGTTATGGACCATTTTTCTGCACCATATAGCAGTATGGGTACGATTAGTAACTTGTAGAGTATGATTTTCGTTTGCCGAGAGAGGACTTTACTTTTAAATAGCTAACCTAGTCAGAATTGGAAAGCGTGATTTTGATGATGTTGTTATTTGTGTTGATGCTGGTTCTCAAATAAACGAAGTCTTCCACTATTTCTAAATTATTGCTGCCAACAGTGGCGTGGTTTCCAATGTGCAAATGCGGTGACTTATTGCGTGATGACAGCAGATACTTCCTCAACCACCATCAAACCCATTTTTTCAGCTTCTTTTTCCAGATTGGAGTAAGCAAACCTAAAGGGCCGGTGTTCAGGCCGATGATATCAATGTCGTCAGCAAACGCCAGTAGTTGCACGCTGTTATAGAATATTGTTCCAGATCGGTCAAATTCTGCAGCTTGTATTATTTTTTCCAGCATTAAATTGAAGAAAACGTAAATTAGGGGGCCACCCTGGTTAGTTTCAAACGGCTCGGTTAGGTCCTTCCCAATTCAGACTGGGCTGATGGTGCTTCTCAACGTCATTCCAACCAAACTCAGACATAGTGGAATAAAGGCAGTTCCTTTTTGTGCTCTCGAAGGCGGCTTTATAGTCGGCGAAGAGGTGATGTGCGTCAATAATTTTTTCGCGGATCTGTTCGATGTTAGATTTCCGAGGTCTGTAGCTTGGGTCCAATCAGCCGCTTGACGGTGGGCTTCAATATTTCGCACAAATCCAGTTCCACGCAAACCCAATTCAGCGCACTCATTTTTATTTGGCCATGTATGTAGTACAAACTAGTTTCAGAATTATGTTCAAACTTTTAAACGAATACCTTTTTAGAATAAAAATATTTCTATGTACTGAAATATCCAGTAACTTAATTAGCAACCCTCGGGGCTGTTTACTTTCTGAAATGTTTATTTATTTATGTAAAGTGTTGGCAAAAGGTGTTGCTGCCGTTTTGTTTATTCCTTCTGTTGCGTTATATTTTTGTGTGAGAACTGGCAGCGAAATTAAAAGGCAAATGAACTTTACCATGGTATAAATATTACAAGGTAAAACCGGTGAGAGCCGAAATGATGTTTAAAAAAATTTTTTATTCTCACTGCTCTCACATTTTAATTTTTTTATTTTGGTTTTGTTTTCATAACAGAAATATAACAAACTGTAATATATTTGGTAATTCTATACGACAGCAAGACACTCTTAAAACACTTCAAGAGGGGTTTCAAAAGACACGTCTTGGATCCAGGATCTCGAATCCAAAAGCGAAGGTGAAAAAGTTTGGGTCTGTCAAGAGATATTTGCAAAAGAAATTTTGAAAATTTTCATGTGGTTGTTGTAATTTTGATGATTTTGTGGTCCCCACAAAAAATTGTGAACATAATAGTTTTGCTCGGATATAGTTTTAGTCTTCAAACCGGTGGTGGACCCACCCAAGTTAATTTTTTATAAGCGCGGTCAAAGGCCGCCAATGCAGTAAGGTGTTCTGCATAAAAATACTATGGGTTCCACCCTCGGTTTCGTAGCACTCCGGGGTCATTTTTCGTTTTTCGTTAATATCTTTACTTTTTTTTTGGTGGGAATGAAATCTCAACGGTCAACCACATTCCAGAATTTTCAATTAAGAATTGTATTGTGGTTTCCCACAAAAAGAAGCATCAGGCCACTATCCTCTTCTGAGGAATTTTCTTCAACAAATTGTTGTGTCAAAGTTTACGTAAGAGATACATACCTACTAATAATAACAATTTGGTATGACATATATCCGAGGAGATTAAGGTCTAGCTTTCCATCCAATTTGAAGGCTACGTATCATGCATTAATTTTTCTACGAACTGGCTTGCCTAAATACATGTATTATGCCGAGCCAAAACTTTATCTACTAAGGCAGACGAACTTTTGATGCCAAGGTAATGCCGAGGGAAAAACGATACCATTTATACACATTTTCCTTATATTTTTGATGGATAGGCCAACACACCAGCTCTAGAACACGGCGGCAGACTTTGGCCGTTCAGCTTTTTTGCGGGCGTGGGCAAGTTATGGGAAGATCTCCGATGAGTTCGGAGAAGCAGGTGGAATAAGACTTTGATCTCACTTGGTGCCCCCTGTTGGCGTCAGTTATCTCGAAACAGGGTTAGCTGGAGTGACTTGTTACGCAACGACCAGCATTTCCTAAACGGTTAAACGCCAATTAACGAATTTAACTTCCAACCACGAGGAACATTTGAGACTGCTGATCTCTTATGAAGTGAAGTTTCAGCATATTTAAGGGTTAAAGACGTATCAACCAAGTGAAGAAGGATGAATGAAAAATCAATAGGGGTGGTCTCCAACATTCGCTTCTTAATTAGAAGAGGTTAAGAAGTAAGGTATTTTCTTTTGTCCCTTTGCAAAAATAGGACGTGTTGAGGCATACACTATATTGGCAATTAATTTGTTTGCAATATACATAAAAACGAATTTCAAAACTTTTCGAAATATTTTTTTTACTTATTTTATAAGCATTTTATTTTTTGGCATTAAAAAAAGTGAAAAATGTCATACCAACAATTTTTTGTGTTTTCTTTGCTTTGGCATTTCCACAAAGTTTAAGAGAGTGATTTTAAATTTGGGGGTATACTTCTGCCTGCTATATGGTGTTTCAAATTGTATTGTCACGAATATTAGCAAAACTAAGGAGTGCTGCCGTCTCTAAGCCGATGCTAAGCAGTGACGTGAATGCACATCAATAATTCAACCATTATGTATCTACATAAACGAAACAATAACTGCGTCTACATATATGTACCATGTACGTATACGAGCAGCGGAGAGTCAATGCACTAACACATGCATATATCTGAGATACTCCTATAAGTATGAAATGAGAAAAACTATAAAATTGTGCAATTGTAGTTACCGCCGAGAAGTTTGAGAGCTACTGGACTAGTAGATTCTGGAAGCGCCTAGAAGATGTATAAAATTGTGCAATTTTAGTTATACCTGAGAAGTTTGAGAGCTCATGGACAGTGCTAGTAGATTCTAGAAAATGCGAACGAGGAAACCAAAGAGTATAAAAGGCGACAGATGTAGAGGCGTTGAATTCAGTTTGATTTGAGTTGTCAAGCAGTTACGACTAAGACGATATGTAGCGAGCAATAGCAGTATTATTTTGAATAGTGGAACTTCATTTGAGCTATCAGTTTGGTTATTAAGCTATTCGTTGCACAGTTTGAGTGTTATTGTGAAGTATTTTAATGAAGGCCATTTTTCCATTATTCAATATTGGAGTTATTTATTCAACAGTTTAGCGATACGAACTTAGCAAAAGGGCAAATAAGAGGAATTGCAAGTAAATTCGTAACAATTGTTGTCAGAAGAGGAATTGTTGAATAAATTCCAGAGGACAACAAGGACATGGCAAAGTTCAGTGAATTGAAGATCCAGCAACTGAAGAAGGAGTTGGAGAGCCGTGGATTGAATACAACCGGCATTAAACTCGAACTTCAGGCACGACTACGAGAGGCAATGGAAGCAGAAGGAATTAACGGGGAAGAGTATGTCTTTCATCTTGATGTCGACGAGACAACAAAAATTGAAGAGAAAAACGAAACATCGCAGAGAGTTACGAGCACAGACTTGAACGTGATATTGGCTGCAATATCTGCTCAAACATCGATAGTAACATCCAAGATGGAAGCACAAGAGACGCGTATTTCAGAAATGTCGACACAGATAACATCCAAGATGGAAACACACACAGAAGACATATATGGCATCCCAACTGGAAGAGCAGAAGGCATATATGGCATCCCAACTGGAATCACAGGAGGCACGTATTTCAGAAATGACGTCGCAAGTGTCATCTCAACTGGAAGACTAAAAGACATATATGGCATCTCAATTGGAAGCGCAAGAGGCGCGTATATCTGAAATGTCGGCAGAAATTTTGGAACAGGTATCATCAAAACTGGAAGCGCAGGATGCAAAAATGGCTCAATTTCAGGCAGAAGTAGATGATTTAAAAGGTCGTATGGAGCAGTTACAACTAAATCGCCCAGCTGTTTCAGCGAGTAATCCAAAGGTAAATACACCATCCTTTGACGGTTCTGTTCCTTTTCAGGTCTTTAAGCTACAGTTTGAGAAGACCGCAGCAGTGAACCAATGGAATGCTGAAGATAAAGTTGCAGCTCTGTTCGTGGCACTGAAAGGGCCTGCCGCGAAAATCTTACATACCATCCCAGAGTACGTGCGGAACCATTACGAAACATTGATGGGCGCTTTAGAGAGACGTTACGGAAGCGAGCATAGGAAACAGATATCCCAAATTGAGTTGCAAAACCGCCACCAAAAAGCAAATGAGACATTGCGGGAGTTTGCTTCAGATATTGAAAGATTGGCTCATCTTGTAAATGCGGACGCACCCGTGGAATACACTGAAAGGGTAAAAATCCAGAGCTTCATAAATGGCATACGAGATGTGGAAACGAAGCGGGCTACATATGCGAATCCAAAACTAACGTTTGCTGAAACGGTATCGCATGCACTGACTCAGGAAACAGCCTCACTTTTGAGTAAGCCAGCGTACAAAGCTCATCGCGTGGAAGTGGAAAAGCCAGACTGGGTAGGCGCAATTTTGGAAGCATTGAAGGGTACGCAGCAGAAGAATAATGATGCAGTCAAATGCTTTAAGTGTGGAAAGCCAGGGCATATTGCGCGTTATTGCAACACCAACCCTAACAGTTCCAACAATGTGGGTGGTCGTAAACGCAGGGCAGAAGGAGATGAGCAAACCTCCAAAACAAATCAATCGTTAAACTAAAGCGAGTCAGCAGCAAGGCGCGACAGCTGACTCCCTCAATTGAATGCCCCATAATCTCTATCTCACAAATTGGAAGAAGGTCGAGCAATCTTACTGTCGGGGGACATGTGGATGGAAAGGAACGTTTACTAACTGTAGATACGGGTGCATCTCATTCCATCATTCGAGCGGATTTAGTCAACAAGAAGATAAGACCATTGCATGGAGTAATATTGCGTACAGCCACTGGAGAAGACATCCAGGTAATTGGAGAAGTAGAATGTGAAGTAGCAATTGGGAACGTCACGGTACTACACAATTTTATAGTGGCAGGTATTGTTGATGAAATCATAATTGGAGTGGACTTCTTAATCAACCAAGGCATCAAAATCGATATGCAAAGCAAGACGATGCGATATAAGAACATGGATGTGCCACATACTTTCGGCTACGAGAGAGGCTACAGCAGTAAACGAGTGCTGGTGGAAGAGAGTCAGCAAATACCACCAAAATCAGAAGCAGTCATCTGGGCAAAGGTTGGTGGAGATTGTGGGACAAACAAATTGTGGGTTGTCGAAGCAGCAAATAAATCAGCACTGAACATACTTGTAGGAAAAACCCTGGCTATGACAAAACAAGATGGACGTATTCCGGTAAGAGTACTCAATGAGTTCAAGTCACCATTCAATTTGACCAAAGGAGCTATTTTGGAAAGATACCAAGAGGCCGAAGTAGTTATTAACTGTGAACAGCTCCAGGAACACGTTTTATCTAGTAATACTGATCTTTCAAATAATATCACGGCATGGACGCATGGGCTAGAGGAAGCCTATCAGAGTAAGGCAAAACAACTGCTCCTAAAATACGCGAACATATTTGACCAGGATAGTTCCAAACCAGGCCGCACCAATGTTGTGAAACATCAAATTGACACGGGAGATGCGAGGCCGATCCGTCAAGCTCCACGTAGTGTTCCACTGGCGAAGCGGGAAGTTGTGAGTCAAATCATACAAGAAATGAGTGACAGCGGCGTCATCGAACCATCAGCTAGTCCATGGAGCCCACCGGTAGTACTTGTAAAGAAGAATGATGGAAAAATGAGGTTTTGCGTGGACTACCGGAAGTTGAATGACGTTACGAAAAAGGATAGCTACCCGTTGCCAAGAATTGACGACACTCTGGACTCGCTATCTGGTACGAAATGGCTTTCCACACTGGACTTGAAAAGCGGCTACTGGCAAGTTGAGTTGAAGGAGGAAGATAAAGAGAAAACAGCCTTCAGTGTCAGTGATGGTCTTTGGCAATTTACAGTGATGCCTTTTGGACTTTGTAATGCACCAGCTACTTTTGAAAGACTCATGGACCAGGTACTGAAAGGACTACATTGGAAAACATGCTTGGTGTACCTGGACGACATCATCGTATTGGGCAAGAGTTTAGATGAACATCTTAAGAACTTGGAGGAAGTTTTCCAGAGAGTAGCTGGCGCTGGTCTGAAGTTAAGTCCCAAAAAGTGTACGCTGTTTAAAAAGGAAGTAAATTATTTGGGCCACAAGGTAACGACAGAAGGTGTCTGTACAGCGAATGAAAAGATAGAGGCAGTAAAGGATTTGCCAAGATCACAGAATCTGCATGAATTGAGAAGTTTCCTTGGGCTGTGCACATATTACCGCCGATTTGTACCAAATTTTGACAGCGTAGCCCATAGTCTCCACGAGCTAACAAGAAAAAATAAAGCTTTTGAATGGAAGAAGGAGCAAGAAGTAGCTTTCCAAACATTGAAAGAGCGGTTGTGCACTGCCCCAATGTTGGCATACCCGATTCCAGGAGCAACGTTTATTCTAGATACAGATGTGAGCGGATATCCTATAGGAGGCCTTTTATCACAACTGGTCGATGGACAAGAGAAGGTAGTTGCATATTACAGCCGTTCAATTGGAAAACCAGAGAGGAACTATTGCGTTACATGGAGAGAGCTGTTGGCATTGGTAGAGTGCATTAAACATTTTCACAAATAACTCTACGGCCAGCGATTCCGTGTCAGGGCAGATCACGCAGCGTTGAAATGGCTTCTGCAGTTCCGTAATCCGGAAGGACAATTGGCACGGTGGATCGAGCGACTACAAAGCTATGACTTTTCCATTGAGCATCGAAAAGGTAGTACCCATGGAAATGCTGATGCAATGTCACGAAGACCATGTAGTCTGGAATGCAAGCACTGTTCAAAGGCCGAGGCTAAAGAAGACATTATAGATGTCCGGCTAATGACTATAACGTGTACGGATGAATGGGACAAGGAACAACTAAGAAAGTGTCAGCTAGAAGATACAGATCTCTCACATGTTATGCAAGGGCTCGAACGAAACGAAGACCAAGCAGAGAGGAGATGTCAGCAGAGAGCCCCATTGCGAAGTCATATTGGGCACAGTGGAACAGTTTAGAATTGATATCCGGTTGCTTGCATCGAGTATGGGAGAGTGAGGATGGTCAATGCAAGAAGAAACTGATAGTCGTTCCCAGGAAGAGGATTCCTTAGGTGCTCAGCGAGCTGCACAATGGTCCAAGTGGAGGTCATCTTGGAATCACGAAGACACCCGAGAAAATTAAGCAGATATTCTATTGGGTTGGTTGCCGTCAGTCGGTCACCGAGTGGATTGCCAACTGCGAGGTATGCAACAGAGCGAAAGGGCCCAAAACCCGAAAGGATCGCCATGGATGTCGCAGTTCCATTTCCTACTAGCAACCGCGGAAACAAATACGTACTGGTGGTTATGGATTATTTCAGTAAATGGCCAGAGGTATACCCAATCCCAAACCAAGAAGCAGAAACAGTAGCAGAAGTGGTTAAAAACGAATGGGTTGCAAGGTATGGTGTACCAATGGAGTTACACTTGGGTATTCGAAAAACACGGACAACTGCATTGCATCCTCAGTCCGATGGTATGGTGGAACGCTTCAATAGAACATTGGAGGAGCATTTAAGGAAAGTAGTACACAAGTACCATAAGGACTGGGATACACACATATCATTATTCTTGATGGCCTACCGATCGGCAGTACAGTACGCAACGGGCCAAACTCCCGCAAAGGTAATTTTTGGCAATGACCTTCGACTCTCAGCTGATTTGAAGTATGGGATAGATGCCGATGCGGAGAGGAATGTCAAGAAATCCACTGGTGTCTTGGAAGAAGAGCTGAGAGAGATACACGATCTGGTAAGGCAACTAGTAAAGATTATTAGTGACAAGATGAAAGCGAGGTACGATAAAGCAATTAATTTGGAAGGGTTTCAGGAAGGAGATTTGGTGCTGCTATACAACCCACAACGAAAAAAAGGTTTGTCCCCGAAATTGCAGTGTAACTGGGAAGGCCCATACAAAGTTGTAAAACGGATCAACGATGTAGTGTACCGCATACAAACCATTGGCAAACCACGAAACAAAATGAAAGTGGTTCATTTGGAGAAGCTAGCAGCGGTTAAACGGAGAGATTTGTCTAATCGGGACGATCAGACTTAGGTGGCGGGCAGTGTCACGAATATTAGCAAAATTAAGGAGTGCTGCCGTTTCTAAGCCGATGCTAAGCAGTGACGTGAATGCACATCAATAATTCAATCATTATGTGTCTACATAAACGAAACAATAACTGCGTCTACATATATGTATCATGTACGTATACGAGCAGCGGAGAGTCAATGCACTAACACATGCATATATCTGAGATACTCCTATAAGTATGCAATGAGAAAATCTATAAAATTGTGCAATTGTAGTTACAGCTGAGGAGTTTGAGAGCTACTGGACTAGTAGATTCTGGAAGCGCCTAGAAGATGTATAAAATTGTGCAATTTTAGTTATAGCTGAGAAGTTTGAGAGCTCATGGACAATGCTAGTAGATTCTAGAAAATGCGAACGAGGAAACCAAAGAGTATAAAAGGCGACAGATGTAGAGGCGCTGAATTCAGTTTGATTTGAGTTGTCAAGCAGTTACGACTAAGACGATATCTAGCGAGCAATAGCAGTATTATTTTGAATAGTGGAGTTTCATTTGAGCTATCAGTTTGGTTATTAAGCTATTCGTTGCACAGTTTGAGTGTTATTGTGAAGTATTTTAATAAAGGCCATTTTTCCATTATTCAATATTGGAGTTATTTATTCAACAGTTTAGCGATACGAACCTAGCAAAAGGGCAAATAAGAGGAATTGCAAGTAAATTCGTAACAGTATATTGTACAATAAAAAGTAGTTCCCGTTTGATTACATATCCACGCCTAAGTCGATGAGTGCCATATCTGTAAACAGATTTTTGGAATGGGTTGGTGTTTGGTAGACTTGCCGGAGAAAAAAGATTCCTAAATATCAACCTCAATTAATAAGATTTTTTGGAATGGAAAAAAATCCCTAATTTTAAAGATTCATTTGTTTTACTGATTTTCGGTCAGGGTAGCCAATTGATGCAAAAAAGAAATCTTAAATAATAAGCTGGGCAAAAAGCCATCTTTATAACAGATTGCAAGCAAATCAGTCAATAAAGATCATATTGTCGAATACTTCGGTCGCTGGTCCACGGCCCGGAAACCATTTTCCAAAAATTTTAACCTCAACAATTATCTACGTAGGTTTAATTTATGTCACCGTTATCTGTATCAAAATTCATGTTGCTCAAGTGAGCTTCCCCTGCCGTTTTTGGAATAGGTCGGCCCCTGGCCCATTAGCATTTTGATGCATGGAAGTCTATATTTAACTCGATTCGTTTAAGCCCGTTATGATACCAAAGTTAATACACTCTGTGCGCAAAGCACGTTGAGTATATTTCAAATTCCGGAAATCTTATTTTTTTAATTACACATCTCAAACTAGATAAAACTAATTAAGTGTAACCACTGTACTTTTCATTAAAAATACATTCATTGTACAAGTGTCAACTTGATAACACAATTAAACTTTTCAAATAAATAAGGGCAAGTCCTTGGTAATGGACGCGACATTCGTAAGCATTACAACCTGCTTAAAATAGAATATGAGCAGCGGACTGAGCGGATATTACAATATTTGAAGTAACAATTGTGGGTAACTCAAATATGTAAGTACATATTGTAACGAATTTGTTTGCAAACACTGCCGAGGGGCGACCCCGCTTAGAAAAATTTCCTTCTAATTGAAAAATCTTGGATCTAAAAATTTGATGTTGCTTTGCCCGTGGCGTGAACCCAGGACCTTCGGTGTGGTAGGCAGAGCACGCTACCATCACACCACGGCGGCCGCAAAAGCCCCTTTTCATAAGCGGATACGTATACTGGTATGTAACTTTTCCTCTGTTTAAAGTACAAAATAAATCAAAACTTTGAGAGGACATATATTATTTTAGGTTCAAAAACTCACGAATATAATAAATCCATTGAAATTTGGATAGGATGGAAAGATATTCCCATTTCACCATTTCTAGTCGACAAATATATATATATTATTTTTTCGAGCACATAATATTCACAAGAGAAATGCAAGCTAGTTTGTACTGCTTTCTGTTGTGTCTTCATATGAAATTTTTGAATACACCAATAAAACCTACATTAATCTTTCAAATTCATATCTTGTTGAAATCAGAACTGATTTTAGATTTTCCTCAGATAATCCTTTGTATATATAAATTAAAAAAGAGATACAACAATTTAAATTTTCGTCTTATTTTGTAAGATTTCTCTAATATCTCCAAGAATCAATTAGCGGTTAATACACTGCGGAAAGCGCAAAATGCCCTCTTTGTGACAACATACAAGTTTCGTTGGCTAAACAGAAGTAAAGTTATAGGCCAATATATGAATCAACTAATGAAAGAGATGTAAAGGACTTGACAAATTTTATAGAGTTTTCTTTTCTGGGAAAAGTGTTACGCTTTGTACGCCGCGCAAGGGTTGTAACTATATTTTGTTCTATTCTAAAAAGCAGGTAAGCCTGTACGGGGCATTTCGATCTTTTTTGAAAATTGTTGCCTGCCGCAACGCAAAAGCGTTACAATTTTACTCTGAATAAAACGGCGGTGTGGCAGTGCAACTCTGCTAAACTAGCTGATCGTGACAATTTATTTTCGTAACTTCACATATTTTTAGTTGAAGAAAATTGAAATGAAGGTAATAATTGCTAATGAATTTTTATTATCATTGACAGCGCGTTTGTGAAAATCAGCTAATACACGGGGTGGTCATTTATGTTCTTTCCATGCACTAAAAATGTTGAAAATTTTTTGGGGTAGGAGTAACTCTATTAAGGCTTTACCATTTACTTAGGCAACGATTTATTTCAGAAAAGAAACGAACTTTCGTAAACAGACCTATTTAACATCTGAAAGCTTTTTTAATTTCGAGTCGAAGTTTACTTACTAGGAAAATAATAAGGATTGGGGCAGGATCAATTTATAAAATCTCCGTTTTCTAAAAATTTTATTATAAGCAAAAGTATAGATCTGTGTTTAACAGCACAACAATATAAAGAAAGGGCGTTATATTTTTTTAGTAAAACATTCAAATTTGCAAAAACGATGCAGCCTTTCTTTGAAATTATGTTTCTCTGTCCAGGATGAGGGGAAAGAATAAACTGTTTGATTTCCACAACATACACGTATTTGACCTGTAATCCCAAGTGATAGAAATAAATTCTGACCACTTTTGATTTTCGCTACGTTATGGACCTTATTTGGGATTGATCCACGTATAAATAAACAAATATGTAATTGCAAAGAAATGTTGTTTTGAAAAAGTATAGCAAAGTGTGTCATTTCATTTCGCTAGAATATCAAAAAATACGGTTGATTTGTTATTTTGATATAGCAAAATATGTTTGTTCAGCTAATTAAAACAAACAAAAAACAAGTAAGGGTGTCTAAGTTTGGAGGTAGCCGAATTTATATACTCAGCGTGGATCGAGAAATGTTTTTTAATGCTTGATCGGAATAGAGGCGTGGCCCCGCTAATTAAAAAAAAAATTTCTCGTAAATTCCTTTTGTAACAAAACTTGATAAGCGAAATATCACTGATACAAAACTATTTTTCGCTAAGATGTAGCTTATTATTATAGTCTTCGACCCTTTAAAAAATATTGTATATAAAAGTGGGCGTGTTTTTAACCGATCACGTACATTTGACCTAGAAATATTTCCTGCTGGAAAGAAATAATATCTAAACATTCTTATTACGATCCTTTAATTTTTCTTCGAGTTATGGCTTCCAATACGCCCATTTTCAAAAATTAAAATGTTTTTCTTTTTCTTGTTAAATAACTCACTTGCAAAATTAAACACCATTGAAATTTTTTGCAAAGATATAGCTTATTTTATTCGTCCACGGGCGGTGCCACACCCACTTTCAAAAAAAATCAAGGGTCTTAATATCAGTCCAATAATCAGGTTTTATGTGTTTTCCAAAACGTTATATATTGTAACGAATTTTGGGGAATTCCGCTTATTCCAAACCTGCTACCGTTCGAATCGCTAAACTGTTGAATATGCAAAATTGTCTTTATTAGACTACTTCACAATAACACTTATACTTCGCAACCAATAGCGTGCTTAAATCAAAACTGATTAGACATGTCTCAGCTTGCGCTGCTTTTATACTCTCGTTTTCCTCGTTCACCCATTTCTCCTAAGGTCTAGTAATTTCGCGAACTTTATGCTTGGAAAAGTCATAGCTTTGTATTCGCTTGATCCACCGTGCCAATTGACCTTCTGGATTACGGAACTGCAGAAGCCATTTCAACGCTGCGTAATCTGTCCTGATGCGGAATCGCTGTCCGAAGAGGTATTTGTGAAAATATTTAATGCACTCGACCAACGCCAACAGCTCTCTCCGTGTAACGCAATAGCTCCTCTCAGGTTTTCCAATTGATCGGCTGTAATATGCAACTATCTTCTCCTGTCCATCGACCAGTTTCGATAAAACTCCTCCTATAGCATATCCACTCGCATCTGTATCTAGAATAAACTTTGCTCCTGGAATTGGATATGCCATCATTGGGGCAGTGCACAAACGCTCTTTCGATGTTTGAAAAGCCACTTCCTGCTGCTTCTTCCATTCAAATGCTTTATTTTTTTGTAAGCTTGTGGAGGCTATGGGCTACGCTGGCAAAATTTGGTACAAATCGACGGTAATATCTGCACAGCCCAAGGAATCTTCTTAACTCATGCAAGTTCTGTGGTCTTGGCCAATCCTTTACAGCTTATATCTTTTCATTCAAAGTGAAGATGCCCTCTGTCGTTACCTTGTGACCCAAATAATTTACTTCCTTTTTAAACAGCGAACACTTTTTGGAACTTGGTTTCAGACCAGCACCAGCTATTCTCTGGAAAACTTCCTCCAAGTTCTTAAGATGTTCATCAAAGTTCTTGCCCAAACGATGATGTCGTCCAGGTACACAAAGCATGTTTTCCAGTGTAGTCCTTTCAATACATGATCCATGAGTATCTCAAAAGTAGCTGGTGCGTTACAAAGTCCAAAACGCACCACTGTCAATTGCCAAAGACCATATCCGACACTGAATGCTGTTTTCTGCTTGTCTTCCTCCTTCACCTCCACTTACCAGTAGCCGCTTTTCAAGTCCAGTGTGAAAAACCATTTCGTACAAGATAGCGAGTCCAGGGTGTCGTCAATTTTTGGCAATGGGTAGTTATCCTTTTTCGTAACGTCGTTCCACTTGCGGTAGTCCACGCAAAATCTCATGTTCCATCTTTCTTCTTCACAAGTACCACCAGCGAGCTCCTTGGACTAGCTGATGGTTCGATGACGCCGCTGTCGCTCATTTATTGTATGATTTGACTCACAACTTCACGCTTCGCCAGTGGAACAGTACGAGAAACTTGACGGATTAGCCTCGCATCTCCAGTGTCAATTTGATGTTTCACAACGTTGGTGCGGCCTGGGTTGGAACCAACCTGGTCAAATATGTTTCCGTACTTTAGGAGCAGGTGGCTTGCCTTACCCTTATAGTCTTCCCCTAGTCCCTTCGTCCATTCCATGATGTCATCTGAAAGATCAATCTTGCTAGTTAAAATGTTTTCCTGGAGCTGTTCACAATTGATTACTACTTCAGCCTCTTGGAATCTTCCCAAAATAGCCCTTTTGGTCAGTTTGAGTGGTGACTTGAACTCATTGAGTACTCTTACTGGAATACGTCCATCTTGTTTTGTCATAGCCAGGGTTTTTCGTACAAGTACATTCGGTGTTGATTTGTCTGCTGCCTCGACAACCCATAATTTGTTTGTCCCACAATCTCCATCAATCTTTGCCCAGATTACTGCCTCCGATTTTGGGAGTATTTGCTGATTCTCCTCCACCAGCACTCGTTTACTGCTGTAGCCTTTCTCGTAGTCGAAATTAAGTGGTACATCCATATTTTTATATCGCATCGTCTTGCTTTACATGTCGACCTTGATGTCTTGGTTGATTAAGAAGTCCACTCCAATTATGATTTCATCAACAATCTCTGCCATTATAAAATTGTGTACTACCGTGACTTTCCCAATTGCGACTTCAAATGCTACTTCTCCTATAACCGTGGTGTTTTCTCCAGTAGCTGTACGCAATCTTGCTCCAAGCAATGGTCTTATCTTCTTGTTGACGTTCCTTTCCATCCACATGTTCTACGACAGTAAGATTGCTTGACCTTCTTCCAATTTGCGAGACAGAGATTATGGGGCATTCATTTGAGATGTCGCCCCTTGCAGCTGACTCGCTTTAACGACTGAGTGGACTTGGAGATTTGCTCATCTCCTTCAGATCTGCGCTTACGGCCACCCTCATTGTTGGAATTATAAGGACCGATGCTGCAATGACGTGCGATATGACTAGGGTGCCGCACTTAAAACATCTGCTTAAAACACTGCTTCCAAAATTGTGTCTACCCAATATGGCTTTTCGAATTCCACACGATGGGTTTTGTACGCTGGTTTCCTCAACAGTGAGGCAGTCTCCGGAGTCCGGGCATGGGATACTGTTTCAGCAAATGTTATCTTTGGGTTTGCGTATGTAACTCGCTTCGTTTCCACGTCCCGTATGCCATTTACAAAGCACTGGATTTTTATCATTCTCGGTGTATTCCACGGGTGCGAGCGCATTTGCTAGATGAGCCAATCTTTCGACATCCGAGGCAAACTCCTGCAAAGTCTCGTTAACTTTTTGTAGCGGTTTTGCAATTCTATTTGGTAGATCTGTTTCCTGTGTTCAATTCCGTACCGTCGTTCTACAGCAGCCATCAATGATACATTACTGTTACGCTCGTACTCGGGGTGGTCTGTAAGATCTCAGCAGCTGGTCCTTTTAAAGCCACGAACAATGCAGCAATTTTATCTTCAGCATTCCAATTGTTTACTGTTGCGGATTTTTCGAACTGTAGCTTAAAGACCTGGAAAGGGACAGAACCGTCAAAGGATGGGTTTTTACATTTGGATTACTCACTGAAACTGCTGGGCGAGCAACTGCTCCATACGACCTTTTAAATCATTGACTTCTGCCTGAAATTGGGCGATTTTTGCATCCTGCGCTTCCAGCTTTGATGTTACCCTTGCTTCCAGTGTTTCTAACTGCGAAGACATTTGTGCCACCTGCAATGATAAGCACTCCTCTTGTTCTTCCATCTTGGATGTTATGCGTGTCTCCTGCGATTCCATCTTGGATGTAATCTGTGTCGACATTTCTGGAATATGTGTTTCTTCGATGTTATACGGTTCTCCTGTGATTCCAGTTGAGATAACATTTGCGACGACATTTCTGAAATGCGTGCCTCCTGTGCTTCCATCTTGGATGTTATACTCTCTGTTATACGTGGTTCCTGGGTTCCAGACTCGAACTTCCGTTCTTCTCTTCCAAATTTGTTATTGTCTCGTCCCATCAGGACGAAATACATACTGGTCCAACATTAATTCCTTGCGACTCCATTACCTCTCGTAGCCGTGCTTGAAGTTCGATCTTATTGCCGGTTGTATTGAATCCACGGTTCTCCAACTCCTTTTTCAGTTGCTGGATCTTTAATTCAATCAACTTTGCGATGTTGCGATGTCCAAGCTGTATTCAAAATCTTCTGAATTTATTCAACAATTCCTCTTCTGACACCAATTGTAACGAATTTTGGGGAATTCCGGTTATTCCAAACCTTCTGCTAACGTTCGAATCGATAAACTGTTGAATAAATAACTCCAATATTGAATAATGAAAAATTGTCTTTATTACACTACTTTGAGAGTACGTCACAATAACACTTATACTTCACAACCAATAGCGTGCTTAAATCAAAACTGATTAGTCATACCTCACCTTGCGCTAGTTTTATACTCTCGGTTTCCTCACTTCTCCTAAGGTCTAGTAATTTCGCGAACTTCATGCTTGGTTACTAGTCATATATGTACATGTATATTTGTAGTTTGTAGCCATATGCATGTGTATATGTGAGTACTACTTCGGCTGATGATTACATGTGTTTGTGCGTATCTCTCCGTTGCCTTGCATGTGTGTATGTGTATAAATGATGATTGATTTGTTCACGTCCCCAAGAGTGGCAGCTTGCTTTATTTTTGTGCCTTTATTTAATAACAGTTTAGTGATGTTAAAATTCGCAACAATATATAAAAAGTGGGCTTGGTTACCATCCTATTTCCCTCATTTTTAATAGCGATGGGAGGTGAGCGCCACGGAACCCATATATGACCCAGCCTATGAAAAGGTGGCTTATGACGCAAAAAAAAATGTTCCACTTTTTTTCTGGTTTCGGTAGTTTTTGAGACGCTCTTTCACGTGGTGGAAACTAGAAAGTCCTAAATTGCTTAGAAGTGTACTAAAAATGTAGAGAAAGAAGAGCACAAATGAAAGAAAAACAGAATTTTATTGAAAATCCAAAATCAAGATATTAAATGAAATTGAAAATTTTAAAAACAAGATTGATAGCTTCAAAAACGATTTTACCAAAAAAAAGGCTGTTTTGCACAAAAAATATTTATTTAGCAGTATTAAGTAGTTTTCTTCGTCGCTATCCTTGATGAAACCTTTGAAGTTGCTCGTTTTTTCGAATCTCTTTTTGGAGATGAGGCCTTACCTTTTCTTGATTTTTTTATTGCAGTTGAAGTCGCAGGTTTCTTCAGTTCTTTCTTTTTTGGATCATGATTTGAAGATGAAGCTACAGACTTCTTCGGTTTAGGTTTTGACGATGGAGCCTTTGGTTTCTTCGATGCCACTTTGGTGGCTGGTGAAGCATCCTCAGATTTTTTTGATGCCATTTTTTCGATGGCAATGGAGCCAAAATATCTGCATTCGTGGGGCCTGAAACCAAGCTCCTGAGATTCTGATAAATGTACCACCGACGCTGCAGAGATAAATCGACTGGTTGAATAATTTCGGGCATGGCTTCATGTTTTTCTTCACGTTCAAGTTCAGGAACGTTTTTGGCTTGCGTAATTGATATTGAGTTCACTGTTGAAGAAAACGGCAATCTTAATTACAATAGATACAACTTTAAAAGAAGTAAACAATGGCGTACTTACTACGACAGTAATCACAGAGATCATCTGCTGGTTTCATAACTGCCACATATGGTATGTATTTAGCCCATATACGTCGGAAGGAACGAATGCTCATTTCAAGTTCATCATTACCGAGTGAAGAAATTTATTTACGATATACTGAAGCCTTTGTCTCATTAGATGGCAGCTTCATGACGCGATAATCTTTGAATTTGGGTAAACGTTTTGGCAGTGGAGGAGCCAATAGATCGGCTATATACTCAATAAATTTAACAGCTTTTTGGATGTCAGATGGTTGAAACGCTCTCGCATGTGTAGATGGTTTATTTGCTAACCCATGTACCCGTGTTATGGTACCATGTGTATGAAAATGTCGAAGTAAATTTTCAAAACGTTTTCTTCCACACGCATACACAAAAAGGAAAAATGAACGGCAAACAGGTAAGTGATAAAAAGTGAACATCAATTTATGCCTTTCAACATCTTCGTTTTTTGCCTTCCATGTTTCCTCCATTTCGTCATTTCTGTGTAAGCATCTCTAAGTTTGTCCGTGCATATAATTCCTGATTTGATATGGCTCAGTATAACCAAATCAAGTTCAAGTTTTGATAATTCTATATAGTTATTTCTTGCAGTTTCTATAATCTTTCGCGGTATAATTTTTTGGAATTTATTATTACAGCAATCTTGCGAAATAAATTTATTTACCAATTCCTTTTCTTCGTTATCTGTAATAAACAAGTCCACTGTAAAAATATTTTCATCCACTTCCATTTGACCTTCAGCTTGAAATAATGCTTATTCGTCCTCGTAATTGATGCCAACATCATCGAAAGAATCATCATCATTCTCTTCGTTTTCATAGAAATATGTTTGAAAAACCTTGCTATATTTTTCTTGGACAGACATTATTCACAAGCGACACACGTCCTACTCGTTCAGCATTGCTTTTAAATCTGAGCACTCACACGATTTTTTTTCGGTCAGAAACTGGTTTGTGCTTTGCATTGAAAAAAACATCGCTCTTTTTATACACACACGAACTTATCTCATTTATGCTCTTTGGCCTTTTTGGGTTGCCTTTTGGGCATGACTGTTCATAATGCAAAAGAAAAACTACTAAGAAACTGAAGAAATGCATTGTTTATCTTTAACAGATGTTTCTCACAATTTCTTTTTTGAGTCATAAGCTTTTCAATATTTTATTTTCAATATTTACTCAAGTTGTGTCCTGTGCACCGACAGAGAGACGAACGGATGAACGGACATGGCTAAATCAATTCCTTTTTTCATCCTCAGCATTTTGATGTATGGAAGTCTATATTTATCTCGATTCGTTTAAGCCCGTTATGCTACAAAAGTTAATACAGTCTGTGCGCAAAGCACGTTGAGTATATTTCAAATTTCGGAAATCTTATTTTTTATTTACACATCTCAAAACAGATAAAGCTAATTAAGTGTACCCATTGTGCCATCATCAGTGTCATTAGTACCCATTGTTCTTTTCATTAAAAATACATTCATTGTACACGTGTCAACTTAACAACACAATTAAACTTTTCAAATAAATATGGGCAACTCCTTGGTAATGTACGCGACATTCGCAAGCATTACAACCTGCATAAGAATATGAGTAGCGGACTGAGCGGATATTACAATATTTGAAACAACAATTGTGGGTAACTCAAATATTTAAGTACATATTTATGACCATATATGACGAGGTTCGGACGTGAAATAAAGACCCAATGCCCGTAATTTCTCGAAATCTGATATATCTTTTTAAAACGCTGGATATAAGCTTGAGTACGGTTACGGCCGAGCTTATCTTCCAATTTGCGTCGTACTACTTTTAATTTTTCCTACAAATTGGCGGGACGGGACCTACTAGTTTTATGCCGACTCCGAACGGCATCTGCAAGGCAGATGAGTTTTCAGTGAGAGCTTTTCATGGCAGAAATACACTGAGAGTGCTTGCCAAACACTGCCGAGGGGCGAACCCTCTTAGAAAATATTTCTTCTAATTGAGAAATTGTGTTTCTAAAATGTTGATGTTGCTTTGGCCGGGGCGTGAATCCAGGACCTTCGTTGTGGTAGGCGGAGCAAGCTACCATCGCACCACTGCGGCCGCAAAAGCCCCTTTCCATAAGCGGAGACGTATACTGGTATGTAAGTTTCCCTCTGTTTATTCTTCGATAAATGTTTAGGTCATTCAATAGAGCATGTTCTTGTGCTTCTAACGATGTACATATGTAAATTTTTATAGAAGAAATAGAACAAAAGTAAAAAATAAATCAAAACTTTACAGAACAATTTTGCGTTCAAAACTCAAGAATATAATAAATCCATTGAAATTTGGATAGGATGGGAAGATATTCCCATTTAGCCATTTCTAGTCGACAAATAAATATATATATTTTTTTTTTTCTAAACAGATAATATTGACAAGAAAAATGCAAGCTAGTTTGTACTGCTTTATTTTTTGTGTCTTCATATGAAATTATTGAATACACCAATAAAACCTACATAAATATTTAAAATTAATATCTCGTTGATATCAGAAATGATTTTAGATTTTCCTCAGATAATCCTTTATATATATAAATTAAAAATGAGATACAACAATTTAAATTTTCGTCGTATTTTGTAAAATTTCTCTAACATCTCCAAGAATCAATTAACGGTTAATACACCGCGGAAAGCGCAAAATGCCCTCTTTCTGACAACATACAATTTTCGTTGGCTAAACAGAAATAATAAAGTTATAGTCCAATATATGGATCAACTAAGAGAAGAGAGGTAATGGACTTGACAAATTTTAGACACCAATAAAACATGTTACCCGAACTTTCTGGAAGAATCTTAGTAAACAGACTATTTAACATCTGAAAGATTTTTTAATTTCGAGTCGACGTTTTCTTACTAGGAAAATAATAAGCAGGATCAATTTATAAAACCTCCGTTTTCTAAATTTTTTTTTAATGCTAAATAAAAGTGTAGAAAAAATTTTATTAAACGCAAAAATATAGATCTGTGTTTAACAGCGCAACAATATAAAGAAAGGACGTTATATTTATTTAGTAAAACTTGCAAATTTGCAAAACCGATGAAGTCTTTCTTTGAAATTACGTTTCTCTGTCCAGGATTAGGGGAAAGCATAACCTATTTGATTTCCACAACATACACGTATTTGACCTTTAATCCCAAGTGATAGAAATAAAGTCTGACCACTTTTGATTTTCGGTTCGTTATGGACAGTGCTGCTCAAAATTTTTTATATGGAAGTGCAATACATGTACAAAATTGTATGTGCACTTATATTTTTTTGTATTTAAAAAAATTAATTCTAAAAATTTTAATTGTTTGAGGTCGGGAAAAGTTGAAGATTTGGTTTCAAGATACACAATTTTTGCTTAAAATATTCCGTAAATAAGTAGGTATATCGTCAACATATAAGAGGCAATACATTTAATTCTGAAAGTTGCGAAAAATCATATTGACCTATAGCCTCAGTTTTTGTAGTAACATATTTTATATATATCGTCGAAATTTGGTTTTCAATTATCATACTAAAAGTAAATGTGGGGAATGTTGCATTAGAAATTGAGTTTGATAACTTTCGAAATGCTTATTTAGAGGTTTGTTTTAAATTTGTGTTACAATTTACATCTATTAGCAACAGCTGAAATTCCACCTGAATTTAATGAAATGTTTAACAAGTAAATGATAGGCATTGTAGCTTAATGGTTCCCCCCATTTTCAGTCAAAAAATTTCTCATAGCCACGAAAAATAATATACCGAAATAAAATACAAAATCACAGAAACTACCCCGTAAGAGAATTTCTAGTTCAAAACTAGTGCACTTCTACTGCATTCTGTACCACTAACAGTTCGCCATCTATCTCTTTTTAACACGCTTTTATTAGCTTGGCCTGTATGTAACGGAACCTTTGAGCTTAATTTTCACCGGTTTCTAGAAGTCTGATTAATTTGAAACTTTGCACACGCATCAAGGACCGATGACAATGCATTAATGTGATGGTGTGGTGACATAAGGTTAACGGACATAAGGTCAATTGAACTTATGACCACCCCAAATGGCCATAGATTTAAAACCCTGCACATAATGCGAAAAACGCATTCCTTTATTAATGATAAAAGTGGATGCATGGCACATATACGAAAGAGCATACTGGAGCCCTTTTTAATACGCTTTTATTAGCTTGGCCTGTATCTATATATGTATCTGTGTATCCATGTATGTATGTAATGGAATCTGGAGTGGAGCCGAGAGCCCCGGTAATGCAGAGCTTCGAACTCCGTTGCACCCTTTGAAGCATTTTAAGATAGGTACTTTTAGCTAGTGCAGGCCACCAGACCAAGGCACCATAAAGAAGAATCGGGCGCACAATGGCTGTGTAAATACAGTAGGTCACCTTATGGGAGAATCCCCAGGAGGTGCCAATTGCCCTCTTGCAGGTGAACAGCTCTGCTGCTGCCTTCTTGGATTGCTCCACTATATGGTCACTCCATAATAGCTTCCTATCCAGAATGACTCCCAAATACTTGACTTGATCGATAAATGCTAAGAACGTACCCCCAATTCTTGGCGGTGTAAGATTTGGTACTTTGTACCTCCTCGTGAAGAGAACAAGCTCGGTTTTATCCGGGTTGACTTCCAAACCTGTGGCGGGGTGTACTCCTGGATCAACTCCAGGATGTCAGCTGTGTCCGTTGGCGTCACTGGAACCCAGGCTCTAGCCCTTGGTCGTGAGGGGATATCACGCGCCTCCACTACCTTGATGCGCGCCCGGATATACCTCCCCTATCAGCGTGACGGCGGCCCTATAGAGGTTTACCAACCTGACGTCGGCACACGCAATTAGCTTGACATTGCCCTGGGATCACCCTGCATCGGTGTAAGATGGCGGTGGACCAGGGTTGTCTTTCTTAACCTTAACGGCCACCGTAGCGAGCGCGGCCTCGATCCACTTCCACTGTTGTTTGGGGATCCTGCCATCTTCGCTGCTCTCGTCTATAATGCCAATGATCTACCGACCCTTGGCAATTTCGGCGAAAGACCGCGTCCAGCCTCCCTGCGTCTAGGCCCTTTTCGTTGCCGTGGGGTTGGATTCATCCATGGACCCTGCCGTTTCGAGGTTTCATCACTCTCGACTAAAACTTTTAAAATTACTTGAACTAAAAAATTAAAAATAAATAATAGTTTAAAAAAACAAAAAAACACGCTTTTATAGCGAACCGAACTAAAAAATAGAAAACATTTTCAATCAAAAAGAATTTATATAACAGTAGTAGAAGGTCAAACAATCGTTTATAGTTAATTGCAACTCTGTTTTTCATTTGCAACTTGTAATCGCATTTTTGCTTTGCGAATTCATTCTTTATATTCGCCATTTTAACTTACGAATAATTCTTTTCTATCTCTGTGTATCTAACCGACGTTGAAGTAAGTCGAAATATACATTCTTTATTGTTCAGAAGAGCGGCTGTTTTTATTTTAAATTAGAGGACCTCCAACAGGTTATGGGCCCAGCCCCTACATAAAGTGCTAAGAAAAATGAACAATTCCTCGTTTTTTAATGTTGAGAAGTTGGATGAGTCCAACTATGACGCATGGTGCGTTCAAGTAAAAAGTATACTTGTGTACAAGGAGCTCTGAGATGTGGTGTCAGGTGCACTTATGCAGCCAGCTACAGAAGCCGAAGACGCTGAACAAAAAGCATGGAAATTGAGTGATGAGAAGGCCATGGCAACAATTGTGTTAAGCCTAACGCCAATACAAATTGCCTACGTGAAAAAATGCAAAACAGCAAAAGAAGCATGGAGTGTGTTGCAGGATATACATCGACCAAAAGGCCCTGCGCCAAAGTTGTCTTTATTTAAGCAGCTACTGGATATGCGCATGGCAGAAAGTGATCAGGTACAACAATATCTAAGCAATTTTTCGAGTATAGTTGAGAAGCTAGCAGAAATTGGTATAGATCTGCAGGAGCAACGTCGAAAAATGAGTGTGTCGCCTATTGCAGAAAGTAGCGTGCAAGTTTTCTTGGCACATGAAAAGGGTAAAAGCAGTGGCAGCAAGTCGTCGCAGCGAAGTAAATGTTCTAGAAATCGATCGAACTTAAAATGTTTTAGTTGTGGACGAACGGGTCATTTTGCTGCACAATGCAACAAAAACCAGGAACAGACAGATAAAACAAACGAGAAACCAAAAGCATTTACTCTGCTCTCAGCGTTTGAGTCAAACAACTTGGAGTCGAACGTGTGGTGTATCGATAGCGAAGCCACGTCGCATATGTGTTGTGACAGAAACATGTTCGATGAGTTGAACGAATACAATGAAAACATTTTGTTAGCTGGTAACAAATGTATAGAAGCAATGGGAAAGGGAACAGTTTGACTAAAAGCAGAAGTTCTCTGGTTTTTATTTACATATCAGAGAATTTAAACACAATGAGAAGGCGTTTTTGCTAGATTCCAACTTTTTTGCATGTGAACACGTCTTGCACTTCACCACACACAATCCAATTTCAATGTTAACCAGTTAACAGCAGAAAATTCTCTGTCAACAGTTTCAGCTGGTGTATAAATTCTCTGGATTTTCTCTTAATATGATTTCTTTGTGGGAATATAGGTATTTAGTAGGATTAATTAAATTTAAATTTTATTACTTGTAGCAATATATTTGCTTGTTTTATGTTGCAGCAAATTGCAGAAATTTTGCTTATTTCTTTACAGACAAAAACCGATTCATATACCCAAAATATGCCCTTTCATGAAATGTGTGTAAATTAATCATACATTTATGAATTATCCCATCCCTTTTTGTTAATAAATTAAAATGTTAGGAAAATGTATGCAAATTGAAATATGCATGCAAATAGTGTTTTGCCGACGGCAGTTGCACACTTGGAATTTCTGTGCACACGAAATCCATTGCATATTTATAAAACGTTAATTTGCATAAAATGTATGCATATTAACCATGAAGTATGAATTATTAATAAATTTGAGAAATTGATATAAATAAAATATTTGATAACAATTGAATTAATAAAAAATTATTTAGTTATTATTTGGACTATGGGTGGGAGGGGAGGTACCTATAAAGAAATTTCCTAAAGCATTTTATATGTGTTATTCAGTACAATGATGTAAGTACCTATGTACTTGAATATTTTCAAAGGCAGGTTTGATAAGCCAAGTCAAACTTAAATACTTTTGACCTGCATCAAATCAACCCTTAAATATGTAAATAAGACCAACAATACACAAAAGACATGTGCCTGTTGATCAGATGTTGAGCATTGTATCATTGAATATATATGTATGAAAATACAAACCAAAGCAAAAAATAATAATCAATAATACTCCAATTAAAGGCAGACATGTATAAAAAGCTTGGTCGCTTTAATGCTGTGGCAGTGTCTTAAGTTATTAATAAAACGACTTGTCGCTTTCCGCGTTATGAAGCGACCAAATCAATTATGGCAATCCGCGTATACGGCCATGTATATGTAAATAACAATGCTCGTAGCAATTAGCCGACGAAATACAATAGGCACGAGCCAAATTATGTGTCGTCGGTGGTTAAAAGTATTGCCGTTTATACCTTTAATAACTCACAGCTAAAAGGGGAATTTATTATAAAATTAAAATAAACGAATTTATTGCTCTTTTGCGAAATAATGTTATATTTCTTCGCAAAATTACTTTAATTTATTTCGCCGCTCCCATATATTAATTTTTATCTATGAAAATAATGTAAAATTCTTACTTTGTACTGACATGTGATAAACAAGTCAGCATATACAGTATGACGTCACAGTGCGAATTCGGGCCAGAAACGGGTAAAACACCACTCTTATGTAGCAACTGCAACACAGTTGCTGCAAATTTGGCTGCGTGACTGCGCGAACAATTTTTCGGCAGAATATGATAGGGGGTTTCAAATAGCAAATAAAAATGTCCATAAGCTGTGACAACTCGGCAATTCAGGATATGAGAAAATTATTTGCAATAATTTATATGAACAATGGATGGAAATTTTTAGATTATATTGCTAATATGTTAGTGGACATTTACTAGGCAATATCTGTGCATGTTTATTTGCATTTTTTACTACCATATTAGTACTTTCATACAGACTTATAAATAGTTTGGTATTATTTCAAAGGAAAAGTGCGGGGTTATGAAAGTAGTTATGCTCGTCATAATGAATACCCCCAATATGCATCGAAGTTGGAATTTATAAAATCGCAAAAATTTGTCTTTTGACGATTTTATCAAATGCCATGTTGCCGAATTGCAAAATTCTATCATCAATTTGGACAACTTAAGAAGAAGAATTTATGAATGAAAAATCAAGAGAAAGCTAGTTTTCAGGATTTTGTGATTTACATACAAAACATGAGCATACATATGTAAATATGTATGTGTGCTTGTGTGTATGGTTGGATGGTTGAAGTGAATTTTGTTTTCTTTGTCAACATGCGAATATAAAAATATTTCTTAGCTTACATATGAACATAGATTTGTACATATGTTTGTGCGTAAGAATAATTTTTGTTGGAAGTGGTTGATTGAAACAGTTTGTCTTTTATTTGAACATGTGAATGTACAAACATTTGTTAGCTTATGCATGGATATATTGGTATCAATGAAGTGGGTGGGAAATGGGGGTGTAGGCTGATCTTTAGTTTAGGAATATATGTGTGTACATATATACCAATCTAGATTTGTTTATACCCACTCACCATTTAGGTGATTAAATTTTCAATTTCCCTACATATCAATATAATTTGATTACTCTTTCTGACAAAATAATGAGTCACCATACAATTGAACAAAAGAAATAATCAAATATGAATACTTTAGATGATCAAACACTGAATATATTTTTTCAACCACATTTTGGAATCATATTTGAATCAAATGTGTTTACTTTAGGAGATCATAAATTTATAATAATTTTTAATTCAGCTTTCTGAATCTTTTTTGACTATATTTGTTGACTGAATAATGTATTTTATACTTGTCAAAATATTTCTTTACATCGGAGCTGCTCAACCCCTATACACTTGTAGCACTTTTGTTTTTGTTTTGCCCTGAATCATAGGCACAGATTCAAATTCACACTTTGAATATAAAAAAAAAAAACAAGTAAGGACAGGACTGTCTTCGGCTGTGCCGAAGACTTCAACCTTCCAACCATCATACAAAAAATCAGAGAATTAAATTTGCAATATACTTGCTCCTATCAGAGAATTTTTTGGTAACATACGAACAGAGAAAATCGTTAAGAGAATTTTCTGTTACGTCTTGCACCCTGTTAAGTTAACATGAATTTGGGGAATAGTGGTGAAGTGCAAGACGTGTCACATGCAAATGGATCGTAAGCAGTGGATGCCAAAAAAACGCCTTCTCATTGTGTTTAAATTCTCTGGCAGAAGGGAAAGAAATCCAGCTGATTGATGTACTTTATGTTCCTGTATTGCAATGCAATTTTATTTCAGTATCGAAAGCAGTGAAAAATAACCTTTGTGTTAAATTTGCAAAAGATTTTGTTACGGTATATGAAAACAACGGCAGCGTAATATTGCGTGGAAACAAAGTTGGTGGTATATTTTTGTTCACAGAAAATAAGAAAATGTTATTCTTTGCAGGCCAGCAGAATGAAGCAATGAAGTGGCATGCACGGTATGGTCATTTGAACTATGACAGCATGCGAATGCTTGTAAGCAAAAATTTAGTGAACGGGCTTCAAGTAAATGTGCCAAAATCTATTCCGTGTGTTGAATGCATGCAGAGTAAATGTGTAACAAAACCTTTTATATCAAGTTCAAATCGAGCAAGCGAATTACTTGAACTAGTACATACAGATGTATTTGGGCCAGTAAAAACATCGGCTGGTGGTTCGAAATACGTATTGACATTTGTAGATGACAAATCAAGATATGGTTTTGTTTATTCAAGGTTTTCGCTGAACGTCAAACTGGGTGTCTAATTAAAGCCATTAGAATTGACAATGGCACTGAATACACAAATAATTTGTTTCAGCAGTATGTAAAAGATTGTGGCATTTTACATCAGTTCACGGTACCCTACACTCCGCAGCAGAATTGTGTAGCTGAACGCTATAACCGGACATTGGTAGAGATGGCACGGAGCATGCTAATTGGTGCGAACTTGACTGATACATTATGGGCAGAAGCTGTAAATACTGCAGCCTACTTGCGAAATAGGTCACCAGCAAAAGCAGTCGATGAAATGACGCCTTATGAGGCATGGTATAAAAGAAAACCAGTTGTGTCACATCTAAGAACATTTGGATCAGTGGCTTACGCCTTAGATAAAAAACCTAAATGTTAATTCAAATGCTATTTGAATCTATGCCTATGATTCAGGACAAAACAAATACAAAAGTGCTACAAGTGTATAGGGGTTGAGCAGCCCTGATAAGTTATGGAGCTTATTTGGGATTCATCTACGTATAACTAAACAAACAATTGCAAAGAAATGTTGTTTTGAAAAAGTATAGCAAATTGCGTCATTTCATTTCGGTGAATACCACAAAAATACGGTTGATTTGCTATTTTGATAGAGCAAAATATTTTTTTCAGCTAATTAAAACAAACAAAAACAAGTAAGGGTGTCTAAGTTTGGAGCTAACCGAATATTATATACTCAGCGTGGATCTAGAAATATTTTGTAATGCTTGATCGGAATAGGGCCGTGGCACCGCCAATTAACAAAAATGTCTCGTAAATTCCTTTTACAATAAAATTTGATAAGTGAAATATCATTGATACAAAACTATTTTTCGCTAAGATATAGCTTATTATTATAGTCTACACTCAAAAAAAGGTTTTCCTAAAAATTAGTAAGCCCATATAAATTTAAGGACAAGAAGGGAACAAAATTGCACTAAAGCATTATCGTCCTCGAATAAAGGATATCATTTACTTAAGCTGAAAAAGCATAGGTCAAGTAAATATATCTTTAACTTTAGTAACAATTGTACTTTAAACAAAGAAATATTTTTCCTCAATTCAAGTACAAGTGACACTTAAAATTTTTGCAATTTTAAAGATATGTTAGCCTCAACACAAGTAGATAAAACTACTTCATTTTAGTACTAATATGAGTCTATATCATACTTACTTTTATGATATTTTTTCCTTTATAGAAGTAAATGTTTTACTCAGTAAAATAATTGTTCATATATATATGTACATTTATTTAAATTGTTATTAATAAAGCTTTTTACAAAATGTTTAGAAATAATATTTAAGTTTCACATACATACATATTCTTATTTAATATATGTGCCTTTATTGGTGGGTACGACATTTTTTTTAAATGAACGACTTTAAAAAAAAAAATTTTGCTTCTGCTCATAAATATTCGCAAAATCGCTATCAATCTGTAAAAAATTATTATAAAAATAAATTATAGTATAATCTAATATAAATAAAATAAATTGAGAACATTTACCAAGCAGTAGCCAAAGCTTTGTTTCAAGATCGGCCACTCAGCCAAAATATGAGATATAGATGCAACTGATTTGAAAAATTGGGTTCTGCTGATAAAACAATGTTGCAATTTTTGTACAACCTCGTCGTAGGGTGCAATATTGTATAGAAGCCAGAGTTTATTTTCCTCACATTCAACAGTAGCTTGGATGACTGTTTGTGAATTTATTTGGGGTTGTTCATTCTCCTTAAAACTGTCTTTGCGTAACCGATAAAATGCGTTGTGATATTTCGTATATAGGGAGCCTCCTGGCTTTCTCCCCTTTCTATGTAAAAAATAAGTATCCTGAAACAAACGGTTTTTTATTAAGATTTTTGTTTTGGCTAATCAATTGGCTATTATATTTTATAATAATTTTTTTTTGTATTATTTAGGGTATTCACAGGTTATCTTATTCGTCGTTTGTGCTATGTTATCAAATTTTATATTGGAAATCATAGCAACAGACAGAAACTAAAGACTTTACAACGAATACGACAGCCCAATTATTGTTTTGTAATTAAAACTCTACCTTGGTTTCTGTAGGAAAAATCACAACAAGTCTTTTAGAAATATTTTCGAATAATTTCGGCCGAGCTGCTATCTTATTATCGAGAATGTATGCGCAAATGGAAGAAGTTATAATTTTTCTCTGTGGTTCTGAAAGTTTTTTGTATATTTCGTACGACTTCAATAGTGCTACTCCACCAGAACTAGATTTTAAGACGTCTAAAATTGGAATCTATTAAAATTAATGATATTAAATTAATGATAGTTTCCTGGCTGTTTTTCCAACAATTACCTCATTTACGTCATCAACCGCATCACAAAAACTGTTGGTGATAGATTGTGTTGATCCACTGTGGCACTCGCTGTCGTAGCCTTGTGATATTTACCAAAGACGCAAATTATGTTCAAAAATGATCCTGTTGCCAAACAGAGATTTTGGCACTATCTCACTTAAATGGCTGCCTTTCTATAATTCAAAGCCTCTAACGTTATGTTGTGCTCTAGAAAAAATAGTAATAACAAATAATAACAATTGTAAATATTAACAAACAGTTTTGGATGTCCGATTTGAGATGAACTGTGCACAAATGTGGATAAATGGTTTATACACTCTTAGCAAAAAGTTATCGGCATCTAACTTATCACCATGTATGCAGCTTCTTTGATAAAAGTTTATCAGTATACAGCAAAAATAATTCAAAAGGAATTAAAATATTCCCCTACGTTTATCACATTTATTACACTTTTACACTCTTAACTCACCTTTAAATAAGTCAAAAAACAATTCACCTTTCAAAGAAAATAACAAGTCTAAAAAATCAGCTTCACTCATGCTGCATTACACCGACACTCACAACTTCCAACTTTAAACTGCCAAAACTCTTTTATTTTGACAAAAATAATGAAATCTAACGGGACTTTGCGAAAAACTCCAGCCTGTTGCAAGCGGATGGTATGTATGTGCATGCATATATATCCACATTTATGTGGATTTACATACATATTTACTTATATTCGTATTGCTAGCCCTGTTATGAGATTTTGTTTTTATTTCCTTATTTTGAGGAACGTGTCTTAAACTTAAGTAAAATGTGTACTTATTTCTGGTTTTAAGCTATTTGTTACTTGATATTCTCGAAATTTACTAAAAATTAGTAAAATTTTATTAAATATCAGGTCAAGGAAATTACTTACTTGTTTTAAGCGCGATTTTTCTTACATTTTAAGAACGAATTTCGTTAAAACCATAAGTTTTTCCTACAAAATTGGAAAATTTCCTAACTTTTGTGCAAAGTAGCATGTTTCCTTAACTTTAGGACAAAAATTTTTTGAGTGTACGACCCTTTTAAACATCTTTTGTATAAAAGTGGACGTGGTATTTAACCGATAACGTCCATTTTTCCTAGAAATGTTACCTGATATAAAGAAATAATATGTACACAGTCTTATTACGATCCTTTAATTTTTCTTCGACTTATGGCTCCCGCCACGAACATTTTCAAAAATTTAAATTTTTTCCCTTTTCTCGTTAAAATTTCACTTGGAAAATTAAACACCATTGATTGAAGTTTTGCAAAGATATAGCTTATTTTGTTCGTCCATGGGCGGTGTCACGCCCATTTTCAAAAAAAAATCAAGAGTCTTAATATAAGTCCAATAATCAGGTTTTATGTGTTTTCCAAAACGTTATATATATAAAAAGTCGGCATGGTCACCATCCGATTTCCCTCATTTTTAATAGCGATGGGAGTTGATCGCCAAGGAACCCAAATACCAAATTGCAATACTAATGATAGTATCGATAATATGTCATTCAGTGTAGGCAGTAGGCCAAATATCAATGGCTTCGATTTCCCGGTGGTTACAGGGGCTGAATGTTACACGCTATACTTGCTATTAAGTCGAATGCTGTAGGATTCGATGGAATTAGCATACGATTTATCAAACTAATCCTTCCTTTTGTTATCTCTCCGCTTAATCACATTTAAAATTTTTCTATAACTAGCAGTAGTTTTACTAAAAAATAAATAAATGTAAGACGCGATAACCTCCGAAGAGATCTAAGGCCGAGCTTCTCTTCCAATTTGCGTCGTGCTCCTCTTGATTTTTTCCTACAAATTGGCCGGACGGGACCTACATGTTTTATGCCGACACCGAACGGCATCTGCAAGGCAGATAAGTTTTCACTGAGAGGTTTTCATGGCAGAAATACACTCGGAGCGCTTGCCGAACACTGCCGAGGGGCGACCCCGCTTAGAAAATTTTCTTCTAATTGAAAAACCTTATTTCTAAAATTTTTTGATGTGCTTTGCCCGGGGTGTGAACCCAGTCAATGAAAAATGCCCAAAGTTGTTCCGGTCCCCAAAACTAAGTCTCCGAGTTCCTGCATTGAGTTTAGGCCGATAAGTCTGTTGCCTTCTTTATCGAAGGTATATGAGAAGTTATTGGCAACGCAGATAACTGTCCATATAAATACGAATAATTTGCTAGCGGACGTCCAATTGGAATTCAGAAGAGGGCACAGCTTTGCGTCATCCGTGTTAAAGATTCTTGAAGGTATACGTCCAGCCTATGACAACAATGAACTCACTGTGTTAGTACTACTGGATTTCTCCAAAGCTTTTGATACGGTTGATCTCAAAATTCTTCTTTTCAAGCTCAAAGCCAGCTATAACTTCAGCCCTTTTGCTATCAAGTTAATGAGAAGTTATCACTCCGAGCGATTTCAACAGGTTCAATATGATAACCAAGTCTCTAGTGTACCACAGGGATCGATTCAAGGCCAATATTGTTTACACTCTTCATCAATGACATAGCTACTTGTTGTCACAATCCCTCCATACATGTATATGCAGACGATACACAAATATACATGTCTCGACCTATCCGTCTTTCCGAAGACTTATTTGCTAGGCTGTATGAAGATTTAAGACGTATAGCAAACGGGGCTAACCTAAATAAACTAACTCTCAATGTAGCTACATCTAAGACGATTGCGTTAGCAAATACATCAAATGACGTAAACAACCTTCCTGATATTATTCTCAATGGAGATAAAATAATTTTTCATAATGTGATAACTAATTTAGGTTATAAAATCAACTCTAAACTGACTTGTGTTGACCATATCAACCTCGTAAGCAAGCTATTGTAACGAATTTACTGCAATGCCTCTTATTTGCAACCTTCTACTAACGTTCGTATCGCTAAAGTGTTGAGTAAATAACTCCAATATTTAATAATACAAAATGGCCTTTATTAAAATACTTCACAATAACACTGATACTTCACAACCAATAGCTTGCTTAAATGAAACTGATTGTCGCGCCTCTACCGTTGCTGCCTTTTATACTCTGTGATTTCCTCGTTGCATCTTCTAGGCGCTTCCAGAATTTACTTAGTTACTGCTATAAAATTATAACTACAGATGCACGTGTATAGCTTCTCATATGCGCGTGTATTTGTGAGCGACACTTCAACAATTATAATTGCATACTTTTGGGAGCATCTCAGATAAGATATCTGTATTTGTTTGTGCGTCTCTTCTCCGCTGCGTGTACGTACATATGTGTAGACATAATGATTCATCTATTAATGTGGATACAAGTCACTGCTTAGCATCGCTTAGAGATTGCAGTACCCCTTAGTGTTGCTAATATCCATTACAATATATAATACCCTGAGTAATTTATACAGAACTGCTTATTTGTTACAACGAGACACTAAGATGAAACTGGTCAAAGCTCTAATAATACCTCAAGTCTCTTATGATGATATACGGTAACCTGGACTCAATTTCCCTCAACAAATTGCAGCTGGCCTTTAATAATGTTGTCCGGTTTGTTTTTGTCTAAAAAGAAATTTGATCATATATCTTCATATGCAATGCAGATTCACGGATGCGATATTTATAATTTCCTAAAAATCGGAAATCTCTGTTTTTTGCATAAGCTAATACACTCACAAAAGCCGCTGTACTAACTTAACAAATTGAGTTTCTGCCTATCTACACGCACTTTGAATCTATTAGTACCGAATTTTAAATACACTACGTCATCTAGAATGTTCTTTGTTAGTACAATCCGTTTATGTAACTCACTCCCATAGGCGACTAAAGCTATTAGTAAAGCAGGATGTTTTAAGCAAGCAGTATTATTTTTTCTTAACCCTTAACTTACCTCTTAATCATATATCTTTATCCTTGTCACAAAAATTTGAACTGAGGATGTTTAATTGTTGAAGAAAAAGTTTATATTATATTATATTACTCTACTTTTATTTTTGATAATGTGATCCGATTGATGTACTATCTAAAAGACTATGTCTTACTTGTACAAAACTCAAATAAACAATAATATTTTATTTTCAATATTTACCCAAATTGTGTCGTGTGCACCTACAGAGAGACGGACGGATGAACGGCCATGGCTAAATCAATTCCCTTTTTCATCCTCAGCATTTTGATGTATGGAAGTCTATATTTTTCTCGATTCGTTTAAGCCCGTAATGCTACCAAATTAATACACTCTGTGTGCAAAGCACGTTGAGTATATTTCAAATTCCGGAAATCTTATTTTTTATTTACACATCTCAAAACAGATAAAACTAATTAAGTGTACCCACTGTACTTTTCATTAAAAATACATTCATTGTACACGTGTCGACTTAATAACACAATTAAACTTTTCAAATAAATAGGGGCAAGTCCGTGGAAATGGACGCGACATTCGCAAGCATTACAACCTGCCTAAAATAGAATATGAGCAGCGAACTGAGCGGATATTACAATATTTCAAGCAACAATTGTGGGTAACTCAAATATGTACGTACATATATATGACAATATATGAAGAGGTTCGGACGTGAAATAAAGACCCAATGCCCCTAATTTTTCGAAATCTAATATATCTTTTTAAAACGCTGGATATAAACTTAAGTACGGTTACGGCGAGCTACTTTTCCAATTTGCGTCGTGCTCCTTTTAATTTTTCCTACAAATTGGCGGGACGGGACCTACTTTTTATGCCGACTCCGAACGGCATCTGCAAGGCATATGAGTTTTCACTGAGAGATTTTCATGGCAGAAATACACTGGGAGTGCTTGCCAAACACTGCCGAGGGGCGATCCCGCTTAGAAAAATTCTCTTCTAATTGAAAAATTTTGTTTCTAAAATGTTGATGTTGCTTTGCCCGGGGCGTGAACCCAGGGCCTTCGGTGTGGTAGGCGGAGCAAGCTACCATCGCACCGCGGCGGCCGCAAAAGCCCCTTTTCATAAGCGGAGACGTATACTGGTACGTAACTTTCCCTCTGTTTATTCTTCGATAAATGTTTAGGTCATTCAATAGAGCACGTTCTTGTGCTTCTAACGATGTACATATATACATTTTTATAGAAGAAATAGAACAAAAGTACAAAATAAATCAAAACTTTAGAGGCCAAAATAAGTTTGCGTTGAAAAACTCTCTAATATAATAAATCCAATGAAATTTGGATAGGATGGGAAGATTTCCTCATTTAACCACTTCTAGTTGACAAATATATATATATATATATATATATATTGTAACGAATTTACTTGCAAATCCTCTTATTTGCCCTTTTGCTAAGTTCGTATCACTAAATTGTTGAATAAATAACTCCAATATTGAAAAATGGAAAAATGGCCTTTATTAAAGTAGTTCACAATAACACTTATACTTTGCAATTAGCAGGCTTAATAACCAAACTGATAGCTTAAATGAAACTGACTTTCAAAATAATACTGCTATTGCTCGCTAGATATCGTCTTAATCGAAACTGATTATAGCGCCTCTACCGCTGGTGCTTTTATACTCTTTGATTTCCTCGTGGCATCTTCTAGGCGCTTCCAGAATTTACTTAGTTGCCGCCATATAATTATAACTACAGATCCACGTATATAGCTTCTCATATGCGTGTTTTTGTGAGCGACACTTCAACAATTACAATTGCATACTTTTGGGAGCATCTCTTCTCTGCTGCGTGTACGTACATATGTGTAGACATAATATTTTATTCGTTTATGTAGATACAAGTGACTGTCTGCTTTATTGTTGTTGTGACTTCATTTACTTAGCATCAGACTAGGGATGTGAGTATCACCTGGTGTCTCTCATATTCGTCACAATATATTAGGGCGGGTCGATTTAAAAATCGCTCATTGCTCTGGGAAAATCGTATTCTAGGGATCAAAATAAGAAACTTTGCCCATGGAACCATACCTCTAAAACGAATTCTGATGTCCCCCACTATGGGTCGAACTTTTGGGTAGGGGTAATTTCAATTCTACCTGCTGTGTCTTGTGGTGGCTTAAAAAAAAACAACACAAGAAATTTTACGATCTGCGATTGTGTCACAGTGATACCTTAATTTTTTAAAACGGTTGAATAAAAAACCTACACAACTATGTTTACGACATGCAAATGCATCACAGTGATGCCTTGGTTTTAAAAGGGGGTTGTAAAAACGCTAATTTCTATTTTTCTAATTTCTAATTTTTTTTAAATTTCTTTTCTATTACTAAGTTAAATTCATTTTTTCATTTACATATGTTCTGACTAAATAAATTTCTAAAGAGAAAAATAAACTCCAAAAAGAAAAAACATAGGCATTTCAAAGTGGGATTTTTCAAAATTTGCCCCTACGACCCAAAGGGGGGACATCAGAATTCGTTTTAGAGGTATGGTTCCTTCGGCAAAGTTTCTTATTTTGATCCCTAGAATATGATTTTCACAGAGCAATGGGCGATTTTTTTGCCTCCCCACAAATCGACCCGGCCTAATATATATATATTGTTACGATTATTAGCAAAACTGAGGAGTGCTGCCATCTCCAGGCCGATGCTAAGCAGTGACGTGAATTCACATCAATAATTCAATCATTATGTATCTACATAAACGAATCAATACTTGCGTCTATACATATGTACACATTCCGACGAGCAACATTTACATACAAGGCAGCGAGAGATGAGATGTCACACACCGATGAATTTACTTATACGCTTATGTGTGTGCGGGAGACTGTAAACTACAAACACAGGCATATATCTTATCTGAGTGGTCACAAGAGAGGGCAATAATTTGTGCACGTAGTTGTGGCTGGCGATTTTGTAGCCGAAACAACTAGTAACTTCTGGAAATCGAAGAGCCTAGAAGTATGCAGCGTAAACTATAAAAGCGGTGCAGGCGAGTAAGAAGAATTCAGTTTGATTTGAGTTGATCAGCAGTTACGACTAAGAAGATATCTAGCGAGCAATACCAGTATTATTTTGATTAGTGGAGTTTCATTTGAGCTATCAGTTTGGTTATTAAGCTATTCGTTGCACAGTTTGAGTGTTATTGTGAAGCATTTTAATAAAGGCCATTTTTCCATTATTCAATATTGGAGTTATTTATTCAACAGTTTAGCGATACGAACCTAGCAAAAGGGGCAAATAAGAGGATTTGCAAGCAAATTCGTTACAATTGGTGTCAGAAGAGGAATTGTTGAATAAATTCCGGAGGACAACAAGGACATGGCAAAGTTCAGTGAATTAAAGATCCAGCAACTGAAGAAGGAGTTGGAGAGCCGTGGATTGAATACAAGCGGCGTTAAACTTGAACTTCAGGCACGGCTACGAGAGGCAATGGAAGCGGAAGGAATTGATGTGGAAGAGTATGACTTTCATCTTGATGGCGAGGAAGTAACAAAAATTGAAGAGAAAAACGAAACATCGCAGACAGTTACGAGCACAGACTTGAACATGATTTTGGCTGCAATATCTGCTCAAACATCGACAATGTCATCACAGATGGAATCCCAAGAGACACGAATAACATCGAAAATTGAAACACAAGAAACGCGTATGGCAGAAATGTCGACACAGATTACATCAAAGATGGAGACACAATTGGAAGAACAGAAGACATATTTGGCATCTCAACTGGAAGCGCAAGAGGCACGTATATCTGAAATGTCGGCACAAATTTCGGAACAGGTATCAGCGCAGCTCTTTGTGAAACTGGAAGAGCAGGATGCAAAAATTTTACAACTCGAGGACAAAATTGATGCCGAAATAGAAGCGTTAAAAGGTCGTATGGAGCAGTTACAACCAAACCGCCCAGCTGTTTCAGCGAGTAATCCAAAGGTAAAGACACCATCCTTTGACGGTTCTGTTCCTTTTCAGGTCTTTAAGCTACAGTTTGAGAAGACCGCAGCAGTCAACCAATGGAATGCTGAAGATAAAGTTGCAGCTCTGTTCGTGGCACTGAAAGGGCCTGCCGCGGAAATCTTACAGACCATCCCAGAGTACGAGCGGAACCACTACGAAACATTGATGAGCGCTTTAGAGAGACGTTACGGAAGCGAGCAAAGGAAACAGATATTCCAAATTGAGTTGCAAAACCGCTACCAAAAAAGCTAACGAGACTTTGCAGGAGTTTGCTTCGGACATTGAAAGATTGGCTCATCTTGCAAATGCGGATGCACCCGTGGAATACACAGAAAGAGTGAAGATTCAGAGCTTTATAAATGGCATAAGGGACGTCGAAACGAAGCGAGCCACATACGCGAACCCAAAGCTAACATTCGCAGAAACGGTGTCACAAGCTCTGATTCAGGAAACGTCGTCGCTTCTGTGTAAGCCAGTTTTCAAAGCACGCCGTGTGGAAGTAGAAAGGCCAGAGTGGGTAGACGCAATATTGGAGGCACTGAAAGGATCGCAAAAGCGAAGTGAAAAAGTTATCAAATGCTTCAAATGCGGGAAGTCCGGTCACATAGCACGTCATTGCGATCTTGGTCTTAATAGTTCCAACAATGTGGGTGGCCGTAAACGCAAAGCTGGAGGAGATGAGCAAGAGCGAGTAAGAGGTAGAGAGCTAGATCCAGCTATTGAATGCCCTGTGATATCTGTGTCGCAAATTGGAAGGAAATCAAGCAGTCTTACCGTCAGAGGGAATGTGGATGGCAAAGAACGAGTACTAACTGTAGATACGGGCGCATCTCATTCCTTGATCCGATCTGACTTGGTCAACAGGAGAGTAAAACCGTTACCTGGAGCAAGGTTGCGTACGGTCACTGGCGAGTATAATCAAGTCCAGGGAGAAGTAATATGTGAAGTCTTAATTGGGAAGGTCATGGTTTTACACAAATTCGTTGTGGCGGAGATTGTCGATGAAGTTATATTGGGAGTGGATTTCTTGGTTGACCATGACATCAAGATCGATATGCGGAGAAGGGCGATGCATTATAAGAACCAGGATGTGCCAATTAACTTCAGTTTGGAAAAAGGTTTCAGCAGTAATAGAGTACTGGTGGAGAAAAGTCGACAAAGGCCACGAAAGTCAAAGGTAAAGGTTGATGAAACGAATGGGCCAAATAAATCAAAATCAAAAGTACCTGCGAGAGAAACACTGGCATTGACGAAACCTAAAAGGCGCAGGAAAACGAAGCAACGAATTTCCGAGAAAGAATGCGAGGGCAGTTTCAAGCCGGAGCGCACAACTGTTGTAAAATGTGGGAACGATACCGATTATGCAAAGAAAATTCGTACAGCGCAAGCTCTACGAAGTGGTTCATTGGCCAAACAACAGAGTGTGAAGGAACGAACCAGGGTATTGAGTGGTACGATGAAACCCAGGTACCATGAGAACAATAATTCGAAAGGTTTCTTGGCGGGAGATTTGGTACTGTTATACAAACCTCACCGGCGGAAAGGTGTTCCATCCAAATTTCGGTGCAGTTGGGAAGGCCCGTACGAGGTTGTGAAGAAGATCAGTGATACCATCTACCGCATACAAAGCATTGAGAAACCACGGAGTAGAAGAGTGGTACATTTGGAGATGCTAGCGGCGTTTAGATTGGGAGATTTGTCTGATCGGGACGATCAGACTTAGGTGGAGGGCAGTGTTACGATTATTAGCAAAACTGAGGAGTGCTGCCATCTCCAGGCCGATGCTAAGCAGTGACGTGAACTCACATCAATAATTCAATCATTATGTATCTACATAAACGAATCAATACTTGCGTCTATACATATGTACACATTCCGACGAGCAACATTTACATACAAGGCAGCGAGAGATGAGATGTCACACACCGATGAATTTACTTATACGCTTATGTGTGTGCGGGAGACTGTAAACTACAAACACAGGCATATATCTTATCTGAGTGGTCACAAGAGAGGGCAATAATTTGTGCACGTAGTTGTGGCTGGCGATTTTGTAGCCGAAACAACTAGTAACTTCTGGAAATCGAAGAGCCTAGAAGTATGCAGCGTAAACTATAAAAGCGGTGCAGGCGAGTAAGAAGAATTCAGTTTGATTTGAGTTGATCAGCAGTTACGACTAAGAAGATATCTAGCGAGCAATACCAGTATTATTTTGATTAGTGGAGTTTCATTTGAGCTATCAGTTTGGTTATTAAGCTATTCGTTGCACAGTTTGAGTGTTATTGTGAAGCATTTTAATAAAGGCCATTTTTCCATTATTCAATATTGGAGTTATTTATTCAACAGTTTAGCGATACGAACCTAGCAAAAGGGGCAAATAAGAGGATTTGCAAGCAAATTCGTTACAATAGGGGGACTCATGATAGCATATAAACTTATAAGGTGTAAAATTATATCCATTTACACACGCGGTTATATGAACGCACCTAGTAATACTCTTGATAAACTTGATTGTTTCTCAGCTGTATTATTGCCAAAAAAAAATTTTTGATTGTTATACAAATTAAAAAATACCAAGATTAAGTGAAAAATCAAAACTAAAACGCCTTTACTTGCTGATGTTGGAGATTTCTGATGAAAATGCCGGCTGTTATGTCTGCAAGGTTGCATTCCTTTGAGTTTACCGCGTTTACACAATGAAATGTGCGCGTAAATTTATACAAATTGTGTAAATGATTTTTCATACAAAATTTGACAGCTCGTGCGTAAACTAGATAAATATATACGTTTACACACTTTATAAGGCATTTATACGGTTACATGAGTCCCCCTAATATATTTCAAGCAGATAATATTCACAAGACAAATGCAAGCTAGTTTGTACTGCTTTCTTTTTTGTGGCTACATATGAAATTGTTGAATACACCAATAAACCCTACATTAATCTTTAAAATTAATATCTCGTTGAAATCAGAACTGATTTTAGATTTTCCTCAGACAATCCTTTGTATATATAAAATAAGAAAGAGATACAATTTAAATTTTCGTCGTATTTTGTAAGATTTCTCTAACATCTCCAAGAATCAATTAATAGTTAATAAACTGCGGAAAGCGCAAAATGCCCTCTTTCTGACAACATACAAGTTTCGTTGGCTAAACGGAAATAAAGTTATAGGCCAATATATGGATCAATCAATGGACTTGACAAATTGTATAGCGTTTTATTTTCTGGCAAAAGTTATATTCTAAAAAGCAGATAACGCCTTGACGAGGTATTTCGTTCTTTTTTGAAAATTGTTGCCTGCTCGCAACGCAAAACCGTTACACTTTTACCCTGCATAAAACGGCGGTGTGGCATTGCAACTCTGCTAAACTAGCTGATCGTGACAATTTATTTTCGTAACTTCACATATTTTTAGTCGAAGCAAATTGAAATGAAGGAAATAATTCCTAATGAATTTTTATTATCATTGACAGTGCGTTTGTGAAAATCAGCTAACACACGGGCTAGCCCTTTATGTTCTATGCATGCACTATAAATGTTCAAGATTTGCTGGGATAGGAGTAACTGTATTAAGGCTTTACCATTTACTTAGGCGGCCACCGTGGTGTTATGGTAGCGTGCTCCGCCTACCACACTGTATGCCCTGGGTTCACACCCCGGGCAAAGCAACATCAAAATTTTAGAAATAAGGGTTTTCAATTAGAAGAAAACTTTTCTAAGCGGGGTCGTCCCTCGGCAGTGTTTGGCAAGTGCTCCGGGTGTATTTCTGCGATGAAAAGCTCTAAGTGAAAACTCATATGCCTTGCAGATGCCGTTCAGAGTCGGCATAAAACATGTAGGTCCCGTCCAGCCAATTTGTAGGGAAAATCAAGAGGAGCACGAAGCAAATTGGAAGAGAAGCTCGGCCTTTGACCTCCTCGGAAGTTGTCGCGCCTTACATTAATTTTTATTTATTTTTATTTACTCAGGCAACAATTTATTTCAGAAAAGAAAACGCTATTAGACACCAATAAAAACGTTACCCGAACTTTCCGGAAGAATTTTAGTAAACAGACCTATTTAACATCTGAAAGCTTTTTTAATTTCGCGTCGAGGTTTGCTTATTGCAGGCGTATTGCAGGATCAATATATAAAACGTCCGTTTTCTAAAGTTTTTTTAATGCTAAATAAAAGTGTAGACAAAATTTTATTAAACGCAAAAATATACATAGATATGTGTTTAACAGCGCAACAATATAAAGAAAGGACGTTATATTTATTTAGTAAAACATCCAAATTTGCAAACCCGATGAAGCCTTTCTTTGAAATTATGTTTCCCTATCCAAAATGAGGGGAAAGAATAAACTACATATTTGATTGCCACAACATACACGTATTTGACCTGTAATCCCAAGTGATAGAAATAAATTCTGACCACGTTTGATTTTCGGTACGTTATGGAGCTTATTTGGTATTCGTCCACGTATAAATAAACAAACAATTGCAAAGAATTGTTGTTTTGAAAAAGTATAGCAAAGTGCGTCATTTCATTTCGCTAGACTAATAATAAATACGGTTGATTTGTTATTTTGATATAGCAAAATATGTTTGTTCAGCTAATTAAAACAAACAAAAAACAAGTAAGGGTGTCTAAGTTTGGAGGTAACCGGATATTATATACTCAGCGTGGATCTAGAAATGTTTTGTAATGCTTGATCGGAATATGGCCATGGCACCGCCAACTAAAAAAAATGTCTCGTAAATTCCTTTTACAATAAAACTTGATAAGTGAAATATCATTGATACAAAACTATTTTTCGCTAAGATATCGCTTACTATTATAGTCTACGACCCTTTCAAACATCTTTTATATAAAAGTGGGCGTGCTTTTTAACCGATCACGTTCATTGTCCTAGAAATATTTCCTGCTATAAAGACATAATATGTACACAATCTTATTACGATCCTTTAATTTTTCTTCGAGTAATGGTTCCCGCCACGAAAATTTTCAAAAATTAAAAAATTTTCCTTTTTCTCTTTAAAATTTCACTTGGAAAATTAAGCACCATTGATATAAACCATCTAAAATGATAGCTTATTTTATTCGTCCACGGGCGGTGCCACACCCATTTTCAAAAAAAATCAAGAGTCTTAATATCAGCGCAGTAATCAGGTTTTATGTGTTTTCCAAAACGTTATATATATATAAAAAGTGGGCGTGGTCACCATCCGATTTTCCTCATTTTTAATAGCGATGGGAGATGAGCGCCAAGGAACCCATATACCAAATTGCAATATTTTATTTTCATTATTTACTCAAGTTGTGTCGTATGCACCGACAGAGAGACGGACGGATGAACGGACATGGCTAAATTAATTCCTATTTTCATCCTCAGCATTTTGATATATGGAAGTCTATATATATCTCGATTCGTTTAAGCCCGTTATGCTACCAAAGTTATGCACTCTGTGCGCAAAGAACGCTGAGTATAACAAGATTGACTTTGACTAGCTTTAACATAAATTTAGATGTATTTTTGTTATTTCAAATTCCTGGAATCTCATTTTTTATTTACACGTCTCCGTCTCAATTAGGTATAAATAGCGCCGACGAAATTAAACTCGGTGTACTTTATTGTTAAAAAGGGGTAGAAAAGGTTTTAAAATATAATGAATCTACGAAATAAATTTGTGCTGCTGTTTGATCTGCTTTGCTGCATCTTAAGCTATACGAATGCGGAATATCGCATGATACGTGGCTCATATTCACATATAAAGAACAGCCCCCATACAGTGGCAATATTCCATGGATCCACCTATAGATGCGTTGGTTCTATAGTCAGTATTAGATCGGTAGTTACAGTAGCGCATTGCGTAAAGGATAATAGTGCGGGTCTCATCGTTGTGGGCGGTATAACCAATTTAAAATCATATGTAGCGATCGAACACTGTGTGCAGGAAATACATCCTCATGCTTCTGTGGATATAGCAGTGGTTAAAGTGGCTCCATCCTTTGAAGATGATGATAAAGTAAAAATAATAGAACTTTGTCAGGATCAAATACCACCGGGAAAATTGTTGGAAGTCAGTGGATGGGGTTCGTTATCTAGAGACGAGGGAAATGTTGATCCTATTCTCACAGCTCATTCTATGGTATATCAACATACAGGAACAACCTTGACTACTATAGAATGTTTGTCGTTTGGAGCTACTGGGGCGGGAGGCGTTTACAAGGGACGACTTTGCGCGGTGGCACAAGGTTTCAAGGACGATTCTCCGGATATATATATAGATGTAACAAATCCAAGTGTTAAAAACTTTATAAAATCCAAAATGTAACTGAGAGGTGTTATTATAAATTGACTGTTGATTGGAATATCACCCTAACACGACATAGCAGTTGAAATATGGTGATATTCCGCTCAGCAGTCGAAATGATGATATATTTTCCTTGTAACATGTACCAATAAAGTGTTATAATTGTCTGTAAATAAATAATTTTTATTGTATGCAATGGAAGTGTGACGCATGTAAATGAATTAAGTTGTGAGAGCAAACTTTGATCACAACTTTAAAGTTCCCTCGTGTATGAATAGATCATGAGATGAAAACGAAATTGCGGTTGTCATTCCCTGGCAAACTTCGCTCAAAACGGCTGAACAAACGAATTCTATGGAAGTCAATCTAATAAGTAAGTAAGTAAGTATAACGACACCGAAGCCAACCAATTAGTTTTTGGTTTTCCGCCATATTCATAACCTATAAATTTTTGCGTTGGAGAATTTATTCACATTTTGGGGATTGTATTTTTTGTTTTTTCTATTTTATGAAGTTATGACATTTTTTAGGTTAAGAGACCAATAAGCGATGCCAATATAGTACATTTATATATGATTAAGTGAAAATATGGTTACGAATTGGGCGTTATGAGTATGGCAAGTTTTCCAGGGTCTTTAAACAGGCGATATTTTGCCAAAATAGGATTTTACTTTGGAAATAGGTGTCGCTGGATATCGCATTGTTCGAGCTTTTTGGAAAACCTTCTGAAAGCGGTGCCGCTATTTAAAAAAAATATTTGGCGCGTTTTACCTCAAAAGAAATTTAAGCCCAAACTTCGCTTCCTAAAAAGGGGGCAGAAATTACAGTTTATATGGTGTATAACTATATATACCGATCACTATGATTTTTTCAGACAACAACATACGCTATATAGTCATCATTTGGTGAAATTTAAAGCTTCTAGCTGTTAAAATGGGGCAGTAATTACGAAAAGTTCTTATGTGAACAATCGGTTGTATTGATATAAGCTATATATACGACCGATCTCCTCCATTTTTTTCAGACAATAATATGTGCAATATACGAAAGCATATGGTGAAATTTGAAGCTCCAGTCTGATAAATTGAGGACGATATGACAAAAATTCTCTATTCTGAAAAATTGGTTGTATGGGTGATATGTGCTGTAGTGGTCTGATCCGGCCGGTTTCGAAAAATGTCTAGTAGGGCTGCTATTCGAGTGGATGGTCCCTTTAAACCAAATCTTACAGTAAACCCAATTCATATTTGCACTTCTAAATTATGGGCAGGCAAAGAAATGCGGATAAGTGTATTTGACACTTTGAACTTTCCTCGAACTGCTCTCCTGCCTATAGTAGCAATGCCGGTTTGCGTTCGTCAGTATAAGTTGGCAAAGGAAACTTAACATTAACAATGATTTGTGCTGAAAGTGCTGGATATGATACGTGTCGGGCAGTGCCTGGAACACCGGGCGTTGTGAATGGAGAATTGTGTGCGGTGCTATCAGGTGCGACAGGTCTTGCGAACTCCGGATATCCGGACATATATACAAATATAAATGTTGTACAAGTTCAACAATTTGTTCGACTTATGATGAAGTTTTAATATGACTGAAAGCCCAATTCTGAATGTTTCATGAACGTCCCACCGTCAAAAGATATTGAGTTTATCTTAAGATGGATCGTTTTTGACACAAATTCTGAGAAAGGGTGCAATTTTTTATATTTTTTTCTTTTATTAAGTACTTTGATATATGTACAATATAGCTACATAAATTTTTTCAATAAATATAATTTTTTTCTTTTAACCCCTTTGTAATTCACTTAATCTTTCTATTCCAAATCGGGTTTAGATAATTGATATGCGAGAGAGAGAAGGAATTGCATAAAGCCATAGTTGCTTCTTTGCAATGTTGTTACGGTTTCTATAAATGAAAAAGTTTAAAGATATCACTTTAATTTTTATTAAATACTGAGCCATTTGGTAATCTTAATATTAATGCAAAAAACTCGCAAGGAAACAAAGCACAATTTGACACTCTGCCTCATCGAAATCCGTTCATATTTCAGTCACTCCTTTTGTACTGCTAAGCTAAAGAGTATCCTTTTCAGAGATTTTTGGTGGATTTTGAAACTATCAAGCTTTAGAAATATCAAGACGTGGAAAGCCGCAAATGTAACACAAACAAGTAAGGAAGGCTAAGTTCGGGTGTAGCCGAACATTACATACTCAGCTGAGAGCTTTGGAGACAAAATAAGGGAAAATCACCATGTAGGAAAATGAACCTAAGGTATGTTTGTATTACATGGGTATCAAATGGAAGGTATTAATAAGTATTTTAAAAGGGAGTGGGCCTTAGCTCTATAGGTGGACGCCTTTTCGAGATATCGCCATAAAGGTGGACCAGGATTGACTCTAGAATGTGTTTGTACGATATGGGTATAAAATGAAAGGTGGTAATTAGGTGAACCTAAGGTAACCCTGGAATGTGTTTGTATTACATGGGTATCAAATGGAAGGTATTAAAAAGTATTTTAAAAGGGAGTGGGACATAGTTCTATAGGTGGACGCCATTTCGGGATGTCGCTATAAAGGTGGACTAGGATTGACTCTAGAATGTGTTTGTACGATATGGGTATCAAATGAAAGGTGTTAATAAGTATATTAAAAGGAAGTGGGCCTAAGTTCTATAGGTGGACGCCTTTTCGAGATATCTCAATAAAGGTGGACAAGGGGTGACTCTAGAATGTGTTTGTACGATATGGGTATCAAATGAAAGGTGGTAATGAGTATTTTAAAAGGGAGTGGGCCTTAGTTCTATAGGTGGACGCCTTTTCGAGATATCGCCATAAAGGTGGACCAGAGGTGACTCTAGAATGTGTTTGTACGATATGGGTATCAAATGAAAGGTGGTAATTAGTATTTTAAAAGGGAGTGGGCCTTAGTTCTATAGGTGGACGCCTTTTCCAGATATCGCCATAAAGGTGGACTAGGATTGACTCTAGAATGTGTTTGTACGATATGGGTATCAAATGAAAGGTGTTAATAAGTATTTTAAAGGGAAGTGGGCCTAAGTTCTATAGGTGGACGCCTTTTCGAGATATCTCAATAAAGGTGGACAAGGGGTGACTCTAGAATGTGTTTGTACGATATGGGTATCAAATGAAACGTATTAAAAAGTATTTTAAAAGGGAGTGGCCCATAGTTCTATAGGTGGACGCCATTTCGGGATGTCGCCATAAAGATGGACCAGGGGTGACTCTAAATGTGTTTTTACGATGTGGGTATCAAATGAAAGGTGTTAATGAATATTTTAAAAGGGAGTTGGCCCTAGTTCTATAGGTGGACGTCTTTTTGAGATATCGCAATAAAGGTGGACCAGGGTTGTCTCTAGAATGCGTTTGTGTGACATGTGCATCAAATGAAAGGTGCTAATGAGTATTTTAAAAGGGAGTTGGCCTTAGTTCTATAGGTGGACGCCTTTTCGAGATATCGCCATCGGTTGTCTTTAGAATCGGTTGTCTTTAGAATGCGTTTGTACGATATGGGTATCAAATGAAAGGTGTTAATAAGTATTTTATATATGGGGTATTCCATCCCATTTCGACCAATTTTGAACCCAACCCCTTTAGAATTGGCTGAAAATTTTTCTTCTTTTTCTAGCTTACGAAAGACGTTTTTCAGATGTTTTTCAAATTTATTCATCCAACTCAAAAAAAGTTATGAATTAAAAAAAAAACACCGTTTTTGTTTTCAAAATGCTATAACTTTTTCAAAAATTGACCGTTTGGGATCTTTTTTTTTTTTTTAAAAAAACCTTCAATCAATTCTGCAATCATCCCCACTATTACCGGAGTGGGCCGAGATTTTTTTTTTTTATTTTATTTAATTTTATTTAATTGCATTTTTTTATTCATTAACGGCCAATAAACAAATTAATTATGAAAAAAAAACTTTTTTTGTATTTTTTCCGAAAAGTACATTTAAAAACATATTTAAAAAAAAATGATCCCAAACGGTCAACTTTTGAAAAAGTTATAGAAACTTATTTTGAGTTGGAAAACGGTGTTTTTTTCAGAATACTATAACTTTTTCAAAAATTAACCGTTTGGGATCATTTTTTTTTAAATAAAAAAAAAAAAAAAACAAGTAAGAACGGGACTGTCTTCGGCTTTCATGAATGGGGCTGAACAATAATCTTATCCCGCTCGTAATCTGCGAATCATCGGATGTATAAGATAAGAAATATATAGTGAACAGATCTACATACCTTAACGATTTTTAAGATAAATATAAAATAAAAAACAGGTAGGTACTTTGTGTGAGGATCCAAAGTTTCAGGTTTTTTGTGGTCTGCGTGTAAAAACTATGACTACGAATCACGTATTTCAAAAATATATGACGAAAACGTAACTATTTGATGAAATTTGATGAATTTTGAGGCTTCTAGCCGTAAAAAAGGGGCAAAAATGACAGTTTATATGAAGTATATAATATATATACCACCGATCTCTATGATTTTTTCAGACAACAATATATGCTATACATGTAAGCATTTGTGAAATTTGAAGCTTCTAGCTGTTAAAATGGGGCCGACATCGCAAAAAAAATATATATATACTATATATATATACTATATATACCATCATATATATATTATATATATCACCGATCTCTATGATTTTTTGACACAACAATACATACTATATACGTAAGCAATCGGTGAAATTTGAAGCTTATAGCTGTTAAAATGGGGTAGAAATTGCGAAAAGTTTCTTATCTGAACAATCGGTTGTATGAGATATATACTATATATACAACCGATCTCTATGATTTTTTCAGACAACAATATATGCTATATACGTAAGCAATCGGTGAAATTTGAAGCTTATAGCTGTTAAAATGGGGTAGAAATTGCGAAAAGTTTCTTATCTGAACAATCGGTTGTATGAGATATATACTATATATACAACCGATATCTATGATTTTTTCAGACAACAATATATGCTATATACGTAAGCAATCGGTGAAATTTGAAGCTTATAGCTGTTAAAATGGGGTAGAAATTGCGAAAAATTTCTTATCTGAACAATCGGTTGTGTGAGATATATACTATATATACAACGGATCTCTATGATTTTTTCAGACAACAATATATGCTATATACGTAAGCAATCGGTGAAATTGGGAGCTTATATCTGTTAAAATGGGGTAGAAATTGCGAAAAGTTTCTTATCTGAACAATCGGTTGTATGAGATATATACGATATATACAACCGATCTCTATGATTTTTTCAGACAACAATATATGCTATATGCGTAAGCAACCGGTGAAATTTGAAGCTTATATCTGTTAAAATGGGGTAGAAATTGCGAAAAGTTTCTTATCTGAACAATCGGTTGTATGAGATATATACTATATATACAACCGATCTCTATGATTTTTTAAGACAACAATATATGCTATATACGTAAGCAATCGGTGAAATTTGGAGCTTATATCTGTTAAAATGGGGTAGAAATTGCGAAAAGATTCTTATCTGAACAATCGGTTGTATGAGATATATACTATATATACAACCGATCTCTATGATTTTTTCAGACAACAATATATGCTATATACGTAAGCAATCGGTGAAATTTGGAGCTTATATCTGTTAAAATGGGGTAGAAATTGAGAAAAGTTTCTTATCTGAACAATCGGTTGTATGAGATATATACTATATATACAACCGATCTCTATGATTTTTTCAGACAACAATATATGCTATATACGTAAGCAATCGGTGAAATTTGGAGCTTATATCTGTTAAAATGGGGTAGAAATTGCGAAAAGTTTCTTATCTGAACAATCGGTTGTATGAGATATATACTATATATACAACCGATCTCTATGATTTTTTCAGACAACAATATATGCTATATACGTAAGCAATCGGTGAAATTTGAAGCTTATAGCTGTTAAAATGGGGTAGAAATTGCGAAAAGTTTCTTATCTGAACAATCGGTTGTATGATATATATACTATATATACAACCGATATCTATGATTTTTTCAGACAACAATATATGCTATATACGTAAGCAATCGGTGAAATTTGGAGCTTATATCTGTTAAAATGGGGTAGAAATTGCGAAAAGTTTCTTATCTGAACAATCGGTTGTATGAGATATATACTATATATACAACCGATCTCTATGGTTTTTTCATACAACAATATATGCTATATACGTAAGCAATCGGTGAAATTTGGAGCTTATATCTGTTAAAATGGGGTAGAAATTGCGAAAAGTTTCTTATCTGAACAATCGGTTGTATGAGATATATACTATATATACAACCGATCTCTATGATTTTTTCAGACAACAATATATGCTATATACGTAAGCAATCGGTGAAATTTGAAGCTTATAGCTGTTAAAATGGGGTAGAAATTGCGAAAAGTTTCTTATCTGAACAATCGGTTGTATGAGATATATACTATATATACAACCGATCTCTATGTTTTTTAAGACAACAATATATGCTATATACGTAAGCAATCGGTGAAATTTTGAGCTTATATCTGTTAAAATGGGGTAGAAATTGCGAAAAGATTCTTATCTGAACAATCGGTTGTATGAGATATATACTATATATACAACCGATCTCTATGATTTTTTCAGACAACAATATATGCTATATACGTAAGCAATCGGTGAAATTTGAAGCTTATAGCTGTTAAAATGGGGTAGAAATTGCGAAAAGTTTCTTATCTGAACAATCGGTTGTATGAGATATATACTATATATACAACCGATCTCTATGATTTTTTCAGACAACAATATATGCTATATACGTAAGCAATCGGTGAAATTTGGAGCTTATATCTGTTAAAATGGGGTAGAAATTGAGAAAAGTTTCTTATCTGAACAATCGGTTGTATGAGATATATACTATATATACAACCGATCTCTATGAGTTTTTCAGACAACAATATATGCTATATACGTAAGCAATCGGTGAAATTTGGAGCTTATATCTGTTAAAATGGGGTAGAAATTGCGAAAAGTTTCTTATCTGAACAATCGGTTGTATGAGATATATACTATATATGCAACCGATCTCTATGATTTTTTCAGACAACAATATATGCTATATAAGTAAGCAATCGGTGAAATTTGAAGCTTATAGCTGTTAAAATGGGGTAGAAATTGCGAAAAGTTTCTTATCTGAACATTCGGTTGTATGAGATATATACTATATATACAACCGATCTCTATGATTTTTTCAGACAACAATATATGCTATATACGTAAGCAATCGGTGAAATTTGGAGCTTATAGCTGTTAAAATGGGGTAGAAATTGCGAAAAGTTTCTTATCTGAACAATCGGTTGTATGAGATATATACTATATATGCAACCGATCTCTATGATTTTTTCAGACAACAATATATGCTATATACGTAAGCAATCGGTGAAATTTGAAGCTTATAGCTGTTAAAATGGGGTAGAAATTGCGAAAAGTTTCTTATCTGAACAATCGGTTGTATGAGATATATACTATATATACAACCGATCTCTATGATTTTTTCAGACAACAATATATGCTATATACGTAAGCAATCGGTGAAATTTGAAGCTTATAGCTGTTAAAATGGGGTAGAAATTGCGAAAAGTTTCTTATCTGAACAATCGGTTGTATGAGATATATACTATATATACAACCGATCTCTATGAGTTTTTCAGACAACAATATATGCTATATACGTAAGCAATCGATGAAATTTGGAGCTTATATCTGTTAAAATGGGGTAGAAATTGCGAAAAGTTTCTTATCTGAACAATCGGTTGTATGAGATATATACTATATATGCAACCGATCTCTATGATTTTTTCAGACAACAATATATGCTATATACGTAAGCAATCGGTGAAATTTGGAGCTTATATCTGTTAAAATGGGGTAGAAATTGCGAAAAGTTTCTTATCTGAACATTCGGTTGTATGAGATATATACTATATATACAACCGATCTCTATGATTTTTTCAGACAACAATATATGCTATATACGTAAGCAATCGGTGAAATTTGAAGCTTATATCTGTTAAAATGGGGTAGAAATTGCGAAAAGTTTCTTATCTGAACAATCGGTTGTATGAGATATATACTATATATACAACCGATCTCTATGATTTTTTCAGACAACAATATATGCTATATACGTAAGCAATCGGTGAAATTTGAAGCTTATAGCTGTTAAAATGGGGTAGAAATTGCGAAAAGTTTCTTATCTGAACAATCGGTTGTATGAGATATATACTATATATACAACCGATCTCTATGAGTTTTTCAGACAACAATATATGCTATATACGTAAGCAATCGGTGAAATTTGGAGCTTATATCTGTTAAAATGGGGTAGAAATTGCGAAAAGTTTCTTATCTGAACAATCGGTTGTATGAGATATATACTATATATGCAACCGATCTCTATGATTTTTTCAGACAACAATATATGCTATATACGTAAGCAATCGGTGAAATTTGGAGCTTATATCTGTTAAAATGGGGTAGAAATTGCGAAAAGTTTCTTATCTGAACAATCGGTTGTATGAGATATATACTATATATACGACCGATCTCATCAATTTTTTCAGGCAAGAATATGTGCAATATACGAAAGTATATGGTGAAGTTTGAAGCTTCAATCTGTTAAATCCTCTTTTTCTGAAAAATCGGTTGTATGGAGGATATATGCTATAGTGGTCCGATCCGGTCGGTTCAGACAAATGTCTAATCGGACACCCAAATCCACCCGCTCACCAAATTTTATCAAGATATCTCAAAAATTGAGGGACTAGTTTGCATACAAACAGACAGACGGACAGACGGACATGGCTAAATCAACTCAGCTCTTCAACCTGATTATTTCGGTATACTTAATGGTGGGTCTATCTATTTTCCTTTAAGGACTTACAATTTTCGGTTTCGTGACGAAATTAATATACCATTTCATTTTCATGAAAGGTATAAAAAACACGTGTCACACAATTGAGGCCAATGGACTCCTAAACTACTGAATCGATTTTGAATTTGTTTTGCACCCCGCGTGTAGTTTGATCTAACTTGAAATATAGGATAGGTGACTGGGTGACTAGGGTCTCGAGATATAGGCCAAAACGTGGACCCGGATACCCCTAAAGTGTGTTTATAGAATATGGATACCAAATGAAAGCTGTTGATGAGTGCTTTAGTAGAGGATAATTTTCATACCCCTGTGTGACTAGGGTCTCGAGATATAGGCCAAAACGTGGACCCGGGTACCCCTAGAGTGTGTTTATGGAATATGGATATCAAATGAAAACTGTTGGTGAGTGCTTTAGTAGATTGTAATTTTCATACGCCTGGGTGACTAGGGTCTCGAGATATAGCCCAAAACGTGGACCCGGGTACCCCTAGAGTGTGTTTATAGAGTATGGATATCAAATGAAAGCTGTTGATGAGTGGAGTAGAGGGTAATTTTCATACCCCTGGGTGACTAGGGTCTCGAGATATAGGCCAAACGTGGACCCGGGTACTCTTAGAGTGTGTTTATAGAATATGGATATCAGATGAAAGCTGTGGATGAGTGCTATAGCAGAGGGTAATTTTCATACCCCTGGGTGACTCGGGTCTCGAGATATAGGCCAAAACGTGGACCTGGGTACCCCTAGAATGTGTGTATAGAATATGGATATCAAATGAAAGCTGTTGACGAGTGCTTTAGTAGGGGGTAATTTTGATACCCCTGGGTGACTAGGGTCCCGAACTATAGGCCAAAAAGTGGACCAGGGTACCCCTAGAATGTGTTTATAGAATATTGATATCAAATGAAAGCTGTGGGTGCTTTAGCAGAGAGTAATTTTCATACCCCTGGATGACTAGGGTCTCGAGATATAGGCCAAAACGTGGACCCGGGTACCCCTAGAAGGTTTTTATAATATGTGGATATAAAATGAAAGCTGTTGACGGGTGCTTTATTAGAGGGTAATTTTCATACCCCTGGGTGACTATGGTCTCGAGATATAGCCAAAACGTGGCCCGGGGTACCCCTAGAATGTGTTTATAGAATAAGGATATCAAATGAAAGCTGTGGATGAGTGCTGTAGCAGAGGGTAATTTTCATACCCCTGGGTGACTAGGGTCTCGAGATATAGGCCAGAACGTGGGCCAGTGAATGCATAGAGATTGTTTATACAATATGGATATCAAATGAAAGCTGTTGATGAGTGCTTTAGTACAGAGTAATATATTATCCAGAGACGGACTGGGACTGGAATAAAATACATACCACCTTCTGGGACAGGCAATAAGGGATGCAGAAAAATGAGAAGAAATTGAGAGAAGAGAAAAGAGAAAAGAGAGAAGGAGATTGAGAAAGAGATAGAATGAGACGAAGATGGAGATAGATGAAGCGAAAAAGGCGGAGGGAGGAGTGAATAAAAGGATTAGGAAAAAGTGAAGAGGGGGGGGGGGGGGGCAGAGTCAGGAAAAAGCTTATTAAAATGTATGCAGATGGGTCAATTATAGGGCAGGACAACGTCTGCCGGGTCTTCTAGTAAATCTTATAAAATAAAGTCGCTAAATGCCATGTATGCGCATAACTTCATACAGAATGCTCCGATTTTAAAACGGTTTTTGAATTTGAAAGCTTAGCTACGTGAGATGGTACAGTTAATATAATTTGAAGATATATATTATAGGGGCGTGGCAAATTACCAAAATGTAGTAAAAAATCATAAAATTTTTGTTTACACAGCTATAACTCATAAACGGATGGATGGATTTAAAAAATTCTGCTTTTCAGTAAAACTTTGAAATATTTACCTTCGATCTGCGTAAAAAAAATACTTGATTCATTTCTTATATCAGCCAAATTGTTTAAACATAAGTAACATTTTTACCGAAAATGTGTTTGTGTGGTTGTTCGCTGTGAACTGTGCGCGCCCAGCCAGCATATTTTGAAAATTTTGATAAAAAAATATTCAAATATCATACCCCAAGATGATTAAAAACGTTCAAATTTAAAAGCATTTTCTGTTCGAAAATTAACGTATCGTCGGGAGAAAAATGTTCCATAAATGTGATTATTCTTGAATAATCATTTATGATTCCTATTTCGAAACACTTTTTATTCATCTTTTTATCATACTTGATTACTTTTCACATTTGATTACTTTTCACAGTCATTTTTTGATCACATTTAAGAACAATTTTCAATCATATTATATGACGGTTTGGAATCATTTGTGAATAAGATTGTGATTCATTTTTCCTTCATATTTAATACATAACTAAATACTGTATAAAGATCATATTTCATCAGGGGGTGAAAGCATCTGGAAGCTCGGAAGAAAGCTTTTTGAACCGCAGCTAGTAATTAACTTGACCGTTGTACACACACACGACTACAACATCCAACATCATCTATGATCATCATCTTAGATCATGGTAACGATGTCACTTTAAAAATCACGATTTTACTATGTCTCATATCATTCTTTAAATATAACTAGATGTTTTCGACAATCATAGCTCATGGAGGATGTTGAAGCCGGGTCCAGGCGTGTCGGTCAAGCTTAACTTACCAGCGGTTAAACAGCTTACAACTTCCGTATATCGGTTCCATCCAGTATGTCTTTCCTGGGAAGCCGTATCTAGAGAAATGCTAGAAGTCATCTTAGGTTAGCAGCAGCACTTATATTACTTTTAGTCTTCAATATGTGTTGTATATTTGTAATTTTTTTGGATTTTATGATTGAAAAATTGTGAGCTAATGAAGAAAAATCAAATTTTCAATGAGAAGTATAGTTTTAACAAGTAAAAAATTCATCATTTATTCAAGAAAGGTAGTCTGCAAATATTAAGAAAGTTGATTGAAAAATGATTTTAAATTTTTGATCACCGAAGTTAAAGAAATTAAATTCAACAAGTAAGGAAGGTTAAGTTCGGGTGTAACCGAACATTACATACTCAGTTGGGAGCTATGGTGACACCATAAGGGAAAATAACCATGTAGGAAAATGAACCGGGGGAAACCCTGGAATGTGTTTGTATGACATGTGTATCAAATGAAAGGCATTAAAGAGTATTTTATGAGGGAGTGGGCCATAGTTCTATAGGTGGACGCCATTTAGGGACATAGCCATAAGGTGGATCAGGGTTGACTCTAGAATGCGTTTGTACGATATGGGTATCAAATGAAAGGTGTTAATGAGTATTTTAAAAGGGAGTAATCCTTAGTTCCATGGGTGGACGCCGTTTCGAGATATCGCCACAAAGGTGGACCAGGGGTGACCCTAGAATTTGTTTGTACAATATGGGCATCAAACGACTGGTTTTAATGAGTATTTTAAAAGGGAGTAGGCCTTAGTTCTATAGGTGGATGCCGTTTCGAAATATCGCCATAAAGGTGGAACAGGGGTGACTCTAGAATGTGTTTGTACGATATGGGTATCAAATTAAAGGTATTAATGGGGGTTTTAAAAGGGAGTGGTGGTTGTTGTATAGGTGGTCGCCTTTTCGAGATACCGCCATAAAGGTGGAGCAGGGGTGACTCTAGAATGCGTTTGTACGATATGGGTATCAAATGAAAGGTGTTAATGAGTATTTTAAAAGGGAGTAATCCTTAGTTCCATAGGTGGACGCCGTTTCGAGATATACCCATAAAGGTGGAGCAGGGGTGACCCTAGAATTTGTTTGAACAATATGGGTATCAAAAGAAAGGTGTTAATGAGTATTTTAAAAGGGAGTAATCCTTAGTTCCATAGGTGGACGCCGTTTCGAGATATCGCCACAAAGGTGGACCAGGGGTGACCCTAGAATTTGTTTGTACAATATGGGTATCAAAAGAAAGGTGTTAATGAGTATTTTAAAAGGGAGTAATCCTTAGTTCCATAGGTGGACGCCGTTTCGAGATATACCCATAAAGGTGGAGCAGGGGTGACCCTAGAATTTGTTTGAACAATATGGGTATCAAAAGAAAGGTGTTAATGAGTATTTTAAAAGGGAGTAATCCTTAGTTCCATAGGTGGACGCCGTTTCGAGATATCGCCACAAAGGTGGACCAGGGGTGACCCTAGAATTTGTTTGTACAATATGGGTATCAAAAGAAAGGTGTTAATGAGTATTTTAAAAGGGAGTAATCCTTAGTTCCATAGGTGGACGCCGTTTCGAGATATCGCCACAAAGGTGGACCGGGGGTGACCCTAGAATTTGTTTGTACAATATGGGTATCAAAAGAAAGGTGTTAATGAGTATTTTAAAAGGGAGTAATCCTTAGTTCCATAGGTGGACGCCGTTTCGAGATATACCCATAAAGGTGGAGCAGGGGTGACCCTAGAATTTGTTTGAACAATATGGGTATCAAAAGAAAGGTGTTAATGAGTATTTTAAAAGGGAGTAATCCTTAGTTCCATAGGTGGACGCCGTTTCGAGATATCGCCACAAAGGTGGACCAGGGGTGACCCTAGAATTTGTTTGTACAATATGGGCATCAAACGACTGGTTTTAATGAGTATTTTAAAAGGGAGTAGGCCTTAGTTCTATAGGTGGATGCCGTTTCGAAATATCGCCATAAAGGTGGAACAGGGGTGACTCTAGAATGTGTTTGTACGATATGGGTATCAAATTAAAGGTATTAATGGGGGTTTTAAAAGGGAGTGGTGGTTGTTGTATAGGTGGTCGCCTTTTCGAGATACCGCCATAAAGGTGGAGCAGGGGTGACTCTAGAATGCGTTTGTACGATATGGGTATCAAATGAAAGGTGTTAATGAGTATTTTAAAAGGGAGTAATCCTTAGTTCCATAGGTGGACGCCGTTTCGAGATATACCCATAAAGGTGGAGCAGGGGTGACCCTAGAATTTGTTTGAACAATATGGGTATCAAAAGAAAGGTGTTAATGAGTATTTTAAAAGGGAGTAATCCTTAGTTCCATAGGTGGACGCCGTTTCGAGATATCGCCATAAAGGTGGAGCAGGGGTGACCCTAGAATTTGTTTGTACAATATGGTTATCAAAAGAAAGGTGTTAATGAGTATTTTAAAAGGGAGTAATCCTTAGTTCCATAGGTGGACGCCGTTTCGAGATATCGCCATAAAGGTGGACCAGGGGTGACTCTGGAATTCGTTTGTGCAATATGGGTATCAAACGAAAGAAGTTAATGAGTATTTTAAAAGGGAGTGGGCCTTAGTTCTATAGGTGGACGCCTTTTCGAGATATCGCCATAAAGGTGGACCAGGGGTGACTTTAGAATATGTTTGTACGATATGGGTATCAAATGAAAGGTGTTAATGAGTATTTTAAAAGGGCGTTGGGCTTAGTTCTATAGGTGGACGCCTTTTCGAGATATCGCCATAAAGGTGGACCAGGGTGACTCTAGAATGAGTTTGTACGATATGGGTATCAAATTAAATGTATTAATGGGAGTTTTAAAAGGGAGTGGCGGTAGTTGTATATGTGAAGGCGTTTTCCAGATATCGACCAAAATGTTGACCAGGGTGACCCAAAACATCATCTGTTGGATACCGCTAATTTATTTATATATGTAATACCTGCCAAGATTTTAAGGGTTTTTTATTTCGCCCTGCAGAACTTTTTCATTTTCTTCTACTTAATGTGGTAGGTGTCACAAACATTTATAGAGTTTTTTCTAAAGTTATATTTCGCGTCAATAAAACAATCCAATTACCTTACCATGTTTCATCCTTTTTTCGTATTTGGTATAGAATTATGGCATTTTTTTCATTTTTCGTAATTTTCGATATCGAAAAATTGGGCGTGGTCATAGTCGGATTTCGTTCATTTTTCATACCAAGATAAAGTGAATTCAAGTAAGCACGTGAACTAAGTTCATTAAAGATATGTCGATTTTTGCTCAAGTTATCGTGTTAACGGCCATGCGGAAGGACAGACGGACGACTGTGTATAAAAACTGGGCGTGGCATCAACCGATTTCGCCCATTTTCACAGAAAACAGTTAACGTCATAAAATCTATGCCCCTACCAAATTTCAAAAGGATTGGTTAATTTTTGTTCGACTTATGGCGTTAAAAGTATCCTAGACAAATTAAATGAAAAAGGGCGGAGCCACGCCCATTTTGAAATTTTCTTTTATTTTTGTATTTTGTTGCACCATATCATTACTGGAGTTGAATGTTGACATAATTTACTTATATACTGCAAAGATATAAAATTCTGTTAAAATTTTACTTTAAAAAAAATTTTTTTTTAAAAGTGGGCGTGGTCCTTCTCCGATTTTGCTAATTTTTATTAAGCGTACATATAGTAATAGGAGTAACGTTCCTGCCAAATTTCATCATGATATCTTCAACGACTGCCAAATTACAGCTTGCAAAATTTTAAATTACCTTCTTTTAAAAGTGGGCGGTGCCACGCCCATTGTCCAAAATTTTACTAATTTTCTATTCTGCGTCATAAGTTCAACTCATCTACCAAGTTTCGTCGCTTTATCTGTCTTTTGTAATGAATTATCGCACTTTTTCGGTTTTTCGAAAATTTCGATATCGTTCATTTTAAATAGCGATCTGAGATGAGTGCTCAGGAACCCACATACCAAATTTCATCAAGATACCTCAAAATTTACTCAAGTTATCGTGTTAATGGACGGACGGACGGACGGACATGGCTCAATCAAATTTTTTTTCGATCCTGATTATTTTGATATATGGAAGTCTATATCTATCTCGATTCCTTTATTTATGTACAACCAACCGTTATCCAATCAAACTTAATATACTCTGTGAGCTCTGCTCAACTGAGTATAAAAATGATTCCAAATTGTGATTGAAAAATTGTTCTCAGTTATTGATCATCAAAAGCAAACAAGTTTTATTATTCTCTATAAAAAAAATTTATTCATCAAAGTTATTCGAAAATTATTTCAAAAAGTGATCGAAAAATGATTTTCAGTTTTTGATCATTAAAAGTAATCTTATTTTATTATTTATTTTGTTCAACTGTATGAAAACTCAGTATTTATTCGCAAGGACCTATTAAGTTGCATATGAGCTGCGATTGATTAATTAAAATTTCAGAAACTATAATAGCATTCGTTAAATTTAATTAGCTGGCAGCCGGTAAAAAGTGTGGAAGAAAATTGGAGTTTGGGTGCAGACAAGTTGCTGCACTTGCACATAGGTAGGGCGTGTTTCTGCTATAAAAGCGTCGCCGATAAAAGAAAACGAAGTTGCGAATAGATAAAAATGTTAAAGCAGGATTACACTAGGGGGGCGGACTCATGAAAGGATATAAACATATAAGGTGTAAAATTATATTCATTTACACACACTGTTATATGAACGCACCTAGTAATATTCTTGATAACCTTGATTGTTTATCAGCTGTATTATTCCCAAACAAAATTTTTTTGATTGTTATACAAATTAAAAAATGCCAAGAATAAATGAAAAATCAAAACTAAAACGTCTTTACTTGCTGATGTTGGAGATTTCTGATGAAAATGCCTGCTGTAATGTCTGCAAGGTTGCATTCCTTTGAGTTTACCACGTTTACACAATGAAACACTAACAGCCTCCTGCTAATAGATATTTCGCTTTGCTCTCTTCTAATCTATTGCTTCTCTGTCTTTTTTTTCACCTACAACATCACAAAATCTTTAATTATGTTGTTAGCCAAATTCAGTGTAAATCATTCACTTAATTATTTTTATAATGTTGGTCTCCGATAGTGAGTCCCCGAGTTCCAAAGACTGTCTGTCTACTTTGTTGCGCATAGTCAGCAAAAAAGCCAACGGGCTGAACGTTGTTCATATCAATGCGCAAAGCCTTTATAAAAAGCTTGACGAATTGAGGTTTCTGTCAGAAGGCTCCGATATTGATGTGATATGTGTTTCAGAAACATGGTTTTCTTCGTTTCATAAAAATGATATGGCGAAGATAAATGGATACCAACATTTCAGAGTTGATAGAAGTGGTCATGGTGGTGATGTTGCGATATATGTAAAAAGTAGTATGTCCTGTAAATTGTGTTGTTGTTCTAGTCCAGGTGATCCTGTGGAATATGTGTTTGTTCATATGTTTTCTGAGAATAATAGTAGGCTTCTTATCGACTGTGCATACAGACCGAATCGACTAGTAGATTTTTCCGCGTTTATTGAATTTCTTCAATCGTTACTAATATACTATGACAATATTATCATCGCTGGAGATTTTAATAGTAACCTACTGGTGGATGCCACTTTAAAACAAAGCATGGAATCTCTGGGACTTTTTCCCACAAACTGAGCTATACCAACGAATTTCACAAATACTAACTCTTCTCTATTAGATTTATTTTTTGTCAATGATCTTCATAAAATGATTCACTACACGCAACTATCCGCCTCCTGCTTCTCAAAACACGACCTGATATTCCTAAACTATAACTTCTCAACATCATGTAGGCCAAGTTCGTTCGCGTATCGCGATTATTATTATTATTATTAGCTTCTTTATTTAGCCGTAGCTATTTAAAACTTTCAGGTACAGTTAATAGTACAAAATCGGTAATCTTAGCAATAGCTAATTGGCTCATTGTGAGCTATAATGTTCTCTAATATGATATATTATCAGTCTTTTGAATACATTAATATTTCTTTCGTTTTTTATATTGCTTGGCAATTCATTAAAAAGTTTTAGGCCTTTATACATTAAAACATTGTGTGCCTTATTGGATTTATAAAATTTAATTCTAAAATCATTCTTGTTCCTTAAGCCGTAGGGTTGCACATCTCCTACATATGCTATTTGGATCGTTAAGTACTTTGGTAGTAGGTGATATTTCATTTTAAACACAAAAAGAAGTACGTTCATAATTGTTCTTTGATTGATATTTAACCATTTTAGAGTTTCTAACATATATGTGATTGGTGTCAGCCTATTACATAATAGTATGCACCGCATCCCTTTGTTTTGTAGTTTTTGCAGCCTGTTTTTCATCTGTGTGGATCCCGGGAATAAAATGGTCGAACAGTATTCAAAATGTGGCTTGATCATTACATTAAATATCTTTACTGCGCTGTTGATAGGAATATTTTTGCGAATTCTTCGGAAAAATCCAATTTTCTTCGAGATTTTGCTGCAGATATAATCTATATGCTTATCGAAATTTAATTTTTTGTCGTTGACAATGCCTAGATATTTAATTTCGTCAACTTTATCTATTATTTCATCATTAACTATAATATTATCTTCCGATTCGCTGTTGATTACAATTGCTTTCGTTTTTCTAACGTTGCATTTTAGCTTGTTCATACTAATATAGTTATAGATAAATTCTAAGTAGATTATTATTTTCTTGCTGAGTCCGTTGAGTCGGTTGAATGGAGCTTGATTCGTACGTTGACATCGGTTGATGACCAGACAAAGTTTCTGCAGGATAACATAAATAAGTTATTCGATGATCACGTTCCACTAAAAATAAAAACACCTAAATGCAAGAATATCCCTTGGTTCAATGCTACATTAAAACACCTTATCCACCTTCGTAACCAAGCTTACTCACGGTGGAAAAGGTACAAAACAGTCGAAGCGCATAGCTCCTTTAAAACAGCTCGGCTTACTGCAAACAAAGCCATAAGGCTGGCCAAAGCAAATTATTTTAAGTATAAGTTTAGTTCTGCTTTGAATACAATAGAAAAGTGGAACAAAATCAAACAAATAGGAATTGGTAAGCCCAAAAGTGACCTGTCTCATCCCCCTGATGTCGACATCAACGAAATAAATAATACTTTTGTAAGACTACCAAACTCAGCCGACAATGTGTGTATTGATAATTACTCCGTGCGTGTTAATGTTGACACTAGCCCTTTCGAGTTTGTTTGTGTCGATAATTGTGATGTTGTCCAAGCCATACTTTCTGTGAAGTCTAACGCAATGGAGCTTGATGGTATATGTTCAAAGTTTTTAAGTCATTCTTCCCAAAATCCTTCCCCACATTACTTACTTGGTCAACTCAATTTTGACGACCGGTGTCTTCCCAATATACTGGAAAGCTGCAAAAGTTATTCCAATCCGTAAACAAAATAATGAGTATCGACCAATAGCCATACTCCCTTTCCTCTCTAAGGTCGTTGAACGTATTCTACATGGGCAAATCGTATCATATGTACATGAATACAAGCTCCTGTCAGACAGTCAGTCCAGTTTCAGGTCAAAGCGGAGCTGTACAACGGCACTATTATCTGTGACAGAAGAAATTCGTGAGCGAGTGGATGAAAGTTACATTGCCTTCTTAACACTTCTTGACCACTCTAAAGCTTTTGATTCTGTAGACCACACTCTGCTCTGTAGGAAGCTGGAAAACTTATTTAACTTCTCTGGTCATGCAGTTGCTCTTATAAGATCATATCTTGGCGATAGGACTCAAGCAGTATGTATAGATGGTGAAAAGTCTGACTTCCTACATGCCTTAAGAGGCGTCCCTCAAGGCTCTATCCTGGGTCCTCTGTGATTGTTCTGTATATCAATGACTTATAAGTATTGTAATGTTCATATCTACGCTGATGATGTGCAGTTGTTTACGTGTTGTCCTCGTGATCAAACTAGCTTGTCCATAAGTAACTTAAACCACGATTTGAATCAAATATTTTCATGGGCTACTATGAATGGCTTATGTATAAACCCGAATAAGTAAAAATGTATTGTTATTCATAGAAGGTCTTTTCCCACTAATGATTTAGAGAATGTAGTGTTCAACAATTCCGTTATAGAATACGTAGATACGGCGAAAAACTTAGGTGTAATTTTTAAAAAAACAATGACATGGAAAGACCATATTTTTAGAACGGTTGGAAAAGTGTATGGAATGCTTCAAATACTATGGTTAATACAGTATTTCACGCCTTTGCACATAAGACTACTTCTGGCTAAAGCGTACTTAATACCTACGCTACTCCATGGTTGTGTGATTTACTCAAACTGTGACTATCTGTGCAAGAACAAACTAAATATTGTTTACAACAACATTGCTAGATATGTTTATGGGTTGAAAAGACTTGACCACGTATCACAACATGATGAAAGGTTGCTAAATATTTCTTTCAAAAATCTTTTAAAAGTCAAAACACTGTCCTTCCTCCATAAATTGATACACACGAAGTAACCTGACTATCTATATCGTAAGCTTAGTTTTCTGCAATCATCAAGATCGTTGCTTCTTCTTAAGCACATTAGATACCGCACGCTAACCCCTGAGCGCCAATTCTTTGTTACTGCAATACGTCTTTGGAACTCCCTACCTACAAGTCTTCGACTCTTAAGTAATGCTCTGCACTTCAAAAAAGAGCTAACATCATTTTTTAACGACTCTTAAACTGGATCTCAAATTGTTGTTGTTAAAATGTTCATTTCTAAGTCCTTTTCCTATCTCTGTGTCTTCTTTCTTTATTTGTTAAATACTATTCGATCTATGACCAGCCAAAGGTTATCATCACTTCTGCTGTCTTTTAATATTTATTTATTAATTACTTTTCTTTAGTTTTAAGATTTACATTTACATACATAAATATTTCACTATTATACGTTATACTTAATTTAATTGGATTAATCTAATTTATTATTATTATAAATGTTCAATTTTTATAGCTTATGCTATTCATGACTAGCACTGTTAAATAATTTGTCAAAATTGTTGTGCTAGGAACAAATTTTCAAATAAATACATACATACATACATACATGCATACATACATGCATACAATGTGCGCGTAAATTTATACAAATTGCGTAAATGATTTTTATACTCAGTTGAGCAGAGCTCACAGAGTATATTAAGTTTGATTGGATAACGGTTGGTTGTACATATATAAAGGAATCGAGATAGATATAGACTTCCATATATCAAAATAATCAGGATTGAAAAAAAATTTGATTGAGCCATGTCCGTCCGTCTGTCCGTCCGTTAACACGATAACTTGAGTAAATTTTGAGGTATCTTGATGAAATTTGGTATGTAGGTTCCTGAGCGCTCATCTCAGATCGCTATTTAAAATTAACGATATCGGACTATAACCACGCCCACTTTTTCGATATCGAAAATTTCGAAAAACCGAAAAAGTGCGATAATTCATTACAAAAGATAGATAAAGCGACTAAACTTGGTACATGAGTTGAACTTATGACGCAGAATAGAAAATTAGTAAAATTTTGCACAATGGGCGTGGCACCGCCCACTTTTAAAAGAAGGTAATTTAAAATTTTGCAAGCTGTAATTTGGCAGTCGTTGAAGATATCATGATGAAATTTGGCAGGAACGTTACTCCTATTACTATATGTACGCTTAATAAAAATTAGCAAAATCGGAGAAGGACCACGCCCACTTTAAAAAAAAAAATTTTTTTAAAGTAAAATTTTAACTTGATGATTTTGATTGAGCTTTAGGCCAGATTATTGAATAAAACTTCTTTTTTAGTAGTATTCAAAATATATTTATTTTTCGATATTTCGACTTCAATCTGAAGTCATCATCAAGAATCTACGAAAAGAAAACAATTAACATTTTTAAACATACATTTCCGTAGCAAAAATACGACTTACACATATGGATATGTATGATCGACTGAACAGAAATTATGACAACATAATTTTAGTAAAAACAAAAGAGCGAAAAATATAAATAAAGATAAATCAAAAACTCCCGCGAATATAAACAATTTCATGTACCGCAAGTATAAACAAAAAACATATGTATACAATAAAAATTGTGTCAACAAAAAATAAAAATATATATATATATATATGTATGTACGTATTTAATGTATGTTATGCTCTCAGCATTGCTAGAGTTATTGTTCCAGCTTAAGTTTAGTGAGTGTGCTTAACTAACAGCAGCGTGATGTTGTTGTTTTAAGACCAAATTTCTGTAGGTTTGTGCACAATGGTCTACATCTGATTTAAAATTCATTTTTATATCATTAGGGGTGTTCAAAATGTGTAAGGTTTCTAAAATGAAGCGCTTATTATAATGTTTTTCATGTTCCAGAATGGTTACGTTTTCAAAATCTGGATAGTGTCCCGTTTCTTTGCAATGAGCAGCCAATGCTGTCTTGTTTTCTGGATTATTATTTCTCAATTTAATATTCGATTTGTGGGCGGAAAGCCTCGTCTTTAGTTTAAGTTTAGTTGTCCCTACATATACTTGTTCGCATACGTGGGACCCGTCGCCGTTACATGGAATTTTGTACACCACGTTGGATTTCTCATGATTTGGTATTTTGTCCTTTAAATTACTATAAATTGGTCGTAGAGTGTTGTTGTAAGTAAACGCGATTTCATATTTCTCTTTGTCATATAAATTTGAACCCTTGATTCTTTCAGACACTCCCGGGATATATGTCATTGATTTATAAATTGTATCACCTTTCTCGGTTGTATTATTATTGGCGTTCGCTGTGTGATGTTTGTGAATCAGTTTGTTTATAAGGGACCTGGGAAAAGAATTTTGTTCCAGGGTTTTTCTAATTATGGCTATGTTTTTGTTGTGAAACATCTTATCACTTATGTTAAGAACCCTTCTTATAAAATTTTTCGCTGTGTTCAAAATAGTGTTGGGTGCGTGTTTGGAATTATAATTGATAAGTCTACCCGAAGCTGTTTGTTTTTTATACCAATCAATGTATAACTTATTATTATTTTTAATTATTAATGTGTCAAGGTAGGGAAGTCTGTTATTTTTCTCCACTTCCATAGTAAATCGTATGGATTTGTAATATGTATTAAGTAGTTTAAGCATGTTTTCCATTTCGCTCGTTTTGACGATGGCAAATAAGTCGTCAACGTATTTGGTTAGCAATCGGGGTTTGCTTTTTGATTCCATCTCGAATCTTGTTAGCAGTTCATCTAAAACAATGTCAGCTATCACTGGGGAGGCTGGAGATCCCATTGGCATACCTGATCGTTGTTCGTAAATTTTGTCGTTGTATTTAAAATATCTATTGTCCCTCACGCAAAATTTTAATATGTTCATGAATAATTCTTTTGTTAAACATGTGTGCTCTTTAATGTCAGTCCACCTGGAGGCAATGATGTCGATAGCCGCATCCACGGGAATGCTGGGAAACAAAGAAACCACGTCAAACGACACCAAACTCTCATCATCGTAAATGTATGTGTCTTTAACTTTTTCTTTGAACTCTGTGGAATCTTTGAGATTGTATTTCGAAGATTTTGTAATATTTTTAAGTATACGGACTACATATTTACATAAGTTATAGGAAGGGGACCCGATGGATGAGCAAATCGGGCGCAGCGGTATGCCATCTTTATGGATTTTTGGTAAACCATAAATCCTGGGAGGATTTGCAACTTTGGAAATTAGGAAGTTCTTTTCTTTTTCTTCTATGTGGCCATTTTTAAACATTTTCATTACTAATTCATTGTTTTTGTCCTGTAGCTTTGTTGTGGGATCTCTTTTTAGGACCCTGTAATCAGAAATATTGTTCACAATAATTTGCATTTTCCTCGTGTAATCATTTTTCTCCATCGCTACAGTGACATTGCCCTTATCCGCATTGAGTATCAGAATTTGTTTGTTGTTTTTGAGAAACTTTTTTGTAGAATGTAAAGTCTCGCACATGAATTTGTCAAGAAATGAGTGTGTACTCTTTTTCATGTATTCTTGTATCAATACCGTGAAATTGTTTCTTTCGATTTCTTGCCTTTCTTTATTTTGCACGGTTTGGATAATATTTTCTCCGTCGGCTATACATTTGAAAAGGGGGAATTTTTCTTTTTCTAATGGTAAAACATGTTTTGGACCTAGAGATAAAAGCCATTGTGTGTCTTTGGGGATGTCTAAAGATGTTGTGTTGCAAAAATATTCTGGTACCGCCCTAATGTTGTACTTTTCTTTTTCTTTCTCTCTTAAGTTTTCGTATTTAATAATTTGTGTATTTCTCACTTTTTTGCTAAGATTATTTATTAGGAAATCCTCGCTCTCAAAGAATGCCGTTGAGTGATACGGGTCGAGGTTTAGTGTTATTTCTGCTTTTAGTCTACTTTTCAATTTTTCTTTTTGTCTTCGTAGATCATGCTTTATACGTATAATGAGGTTAAGGAGTTTTATTTGCCCATTCTCTATGTACCTTGACACAACTTTTTTAAACTTACATGGGATTTTATTGTTGTTGATATTGTTGTTGATGGTGTATGTGATGTTCTTGGTTGCATCTATGATGAACTTTGGAACCAAACCGCTTCTTTTGCACCTCTCCAAAAATTTTGTCGATTCTGCCAGTCGAGTGATTTGTTGTGTGGTTTGTTGGTAGCGTCTAATTGATCTTTTCGTGTGAGTGTCATACTTGACTTTGATTGTTTTATACACTTTGTGTGTATTGTTTTTTCGGTGTGCTCTCCGATTCTCCATTTTATTGGTAAATTTAATAGCCTTGTTTAATATAATTTGATGATTTTGATTGAGCTTTAGGCCAGATTATTGAATAAAACTTCTTTTTTAGTAGTATTCAAAATATATTTATTTTTCGATATTTCGACTTCAATCTGAAGTCATCATCAAGAATCTACGAAAAGAAAACAATTAACATTTTTAAACATACATTTCCGTAGCAAAAATACGACTTACACATATGGATATGTATGATCGACTGAACAGAAATTATGACAACATAATTTTAGTAAAAACAAAAGAGCGAAAAATATAAATAAAGATAAATCAAAAACTCCCGCGAATATAAACAATTTCATGTACCGCAAGTGTAAACAAAAAACATATGTATACAATAAAAAATGTGTCAACAAAAAATAAAAATATATATATATATATATGTATGTACGTATTTAATGTATGTTATGCTCTCAGCATTGCTAGAGTTATTGTTCCAGCTTAAGTTTAGTGAGTGTGCTTAACTAACAGCAGCGTGATGTTGTTGTTTTAAGACCAAATTTCTGTAGGTTTGTGCACAATGGTCTACATCTGATTTAAAATTCATTTTTATATCATTAGGGGTGTTCAAAATGTGTAAGGTTTCTAAAATGAAGCGCTTATTATAATGTTTTTCATGTTCCAGAATGGTTACGTTTTCAAAATCTGGATAGTGTCCCGTTTCTTTGCAATGAGCAGCCAATGCTGTCTTGTTTTCTGGATTATTATTTCTCAATTTAATATTCGATTTGTGGGCGGAAAGCCTCGTCTTTAGTTTAAGTTTAGTTGTCCCTACATATACTTGTTCGCATACGTGGGACCCGTCGCCGTTACATGGAATTTTGTACACCACGTTGGATTTCTCATGATTTGGTATTTTGTCCTTTAAATTACTATAAATTGGTCGTAGAGTGTTGTTGTAAGTAAACGCGATTTCATATTTCTCTTTGTCATATAAATTTGAACCCTTGATTCTTTCAGACACTCCCGGGATATATGTCATTGATTTATAAATTTTATCACCTTTCTCGGTTGTATTATTATTGGCGTTCGCTATGTGATGTTTGTGAATCAGTTTGTTTATAAGGGACCTGGGAAAAGAATTTTGTTCCAGGGTTTTTCTAATTATGGCTATGTTTTTGTTGTGAAACATCTTATCACTTATGTTAAGAACCCTTCTTATAAAATTTTTCGCTGTGTTCAAAATAGTGTTGGGTGCGTGTTTGGAATTATAATTGATAAGTCTACCCGAAGCTGTTTGTTTTTTATACCAATCAATGTATAACTTATTATTATTTTTGATTATTAATGTGTCAAGGTAGGGAAGTCTGTTATTTTTCTCCACTTCCATAGTAAATCGTATGGATTTGTAATATGTATTAAGTAGTTTAAGCATGTTTTCCATTTCGCTCGTTTTGACGATGGCAAATAAGTCGTCAACGTATTTGGTTAGCAATCGGGGTTTGCTTTTTGATTCCATCTCGTATCTTGTTAGCAGTTCATCTAAAACAATGTCAGCTATCACTGGGGAGGCTGGAGATCCCATTGGCATACCTGATCGTTGTTCGTAAATTTTGTCGTTGTATTTAAAATATCTATTGTCCCTCACGCAAAATTTTAATATGTTCATGAATAATTCTTTTGTTAAACATGTGTGCTCTTTAATGTCAGTCCACCTGGAGGCAATGATGTTGATAGCCGCATCCACGGGAATGCTGGGAAACAAAGAAACCACGTCAAACGACACCAAACTCTCATCATCGTAAATGTATGTGTCTTTAACTTTTTCTTTGAGCTCTGTGGAATCTTTGACATTGTATTTCGAAGATTTTGTAATATTTTTAAGTATACGGACTACATATTTACATAAGTTATAGGAAGGGGACCCGATGGATGAGCAAATCGGGCGCAGCGGTATGCCATCTTTATGGATTTTTGGTAAACCATAAATTCTGGGAGGATTTGCAACTTTGGAAATTAGGAAGTTCTTTTCTTTTTCTTCTATGTGGCCATTTTTAAACATTTTCATTACTAATTCATTGTTTTTGTCCTGTAGCTTTGTTGTGGGATCTCTTTTTAGGACCCTGTAATCAGAAATATTGTTCACAATAATTTGCATTTTCCTCGTGTAATCATTTTTCTCCATCGCTACAGTGACATTGCCCTTATCCGCATTGAGTATCAGAATTTGTTTGTTGTTTTTGAGAAACTTTTTTGTAGAATGTAAAGTCTCGCACATGAATTTGTCAAGAAATGAGTGTGTACTCTTTTTCATGTATTCTTGTATCAATACCGTGAAATTGTTTCTTTCGATTTCTTGCCTTTCTTTATTTTGCACGGTTTGGATAATATTTTCTCCGTCGGCTATACATTTGAAAAGGGGGAATTTTTCTTTTTCTAATGGTAAAACATGTTTTGGACCTAGAGATAAAAGCCATTGTGTGTCTTTGGGGATGTCTAAAGATGTTGTGTTGCAAAAATATTCTGGTACCGCCCTAATGTTGTACTTTTCTTTTTCTTTCTCTCTTAAGTTTTCGTATTTAATAATTTGTGTATTTCTCACTTTTTTGCTAAGATTATTTATTAGGAAATCCTCGCTCTCAAAGAATGCCGTTGAGTGATACGGGTCGAGGTTTAGTGTTATTTCTGCTTTTAGTCTACTTTTCAATTTTTCTTTTTGTCTTCGTAGATCATGCTTTATACGTATAATGAGGTTAAGGAGTTTTATTTGCCCATTCTCTATGTACCTTGACACAACTTTTTTAAACTTACATGGGATTTTATTGTTGTTGATATTGTTGTTGATGGTGTATGTGATGTTCTTGGTTGCATCTATGATGAACTTTGGAACCAAACCGCTTCTTTTGCACCTCTCCAAAAATTTTGTCGATTCTGCCAGTCGAGTGATTTGTTGTGTGGTTTGTTGGTAGCGTCTAATTGATCTTTTCGTGTGAGTGTCATACTTGACTTTGATTGTTTTATACACTTTGTGTGTATTGTTTTTTCGGTGTGCTCTCCGATTCTCCATTTTATTGGTAAATTTAATAGCCTTGTTTAATATAATTTGATGATTTTGATTGAGCTTTAGGCCAGATTATTGAATAAAACTTCGTTACGTTTTCAAAATCTGGATAGTGTCCCGTTTCTTTGCAATGAGCAGCCAATGCTGTCTTGTTTTCTGGATTATTATTTCTCAATTTAATATTCGATTTGTGGGCGGAAAGCCTCGTCTTTAGTTTAAGTTTAGTTGTCCCTACATATACTTGTTCGCATACGTGGGACCCGTCGCCGTTACATGGAATTTTGTACACCACGTTGGATTCTTGTAGGGACAACTAAACTTAAACTAAAGACGAGGCTTTCCGCCCACAAATCGAATATTAAATTGAGAAATAATAATACAGAAAACAAGACAGCATTGGCTGCTCATTGCAAAGAAACGGGACACTATCCAGATTTTGAAAACGTAACCATTCTGGAACATGAAAAACATTATAATAAGCGCTTCATTTTAGAAACCTTACACATTTTGAACACCCCTAATGATATAAAAATGAATTTTAAATCAGATGTAGACCATTGTGCACAAACCTACAGAAATTTGGTCTTAAAACAACAACATCACGCTGCTGTTAGTTAAGCACACTCACTAAACTTAAGCTGGAACAATAACTCTAGCAATGCTGAGAGCATAACATACATTAAATACGTACATACATATATATATATATATATATTTTTATTTTTTGTTGACACATTTTTTATTGTATACATATGTTTTTTGTTTACACTTGCGGTACATGAAATTGTTTATATTCGCGGGAGTTTTTGATTTATCTTTATTTATATTTTTCGCTCTTTTGTTTTTACTAAAATTATGTTGTCATAATTTCTGTTCAGTCGATCATACATATCCATATGTGTAAGTCGTATTTTTGCTACGGAAATGTATGTTTAAAAATGTTAATTGTTTTCTTTTCGTAGATTCTTGATGATGACTTCAGATTGAAGTCGAAATATCGAAAAATAAATATATTTTGAATACTACTAAAAAAGAAGTTTTATTCAATAATCTGGCCTAAAGCTCAATCAAAATCATCAAATTATATTAAACAAGGCTATTAAATTTACCAATAAAATGGAGAATCGGAGAGCACACCGAAAAACCAATACACACAAAGTGTATAAAACAATCAAAGTCAAGTATGACACTCACACGAAAAGATCAATTAGACGCTACCAACAAACCACACAACAAATCACTCGACTGGCAGAATCGACAAAATTTTTGGAGAGGTGCAAAAGAAGCGGTTTGGTTCCAAAGTTCATCATAGATGCAACCAAGAACATCACATACACCATCAACAACAATATCAACAACAATAAAATCCCATGTAAGTTTAAAAAAGTTGTGTCAAGGTACATAGAGAATGGGCAAATAAAACTCCTTAACCTCATTATACGTATAAAGCATGATCTACGAAGACAAAAAGAAAAATTGAAAAGTAGACTAAAAGCAGAAATAACACTAAACCTCGACCCGTATCACTCAACGGCATTCTTTGAGAGCGAGGATTTCCTAATAAATAATCTTAGCAAAAAAGTGAGAAATACACAAATTATTAAATACGAAAACTTAAGAGAGAAAGAAAAAGAAAAGTACAACATTAGGGCGGTACCAGAATATTTTTGCAACACAACATCTTTAGACATCCCCAAAGACACACAATGGCTTTTATCTCTAGGTCCAAAACATGTTTTACCATTAGAAAAAGAAAAATTCCCCCCTTTTCAAATGTATAGCCGACGGAGAAAATATTATCCAAACCGTGCAAAATAAAGAAAGGCAAGAAATCGAAAGAAACAATTTCACGGTATTGATACAAGAATACATGAAAAAGAGTACACACTCATTTCTTGACAAATTCATGTGCGAGACTTTACATTCTACAAAAAAGTTTCTCAAAAACAACAAACAAATTCTGATACTCAATGCGGATAAGGGCAATGTCACTGTAGCGATGGAGAAAAATGATTACACGAGGAAAATGCAAATTATTGTGAACAATATTTCTGATTACAGGGTCCTAAAAAGAGATCCCACAACAAAGCTACAGGACAAAAACAATGAATTAGTAATGAAAATGTTTAAAAATGGCCACATAGAAGAAAAAGAAAAGAACTTCCTAATTTCCAAAGTTGCAAATCCTCCCAGGATTTATGGTTTACCAAAAATCCATAAAGATGGCATACCGCTGCGCCCGATTTGCTCATCCATCGGGTCCCCTTCCTATAACTTATGTAAATATGTAGTCCGTATACTTAAAAATATTACAAAATCTTCGAAATACAATGTCAAAGATTCCACAGAGTTCAAAGAAAAAGTTAAAGACACATACATTTACGATGATGAGAGTTTGGTGTCGTTTGACGTGGTTTCTTTGTTTCCCAGCATTCCCGTGGATGCGGCTATCGACATCATTGCCTCCAGGTGGACTGACATTAAAGAGCACACATGTTTAACAAAAGAATTATTCATGAACATATTAAAATTTTGCGTGAGGGACAATAGATATTTTAAATACAACGACAAAATTTACGAACAACGATCAGGTATGCCAATGGGATCTCCAGCCTCCCCAGTGATAGCTGACATTGTTTTAGATGAACTGCTAACAAGATACGAGATGGAATCAAAAAGCAAACCCCGATTGCTAACCAAATACGTTGACGACTTATTTGCCATCGTCAAAACGAGCGAAATGGAAAACATGCTTAAACTACTTAATACATATTACAAATCCATACGATTTACTATGGAAGTGGAGAAAAATAACAGACTTCCCTACCTTGACACATTAATAATTAAAAATAATAATAAGTTATACATTGATTGGTATAAAAAACAAACAGCTTCGGGTAGACTTATCAATTATAATTCCAAACACGCACCCAACACTATTTTGAACACAGCGAAAAATTTTATAAGAAGGGTTCTTAACATAAGTGATAAGATGTTTCACAACAAAAACATAGCCATAATTAGAAAAACCCTGGAACAAAATTCTTTTCCCAGGTCCCTTATAAACAAACTGATTCACAAACATCACACAGCGAACGCCAATAATAATACAACCGAGAAAGGTGATAAAATTTATAAATCAATGACATATATCCCGGGAGTGTCTGAAAGAATCAAGGGTTCAAATTTATATGACAAAGAGAAATATGAAATCGCGTTTACTTACAACAACACTCTACGACCAATTTATAGTAATTTAAAGGACAAAATACCAAATCATGAGAAATCCAACGTGGTGTACAAAATTCCATGTAACGGCGACGGGTCCCACGTATGCGAATAAGTATATGTAGGGACAACTAAACTTAAACTAAAGACGAGGCTTTCCGCCCACAAATCGAATATTAAATTGAGAAATAATAATACAGAAAACAAGACAGCATTGGCTGCTCATTGCAAAGAAACGGGACACTATCCAGATTTTGAAAACGTAACCATTCTGGAACATGAAAAACATTATAATAAGCGCTTCATTTTAGAAACCTTACACATTTTGAACACCCCTAATGATATAAAAATGAATTTTAAATCAGATGTAGACCATTGTGCACAAACCTACAGAAATTTGGTCTTAAAACAACAACATCACGCTGCTGTTAGTTAAGCACACTCACTAAACTTAAGCTGGAACAATAACTCTAGCAATGCTGAGAGCATAACATACATTAAATACGTACATACATATATATATATATATATTTTTATTTTTTGTTGACACATTTTTTATTGTATACATATGTTTTTTGTTTACACTTGCGGTACATGAAATTGTTTATATTCGCGGGAGTTTTTGATTTATCTTTATTTATATTTTTCGCTCTTTTGTTTTTACTAAAATTATGTTGTCATAATTTCTGTTCAGTCGATCATACATATCCATATGTGTAAGTCGTATTTTTGCTACGGAAATGTATGTTTAAAAATGTTAATTGTTTTCTTTTCGTAGATTCTTGATGATGACTTCAGATTGAAGTCGAAATATCGAAGAATAAATATATTTTGAATACTACTAAAAAAGAAGTTTTATTCAATAATCTGGCCTAAAGCTCAATCAAAATCATCAAATTATATTAAACAAGGCTATTAAATTTACCAATAAAATGTAAAATTTTAACAAAAAATTTAATATCTTTACAGTATATAAGTAAATTATATCAACATTCAACTTTAGTAATGATGTGGTGCAACAAAATACAAAAATAAAAGAAAATTTCAAAATGGGCGTGGCTCCGCGCTTTTTCATTTAATTTGTCTAGGATAATTTTAACGCCATAAGTCGAACAAAAATTAACCAATCCTTTTGAAATTTGTTACGGGCATAGATTTTATGACGTTAACTGTTTTCTGTGAAAATGGGCCGAATCAGTTGATGCCACGCCCAGTTTTTATACACAGTCGTCCGTCTGTCCTTCCGCATGGCCGTTAACACGATAACTTGAGCAAAAATCGACATATCTTTAATGAACTTAGTTCACGTGCTTACTTGAACTCACTTTATCTTGGTATGAAAAACGAACGAAATCCGACTATGACCACGCCCACTTTTTCGATATCGAAAATTACGAAAAAGGAAAAAAATGCCAAAATTCTATACCAAATACGAAAAGAGGGATGAAACATGGTAAGGTAATTGGATTGTTTTATTGACGCGAAATATAACTTTAGAAAAAACTTTATAAAATGGTTGTGACACCTACCATATTATGTAGAAGAAAATGAAAAAGTTCTGCAGGGCGAAATAAAAAACCCTTAAAATCTTGGCAGGTATTACATATATAAATAAATTAGCGGTATCCAACAGATAATGTTCTGGGTAACCCTGGTCCACATTTTGGTCGATATCTGGAAAACGCCTTCACATATACAACTACCACCACTCCCTTTTAAAACTCTCATTAATGCCTTTAATTTGATACCCATATCGTACAAACTCATTCTAGAGTCACCCCTGGTTCACCTTTATGGCGATATCTCGAAAAGGCGTCCACCTATAGAACTAAGCCCCACGCCCTTTTAAAATACTCATTAACACCTTTCATTTGATACCCATATCGTACAAACATATTCTAAAGTCACCCCTGGTCCACCTTTATGGCGATATCTCGAAAAGGCGAACACCTATAGAGCGAAGGCCCACTCCCTTTTAAAAATACTCATTAACACCTTTAATTTGATACCCATATCGCACAAACAAAGTCTAGAGTCACCCCTGGTCCACCTTTATTTCGATACCTCGAAAAGGCGTCCACCTATAGAACTAAGGCCCACTCCCTTTTAATATACTCATTAACTCCTTTCGTTTGATACCCATATTGCACAAACGAATTCTAGAGTCACCCCTGGCCCACCTTTATGGCGATATCTCGAAACGGCGTCCACCTATGGAACTAAGGATTACTACCTTTTAAAATACTCATTAACACCTTTCTTTTGATACCCATATTGTACAAACAAATTCTAGGGTCACCCCTGGTCCACCTTTATGACGATATCTCGAAAATGCGACCACCTATACAACAACCACCACTCCCTTTTAAAACCCTCATTAATATCTTTAATTTGATACCCATATCGTACAAACACATTCTAGAGTCACCCCTGGTCCACGTTTGTGGCGATATTTCGAAACGGCCTCCACCTATAGAACTAAGGCCCACTCCCTTTTAAAATACTCATTAACACCTTTCGTTTGATGCCCATATTGTACAAACATATTCTAGGGTCACCCCTGGTCCACCTTTATGGCGATATCTCGAAACGGCGTCCACCTATGGAACTAAGGATTACTCCCTTTTAAAATACTCATTAACATCTTTCTTTTGATACCCATATTGTACAAACAAATTCTAGGGTCACCCTGGTCCACCTTTATGACGATATCTCGAAACGGCGTCCACCTATGGAACTAAGGATTACTCCCTTTTAAAATACTCATTAACACCTTTCTTTTGATAACCATATTGCACAAACGAATTCTAGAGTCACCCCTGGCCAACCTTTATGGCGATATCTCGAAACGGCGTCCACCTATGGAACTAAGGATTACTCCCTTTTAAAATACTCATTAACACCTTTCTTTTGATACCCATATTGTACAAACAAATTCTAGGGTCACCCCTGGTCCACCTTTATGGCGATATCTCGAAACGGCGTCCACTTATGGAACTAAGGATTACTCCCTTTTAAAATACTCATTAACACCTTTCATTTGATACCCATATCGTACAAACGCATTCTAGAGTCACCCCTGCTCCACCTTTATGGCGATATCTCGAAAAGGTGGTCACCTATACAACAACCACCACTCGCTTTTAAAACCCTCATTAATACCTTTAATTTGATACCCATATCGTACAAACACATTCTAGAGTCACCCCTGGTCCACTTTTATGGCGATATTTCGAAACGGCATCCACCTATAGAACTAAGGCCCACTCCCTTTTAAAATACTCATTAACACCATTCGTTTGATGCCCATATTGTACAAACAAATTCTAGGGTCACCCCTGGTCCACCTTTATGGCGATATCTCGAAACGGCGTCAACCTATGGAACTAAGGATTACTCCCTTTTAAAATACTCATTAACACCTTTCATTTGATACCCATATCGTACAAACGCATTCTAGAGTCAACCCTGATCCACCTTTATGGCTATATCCCTAAATGACGTCCACCTATAGAACTATGGCCCACTCCCTCATAAAATACTCTTTAATGCCTTTCATTTGATACGCATGTCATACAAACACATTTCAGGGTTTCCCTCGGTTCATTTTCCTACATGGTTATTTTCCCTTATGTTGTCAACATAGCTCTCAACTGAGTATGTAATGTTCGGTTACACCCGAACTTAACCTTCCTTACTTGTTCATACAAAATTTGACAGCTCGCTTACGCACTAGATAAATTTATACGTTTACACATTTTATAGGGCATTTATAAGGTTACATGAGTCCCTCTACTAATATTTTAATTAAGGTGGAAAGTTTTTAATAAAAAATGTCGATATAGATAAAAGGGAAAGAAGTAATTGTATACCAGCGAGCACATTTAAGTGGGAGGTGCACAAAGTGTAAAATAAAAGGAAAAAAGTTAATTGCAACCTCCCTTTTGTAGGCGCGAAACAATGTAGAAAAGGCATAATGATAAAGAGCGTAAAGTAGTGAAAAGTGAGTGTAAAATCAAAATGTATAAAAAAAAAATAATTAATGGGTGATTTAAAAAATAAATAAATAGAGCACATCTCAGCACCCCACCCAGTGCACGGACTTTACCACTTTATTGGTAGATCTACCAACTTTTTAGCCCATTTTCATTTTCTACCACTTCTACCACCAAAGCCCAAAAATCTACCAACATTTGCCTTTGTAAGGAAAGTACGAAACGACTCAATTTCGAAGGCTAAAAGTTACACCTTTTAGAAAATGTTGATGAAAAAAATATTAATTCTAGTCAAATGACAATGATTGTTCCCTTACTTAAAGTTTTCCATTTCACAAGACTTCCATGGAAATTCTTAACAACGAATGGCGATCATTAATGTTATATGATAAGGAAATAATAGAAAAGATATTTTCCGACGATATTTTTAAAGGATGGATAAAATTGGGAACTGAAAAGGGTCATCTAAAAGAAAATTTGAGTGAATAAATGTGTTCCTTAGCAATATTATCTCACAGTAGTGCAGCCGCAGCTATAATGAACGACATAAAAACCGTTAAGCGTAATGGATTAAAAATTTCAAGCATTTCCAATCAAATATTAATAAAAGAGTATTGTATCGGACGGACTTTATTTCAGCCTCCAATTAAATTAATAAAATTGTATAAAAAATTTTACTTTGTAGAATGTGATTTTATTCCTTGTATTTAATAACACCCATATGGAACTAGATTTTTCTTTTGTTTTTTTCTGACAATTTTTTTGTTGAAATTCGGTTTTTATTTTGAAAAATTTGTACACAAATTCAAACAACAAATAAATTTGTTTATGAAAGATGTGTAGCAAATATTTTCCTGCTATATTTTCTTCAGTTTTTTATGAATAATTTTGAACGAAAATAAAAAAATGTTTAAGTAAACGATAACATGCCAAAGTCAGTTATTTTGTGGCAGAAAAATACTGGTACATTGGAAAATTGTTGTTGTAATGAGACGTATCGGTAAAGTTTCCTCAGATTTCAAGCTCAAAATACAGGAAAGAAGAAAGTATGATATGGGCATTAGCTATGTATATACAAATTTAAATGCATTTTTTTGTTTTGTTTACATTTTTTTTAAGTGTTATTTCCGTGAAATTGCTTTATCTGTTTTACAATAAAATATGAATTGTTTTGTACAAATATAAAATGTAGCTATTGTTTTCTTGAAAAAAAAAAAAAAAATCTACCAACTTCTACCACTATTTTAATTTTTCGCCTACGAACATTCTCTTTTTAAAAGTCCGTGCACTGACCGCACCAATGCGTAGAGCTTAGAGCATATATGTAATACTTCTATATCACTATGTAGGGTTCTTATTATTTTCATTTAACGTAGTGCTTAAGTTACTTTGAACTTTGTAATTTTAATATGTTTTACCAATATTTTAATTTTCAATAGTGATTTTGTAATTATCAAAAGTTTTCATGACATAAAAAATTGGGTTCGATAGAAACGATTTAAATTAAATATAAAAATATTTTAACCAACCAAGTTATTCATATAACTACAATTGGCGATCTTGCCTAATAATTACAACGCTGATTCGAATTCCCCCTGACCATCACCTTTACCATCCATTATCATCTTTACCGTGAAATTGGTGTATAACAAAATAAATAAAAAAAAACAAAAGAATTGAGAATTTCATTGATACCAAAATACAAAAAGTGAATGCTGCGACAAGGCTACAAAACAAATTCCTAACACCTATGACAAAACAAATTTGGCAGGAAATAATAATTATTAAAATTTGCGAACAAGAATATGATATTGTAAATGAAAGTTAAAAAAGAAAAAAAAATATACAATATGAAATTAAAACAAGTAAGGAAGGTTAAGTTCGGGTGTACCCGAACATTACATACTCAGTTGAGAGCTATGGTGACAACATAAGGGAAAATAACCATGCAGGAAAATGTACCGAGGGAAGCCCTGGAATGTGTTTGTATGACATGTGTATCAAATGAAAGGCATTAAAGAGTATTTTATGAGGGAGTGGGCCATAGTTCTATAGGTGGACGCCATTTAGGGATATCGCCATAAAGGTGGACCAGGGGTGACTCTAGAATGTGTTTGTACGATATGGGTATCAAATGAAAAGTGTTAATGAGTATTTTAAAAGGGCGTGGGGCTTAGTTCTATAGGTGGACGCCTTTTCGAGATATCGCCATAAAGGTGGACCAGGGGTGACTCTAGAATGTGTTTGTACGATATTGGTATCAAATTAAAGGTATTAATGAGAGCTTTAAAAGGGAGTGGTGGCAGTTGTGTATGTGAAGGCGTTTTCCAGATATCGACCAAAATGTGGACCAGGGTGACCCAGAACATCATCTGTTGGATACCGCTAATTTATTTATATATGTAATACCTGCCAAGATTTCAAGGGTTCTTTATTTCGCCCTGCAGAACTTTTTCATTTTCTTCTACTTAATATGGTAGGTGTCACAACCATTTTACAAAGTTTTTTCTAAAGTTATATTTGCGTCAATAAACCAATGCAATTACCATGTTTCATCCCTCTTTTCATATTTGGTATACAACTATGGCATTTTTTTCATTTTTCGAAATTTTCGATATCGAAAAAGTGGCCGTGCTCATAGTCGGATTTCGTTCATTTTTTATACCAAGATAAGGTGAGTTCAGATAAGTCCGTGAACTAAGTTCAGTAAAGATATGTCGATTTTTGCTCAAGTTATCATGTTAACGGCCATGCGGAAGGACAGACGGATGACTGTGTTTAAAAACTGGGCGTGGCTTCAACCGATTTCGCCCATTTTCACAGAAAACAGTTAACGTCATAATATCTATGCTCCTACCAAATTTCAAAAGGATTGGTAAATTTTTGTTCGACTTATGGCATTAAAAGTATCCTAGACAAATTAAATGAAAAAGGGCGGAGCCACGCGCATTTTGAAATTTTCTTTTATTTTTGTATTTTGTTGCACCATATCATTATGGAGTTGAATGTTGATATAATTTACTTATATACTGCAAAGATATTAAATTTTTTGTTAAATTTTTACTTAAAAAAAAATTTTTTTAAAAGTGGGCGTGGTCCTTCTCCGATTTTGCTAATTTTTATTAAGCGTACATATAGTAATAGGAGTAACGTTCCTGCCAAATTTCATCATGATATCTTCAACGACTGCCAAATTACAGCTTGCAAAATTTTAAATTACCTTCTTTTAAAAGTGGGCGGTGCCACGCCCATTGTCCAAAATCTTACTAATATTCTATTATGCGTTATAAGGTTAACCCACCTACCAAGTTTCATCGCTTTATCCGTCTTTGGCAATGAATTATCGCAATTTTTCAGTTTTTCGAAATTTTCGATATCAAAAAAGTGGACGTGGTTATAGTCCGATATCGTTCATTTTAAATAGCGATCTGAGATGAGTGCCCAGGAAACTACATACCAAATTTCATCAATTTACCTCAAAATTTACTCAAGTTATCGTGTTAACGGACGGACGGACGGACATGGCTCAATCAAATTTTTTTACGATCCTGATTTTTTTGATATATGGAAGTCTATATCTATCTCGATTCCTTTATACCTGTACAACCAACCGTCATCCAATCAAACTTAATATACTCTGTGAGCTCTGCTCAACTGAGTATAAAAATAGAAGTCAAAATTTGAAAATGTGACAGAAATAGAAACAATAAAAATTGGAACATATGCGTACATTAAAATAAATGAAAGAAATATAAGTTTTGAAGTTATTTAAGAGTTTGGCAAATGAAACGTTATTTTAAAAGAAAAGAAAATTGATTGCTTGAAATTCAAAATTGAAAATAAAAATTTAGAACGAAAGTCGAAAGTTGGTGATGCAAGACTATTAAAAGTTAGTGAGAAGTAACAAAAATAGAGATAAATAAATAAGGAAACTGAAACGTATATATTGTGCATTTTGAGCTTGTAATCGAAACAAACGTATCTACAATTGGCAACAACAGAAAAAACAAATGTATGAAACTGATAGAACATTAAATTTACATCAATATTTATAACAACAATCAAAATAACAACAGAAAAGCCAACATAAGAGCAATACGTAACTATTTATTTACAAAAATTATATATTGATAAACCTATTATATTTCATTCAGTGATATGCGAATTGATATGATATTGTTTTATAATAATATCATTTACGTATTATTGTCATTCTTTTTCTAGTTTAATATCACTTTTGTGTAATTCAGTAACTCAGATAAAAATTTGCTACTATAAATTTTTCTTTTGGTCAATAATAAAGATTTATTTTATTTTTATCTGGTAAAAATTTTAAATTGTAAACGCTCTTTTCCAGAGATCTTAAATATTATTTTTAATTATCACCAATAACGTCTACTTTTGAGAATTTATTTCAATTAATTTAATTTATTATGTATCATACACCAACACATCGGGTTAACGATTCGCTATTGATTTAGAAGATGTTTCCTCGCAAAATGGCCTAATAAATCCATATGCGAATCGAAACAATAACGAAATTTTTTCTACTCATGTAAAACTTCCTCAGTTTTGGACAAATTGTCCTGAAGAATGGTTAATACATGCTGAGATGCAGTTTAATACCAAAAAAATTACTCAAGAAAGAACTAAATACGAGTATATTATTACAGCATTACCTCAGGAGGTCATACTGACCATTTTAGATTTTATTCAAAACCCACCAGAAATAAATAAATATTCTGCATTAAAACAAATTTTGATTGAAAGACATTCCTTAAGTGAGAATGCGAAGTTAGATAAAGTGTTGTCCGATTCTGAAATGGGTGACCGCAAACCTTCGGAATTTTACCGATCTTTCTCGTTCTAGTTTTAGCCAAGAAATTTTAAGGAAACTTTGGATGCGAAAATTACCCAAAAACTTGAATGTAATTTCAACAAGTTCGAATTTCAATGACATAAATGATCTAACTAAATTAGCTGATAACATTTGGGAAATTATCAGTAAAAATGAAATTGCTTTGATAAATAGTTCTCAAAATTCTAAAGGAGAAAATTCTATTATCACTAATTTGTTTAAGACAACATTTTTAATTTGTGAAAATTTTCAAAAATTATCTTTGGAATTAAGTGAAATTAAAAAAGAAATTAGTCAGAATTATTCAAGATCACGTTCAACAAGTAGAAATAGTTTTAGAAGTCCTGTTAGATATCGTTCGAAATCTCGTGATAATCCCAACTGGTTATGTAGATATCATTACAAATTCGGGAATAAAGCTTGGAGATGTGAAGAACCAGGCGAATCCTGTTTCACTAACAGACGAGGCTCTGGCAACCCCAAGATCCTCATGGAACTTGGGGGTGGGGAGGGAGGGGATGGCCTGAAGGTTTAATGTGGCCACATAAATCGTTCCCGAGATGGTCGGGCTAGCACCTTAATGGTGCTGTGGTACCGGAGCGTACCGGATCTGTATCCGGCAAAGGACCATTACATCGATAACACTCCCCAAGCCTTCGGGGAGCAACCTTATTGCTACAACAACAACAGGAACATGTGAAGAACAATGTGCGTTTATAAAAAATAGTAATGCAACAAACTAAAATGTTCCGTTGTTGCAGCGACAAATAACGGAATTTCAGAAATATCAACTCGTCGCTTATTTATATTTTACAAAGAAAACAAGTTAAAGTTTTTGATTGATAGTGGTGCCGAAATTTCAGTGCTTCCAGCTTCGAAATTCTCGTGTACAAAAAATCATCAGATATTATCTTAACAGCAGCTAATGGTTCAACGATTTTTACACATGGAAAAAAATTGTAAATGTTAATTTAGGTTTGAGGCGGGAATTTCCTTTTGTGTTTTTGCTTGCTGATATAGCGAAACCGATTATAGGTGCAGATTTTTTATGCAAATACGGACTTCTTATTGATATTAAAAACAAATGTTTAATAGATCCGTTAACAAATTTATCAGTTAACACAATTTCGTACTATTGTAACATCTCTCCCCCAAAAATTTTTTCAATAGAAAATCAATACACAAAATTGTTTAAAGAATTTCCTTCTCTTATAGGGCCAAATTATTCCAAACCATTTAAACATACCACATTTCATAGACTAGTTACAGAAGGTAATCTTCCTTTCTCAAAGCCCAGACGTTTAAACCCAATCAAATTTAAGGTAGCTAAAACTGAATTTGATTTTCTTGTAAAAACTGGAATTTGTAGACAAAGTTAACGCAAATGTATCAGTTTCGCATAATTTGAAAAAAGGTGTTAACGTAGTTGCTGGTGGTTGTGCTGCTCTTTCCAATACATTTGCTACATTAAAATAAACACGTTGGCCATTCTCAAGATGTGCAGCCAAGTGAACAACCGCAAGATGTCTTTCGTGCATTGGAAACGACATAATCCTCCAGACAGCTTCGTTGCTACTAATATAGCGCCCCATTTGATACTGAGTATTTTTATCATTTATATTATCACTAGCAACACCGAAAATTGCCATATCGCTCCCTTTATTTACATAGTTGCAAACATATTTGATGGATTTGACAGAATTACAATATTCCACATTTATATGAGCATTGAATATTTTCGATAATAATGGACAATACGGAACCACCCAACGATTATCAACTTCAACTTCCTGGTTATGCATTCTAATGGTTGCCGTTTTGCCATTATCATTAGGTGATCTACGTCGATACAACGGATATGCGTCATTGCCCGTTATTGTGTCGGAAGTAAATTGTCTTGGGTATCGTTTCGAACACTTTTCATCAATCATACATGGTGAATTCACATTTAGTTCACCGCACGGTCCATGTATCATGTTTTTAACGACAACTTTAAATAACTCAGGATCAGCAGTGTGATCAGGAATTTCAGTTGATATAAGGTTATCGATTTGATCCGGAGTTATTTTATGTACCAGCCAAATTAGTATATGTGCGTGCGGCAATCCCCTTTTCAGCCATTCGATGGAGTACATATGGCAACGCACCTCCCCAAAAACATATAATTTCACAGCTAAATCCATAATCCGCAAAACACGCGCAGTAATGTCATGACGATCGGTTGTCGACTGTCCTGCAAATAAATTGTTTTTGATGTCATTCCAATGCGGATTACATGTAAATGTAATGAACAGATCCGGTCGACCGTATTTTCGTACATAACACATTGCGTCTTTTGCATATTCGTTAATATTCCGTGGGCTACCAATATATGTACGAAGATGGCAATATAGTTAAACGTCCGATGTGATTAATATTAGTATCATTCGCTATCCCATCTTGCAAATGAGTATATTGTTTAGATCTTAATTTTGCTTGGTTGAAATGAATAAAATTAAGACGTTCTGTTTCTATTTTGGCTTACATATCAACGATGTACTTATGATATAGTTTACCACATCTCAAGATATAATTTTGTTCTTGTGGACGAACCATCAATCGATATGAATAAAAATTCATGGCACTAACTTTTTTCTGTACATGTAGACCTGAAAATAAGTGCAAAATTTGACTTAAGAAATTTATACAAATGATGCCATCGTCACCTTTCCAATGCAATATTGGGTATTGTAATGCGTCGTAACTACGATGAAGTTCCGAAATACGTTGCAATTGCTCATTTCTGCGATGAAGTATAATATCACGGGATTGAAACTGATCGGCATAAAATTATCTCTAATAATGTTAGTAGCACCAAAAGAAGTCATTTGAAATGCCGAATTGTATTGTTGAATATGACTTAAAAAGTGCTTCGAATTTTCAGAAGTCCCAAAAATTAATGAAGACAATGGTTCGGGTGGAGTTTTAATGCTGGCAATCTCACTTTGCCATTAGCACAACACATGCCGGGCGTTTCACCTGGAAATTTAGCCGCATCACAGTGTGGACATATTGCGTTCATTATTCCAATATATTCGTACATACTGTAATCAATCTGATTGTTGTAATTAAAAGCAGCATAATTTCAGGTACAACAGATCTATTTCGTGCATTACGTTCACGCTGCGATGCATTAGCTTGTGATCGTTCAGTCTGTGATCGCCTTTATAATACCGCAGCATTTGCATGACGCGTTCGGCGACCTATATTTTCCTCGTGTGGGTCGTGGCATTTTTGTTTCAATTAAAAAAGAATAAATTAAATTAAAAAAATGTCTACAATAATAGTGGTACACCATATGTTTTTTCAAATAAGGAAACACACATGCATTCGTGTAATTCACTTCAACAGTTCAAAACTCACCGTTTTTTGCTCGGAAATCCGCTTTGCGCTATATTTCTTCTTTTCACAAATTCACACAAACTTCAATAATTATTAAACAAAAACACTATTTGCATTTTTATGTAATAATTTGCACCGCGGTAATTTCGGACACTACTGAATGTATTGGGCTGCTTCGTTTATTCTGCTAAAGAATGGTGTTGAGGCCAAAGAAAACGCTCCAGCGATGTTTACACTCCAATGTCATTTATTCTCCTAATTTGAATTTTCTTAATGGTAAGAGCCAAAGCTATATATACCTACCTATACAAAATATTCATGTATTTCTCTATGCAAAAAAGATGCACCGTAATATTGTTCGATGTCTTTTCAAATCCTGCTACATACATACATGTTGATATAAATATAATGCAAGTAAGTTTGTAGGTGGGAATATTAAGTAAGCTAGTTAAGACGAAAGTACATAAATTTTGAGAGCGAAAGAGCGTAGCTAAGTAGGTAACAAATCGTTTAGTAAATGATTAAACTATTATTGATGTATGTATGTTAGTATGAAAACGTATAATCCGCTGGCTAAGTGGGATGAATCTGATCAAACAAATGGGGTTTTGGTGTGTTTTTCAAAATAATTTTACCATACATTGAGCGCTTTTCAGCGCCTTCAGGTAAAAAGATTATATTGTTATGTGATTGAATATACCATTTTAAATGGTTGTAGTACATAAGAATGCAATCTCTTAAGCTGAAGGCGAGTTCCCAATTGGTCTATATCTCGAGTCCATAGTTACCCAGCGAAAAGAAAAGCCCTCTTTTCATTAGCATTTATCAACAACTTAGAATGGATACTCATGTAGTTCAAACACATCCTAGGGTTATCCGGGTCCACGTTTTGGTCTATATCTCGAGTCCTTAGTTACCCGGCGAAAAGAAAAGCCCTCTTTTCATTAGCATTTATCAACAACTTACAATGGATACTCATGTGGTTCAAACACATCCTAGGGTTATCCGGGTCCACGTTTTGGTCTATATCTCGAGACCCTAGTCACGGAGGGGCATGAAAAATAATCTATACTATAGCAATCATCAACAGCTTCCATTTGATACCCATATTGTACAAACACATCCTAGGGCTACCCGGGTCCACGTTTTGGCCTATATCTCGAGACCGTGGTATCCGATTCTTAAAATTTCAAAACACAAACCATCTACTGAATAGTCAGAACAAAGCCTAAAAATTTGGTTTGGATAGGTGAGTTCTTGAGTTATAAAATCACAACCGAATATGGCATTCATTTTTATATTGTTAAGAATATTAGCAAAACTAAGGGGTGCTGCTATCTCTAAGCCGATGCTAAGCAGTGACGTGAATTCACATCAATAATTCAATCATTATGTATCTACATAAACGAAACAATAATTGCGTCTACACATATGTACCATGTACGTATACGAGCAGCGGAGAGTCAATACACAAACACATGCATATCTGAGATACTCCTGAAAGTGTACAATAAGAGAAGCTATAAAATCGTACGATTGTAGTTACAGCTGAGAAGATTGAGAGCTAATGGACTAGAAGATTTTGGAAATGGAAGCGCCTAGAAGATTAAAAAACCCCGCTTTTATAGCAAACTGAACTAAATATATAATAGTTTAAAAAAATTAAAAAAACACGGTTTTATAGCAAACCGAACTAAAAAATAGAAAATAATTTTCAAATTAAAAAGAGTTTATATAACAGTAGTAGAAGGTCAAACAATCGTTTATAGTTAATCACCTCAAAATAAAATTATAATAAAATTTAAGTTATTAACAGAATAATTTAATTCACAGTAAAAAGCGTGGGGTGCTTGATATTGAATGTTACAATCGTTCTATTGGCAACTATCTGAGAGGAAAGATATGAAATGTAGTCAAATGCACCCCACGCTTTTTAATCTGAATTAAATTATTCTGTTAATAACTTAAATTTTATTATAATTTTATTTTGAGGTGATTAACTATAAACGATTGTTTGACCTTCTACTACTGTAATATAAACTCTTTTTAATTTGAAAATTATTTTCTATTTTTTAGTTCGGTTTGCTATAAAAGCGTGGTTTTTAGTTTTTTTTAAACTCTTATTTATTTAGTTCAGTTTGCTAGACGCAGGGAGGCTGGACGCGGTCTTTTGCCGAAATCGCCAAGGGTCGGCAGATCATTGGCATTATACACGAGAGCAGCGAAGATGGCAGGATCTCGAAAGAACAGTGGAAGTGGATCGGGCCGCGCACAATACAGTGGCCGTTAAAGTTAAAAAGACAACCCTGGTCCACCGCCATCTTACACCGATGCAGGGTGGTTGCAGGGCAATTTCAAGCTAATTGCCTGTGACGACGCCAGGTCGGTCAACCTCTATAGGGCCGCCGTCACGCTGATAGGGGTGGTATATCCGGGAGCGCGCCTCCAGGTAGTGGAGGCGCGTGATATCCCCTCACGACCAAGGGCTAGAGCCTGTGTTCAAGTGACGGCAACGGACCCAGCTGACATCCTGGAGCCGCTCCATGAGTACAACCCGCCACAGGTTTGGAAGCCAACCCGGATAAAACCGAGCTTGTTCTCTTCGCGAGGAGGTACAAAGTACCAAATCTTACGCCACAAAGAATTGGGGGTACTTTCTTAGTGTTTAGCGATCAGTCAAGTATTTGGGAGTCATCCCGCATAGGAAGCTATTATGGAGTGACCATATAGTTGAGCGATCCAAGAAGGCAGCAGCGGAGCTGTTCACCTGTAAGAGGGCAATTGGCACCTCCTTGGGATTCTCCCCTAAGGTGACCTACTGGATTTACACAGCCATTGTGCACCCGATTCTTCTTTATGGTGCCAAGATCTGGTGGCCTGCACTAGCTAAAAGTACCTATCTTAAAATGCTTCAAAAGTTGCAACGGAGTTTGGAGCTCTGCATTACCGGGGCTCTCGGCTCCACTCCAGATTCCGTTACATACATACATGGATACATAGATACATAGATAGATACAGATTAAGCTAATAAAAGCGTATAAAAAAGGGCTCCAGTATCCTCTTTCGTAGATGTGCCATGCATCCACTTCTATCATTAATAAAGGAATGCGTTTTTCGCATTATGTGCAAGGTTTCAAATCTATGGCCATTTGGGGTGGTCATAAGTTCAATTGACCTTATGTCCGTTAACCTTATGTCACCCCACCATCACATTATTGCATTGTCATCGAGCCTTGATACGTGTGCAAAGTTCCAATCAAACTTGTGGCCATTCAAAGTAGCAATAAGGCCAATTGACCTTATGGCAATTGACGTTATGTTACCACACAATCACATTAATGCATTGTCATCGACCCTTGATACGTGTGCAAAGTTTCAATCAAACTTATGGCCATTCAAAGTGGTAATAAGGCCAATTGACCTTATGGCCGTTGACCTTATGTCAACACACCATCATATTAATGCATTGTCATCGAGCCTTGATATGCGTGCAAAGTTTCAATCAAACTTATGGCCATTCAAAGTGGTAATAAGGCCAATTGACCTTATGGCCGTTGACCTTATGTCACCACACCATCCCACTATTGCATTGTCATCGGTCCTTGATACGTATGCAAAGTTTCAAATTAATCGGACTTCTAGAAACCGGTGAAGATTAAGCTCAAAGATTCCGCTACATACAGGCCAAGCTAATAAAAGCGTGTTAATAAAAGGGGCTCCAGTATTCTCTTTCGTAGATGTGCCATGCATTCACTTCTATCATTAATAAAGGAATGCATTTTTCGCATTATGTGCAAGGTTTCAAATCTATGGCCATTTGGGGTGGTCATAAGTTCAATTGACCTTATGTCAACCCACCATCACATTGTTGCATTGTCATCGAGCCTTGATACGTGTGCGAAGTTTCAATCAAACTTATGGCCATTCGAAGTGGTAATAAGGCCAATTGACCTTATGGCCGTTGACCTTATGCTACCACACCATCACATTAATGCATTGTCATCGAACCTTGATACGTGTGCAAAGTTTCAAATTAATCAGACTTCTAGAAACCGGTGAAAATTAAGCTCAAAGATTCCGCTACCTACAGGCCAAGCTAATAAAAGCGTGTTAATAAAAAGGGCTCCAGTATGCTCTTTCGTAGATGTGCCATGCAAGCCAACCCGGATAAAACCGAGCTTGTTCTCTTCACGAGGAGGTACAAAGTACCAAATCTTACGCCACAAAGAATTGGGGGTACTTTCTTAGTGTTTAGCGATCAAGCCAAGTATTTGGGAGTCATCCTACATAGGAAGCTATTATGGAGTGACCATATAGTTGAGCGATCCAAGAAGGCAGCAGCGGAGCTGTTCACCTGCAAGAGGGCAATTGGCACCTCCTTGGGATTCTCCCCTAAGGTGACCTACTGGATTTACACAGCCATTGTGCACCCGATTCTTCTTTATGGTGCCATGATCTGGTGGCCTGCACTAGCTAAAAGTACCTATCTTAAAATGCTTCAAAAGTTTCAACGGAGTTTGGAGCTCTACATTACCGGGGCTCTCGGCTCCACTCCAGATTCCGTTACATACATACATGGATACATAGACACATAGATAGATACAGGTTAAGCTAATAAAAGCGTATAAAAAAGGGCTCTAGTATGCTCTTTCGTAGATGTGCCATGCATCCACTTCTATCATTAATAAAGGAATACGTTTTTCGCATTATGTGCAAGGTTTCAAATCTATGGCCATTTGGGGTGGTCATAAGTTCAATCGACCTTATGTCCGTTAACCTTATGTCACCCCACCATCCCATCATTGCATTGTCATCGAGCCTTGATACGTGTGCAAAGTTTCAATCAAACTTATGGCCATTCAAAGTGGTAATAAGGCCAATTGACCTTATGGCCGTTGACATTATGTTACCACACAATCACATTAATGCATTGTCATCGATCCTTGATACGTGTGCAAAGTTTCAATCAAACTTATGGCCATTCAAAGTGGTAATAAGGCCAATTGACCTTATGGCCGTTGACCTTATGTCAACACACCATCATATTAATGCATTGTCATCGAGGCTTGATATGCGTGCAAAGTTTCATTCAAACTTATGGCGATTCAAAGTGGTAATAAGGCTAATTGACCTTATGGCCGTTGACCGTATGTCACCACACCATCACATTAATGCATTGTCATCGATCCTTGATACGTATGCAAAGTTTCAAATTAATCGGACTCCTAGAAACCGGTGAAAATTAAGCTCAAAAATTCCGCTACATACAGGCCAAGCTAATAAAAGCGTGGTAATAAAAAGGGCTCCAGTATGCTCTTTCGTAGATGTGCCATGCATCCACTTCTATCATTAATAAAGGAATGCGTTTTTCGCATTATGTGCAAGGTTTCAAATCTATGGCCATTTGGGGTGGTCATAAGTTCAATTGACCTTATGTCTGTTAACCTTATGTCAACCCACCATCACATTATTGCATTGTCATCGAGCCTTGATACGTGTGCGAAGTTTCAATCAAACTTATGGCCACTCAAAGTGGTAATAATGCCAATTGACCTTATGGCCGTTGACCTTATGTTACCACAGCATCACATTAATGCATTGTCATCGACACTTGATACGTGTGCAAAGTTTCAATCAAACTTATGGCCATTCAAACTGGTAATAACGCCAATTGACCTTATGGCCGTTGCCCTTATGTCAACACACCATTATATTAATGCATTGTCATCGGTCCTTGATACGTATGCAAAGTTTCAAATTAATCGGACTTCTAGAAAGCGGTGAAAATTAAGCTCAAAGATTCCGCTACATACAGGCCAAGCTAATAAAAGCGTGTTAAAAAGAAGGTAGTTCCACTCTAATTTTTTTGACGTATTTGGGGATTTTTGAACTTTCATAATGTTTGTTGTTTTGCCAGAAGCGTTGCCATACCGTTTCTGTTTAAGGCGAAATTGTAGTTTTCGGGATGGAAATTTCCTTTAGGAAACGCAATGGTCATCTGAGACAATATGTGAGGACCCCAAAGCCGAGGACTTTGTATCCTCACAACATACACATATCAATACATTTTTCTAAAGAATATACATTTTGAAATAACTTGCAATTTATAATAATATTTGAATTTATCACTTATATATTTTATATGAAGCACCAGAAATATACATATGTATACCTTTAAGAATTATACCATAAATACATATATTCTGTTGTACATTGAATGGATAATTACTAAATTGAAGGACAAATTAGACTTGCGCACTTTTGCACGCAAGCAAAATATTTACATTTTCGTAAACATAAATTTTAAATATAGGATCACCCTAACACGCATTTAATATTTGGAAGGGAGGTAGATACGCACAAAACATAAAAATGCAGCGGTCAATCAACCCTTTGCACACTCAAAATCCAATACACCCAGCTACAAATACAACATACCTAATACCTTAAGTGAACGGAGATCAGCAGCAAGTCGTCAACATATGCGGCAGTTACTACCCACCGACGTGTGCCGTACGTAAGGACGTTTGTCGTACGAAGCACGTTTGACCGAACTCTCAAGCGCGTAGGAATCAATGGGTGCGTCTGTGTACATGTACATAACATATTTGTGTGTGTATTGTTTACAGATAAGCACTGTTGCCATTGACCATTTTGCATGTATGCTTATGGAAACATCAACTTTTTCCAATTTAATTTTTGATATTGTAAAAGGCCGGAATACATATTAAATAAGTATAAATAGATTAAATATTTATAATCAGCACTTTTACAAAATTATTTCGAATTATTTCCACAATTTTTCAAACTTTAATTAGACGTTTTTGCATAAAATTGCAAACGGTCAAAAATTAACGCACAAAAGTTTACTAGGCAACTCTGTTTAGTGAGAGAGCGATCAGCTGACACGTTCTTACGGAAAAAATCAAAATTGTTTTGATTTCTACGTTCCGGGCTACGTACGTACGGGCGTTGCACGTCGGTGAGTTTTCGTTTACATTGCACACTCATAAGATAGGTCGTGTCAGCTGACACGTTTTTTCTACGTACGTTCGTGGGTAACTGCCGCAAAAAGCGCCGCTACTAATTGAAATTTCGCTATACATACTTACACGCGTATAACAAACCAACGCATGCCATACAACAGAAGGCAGAAGCATTGGGAACACAACGTTAAGCCGTGGTTATGCGACAGTTATGCGGCAGTTACCCACCGACGTGTGCCGTACGTACGGACGTTTGTCGTACGAAGACGTTTGACCGAACTCTCAAGCCCGTAGGAATCAATGTGTGCGTCTGTGTACATGTACATAACATATTTGTGTGTGTATTGTTTACAACAAAGCACTGTTGCCATTGGCCAGTTTGCATGCATTCTTATGGAAACATCAACTTTTTCCAATTTAATTTTTGATATTGTAAAAGGCCGGAATACATATTAAATAAGTATAAATAGATTACATATTTATAATCAGCACTTTTACATAATTATTTCGAATTATTTTCACAATTTTTCAAACTTTAATTAGGTGTTTTTGCATAAAATTGCAAACGGTCAAAAATTAGCGCACAAAAGTTTATTAGGCAACTCTGTCTAGTGAGAGAGCGATAAGCTGACACGTTCTTACGGAAAAAATCAAAATTGTTTTGATTTCTACGTTCCGGGCTACGTACGTACGGGCGTTGCACGTCGGTAACTGCCGCATTACTGCCGCATTACTCACGAACGTACGTACCAAAAACGTGTCAGCTGACACGACCTATCTTATGAGTGTGCAATGTGAACGAAAACTCACCGACGTGCAACGCCCGTACGTACGTAGCCCGGAACGTAGAAATCAAAACAATTTTGATTTTTTCCGTAAGAACGTGTCAGCTGATCGCTCTCTCACTAGACAGAGTTGCCTAGTAAACTTTTGTGCGCTAATTTTTGACCATTTGCAGTTTCATGCAAAAACACCTAATTACATTTTGAAAAATTGTGAAAATAATTCGAAATAATTATGTAAAAGTGCAGATTATAAATATGTAATCTATTTATATTTATTTAATATTAATTCCAGCCTTTTACAACATCAAAAATTAAATTGGAAAAAGTTGATGTTTGCATAAGCATGCATGTAAAATGTACGTAGCCCGGAACGTAGAAATCAAAACAATTTTGATTTTTTCCGTATGAACGTGTCAGCTGATCGCTCTCTCACTAGACAGAGTTGCCTAGTAAACATTTGTGCGCTAATTTTTGACCGTTTGCAGTTTGATGCAAAAACACCTATTTAAAGTTTGAAAAATTGTGAAAATAATTCGAAATAATTATGTATGTAAAAGTGCAGATTATATATATGTAATCTATTTATTTTTATTTTTATATTAAAAAATTAGTATATACGGGCGACGAATTCGCATTAAAATTCAGAGATTAGGAGACAGGCATACGAGTCGGTAGGTTTTATGACTACCGACCAAGAGTACACCTGAAGGTTTTTGACTTCATTTGTACTAAAGTATATTCATCTGGAGGCTTTATTACTCCATTCGACCGCTGAGGTTGGCCGAGGGCTTTATTACCTCAGTCACCTATTACAAAGTAAGGGAATAAGCTAGGAGTAGAAGTAGATTTGATGAAATAAATATTTATAACGTTTTTACATGGAATCAACAGGGTTATTCATTTAGAACGACCGGTAGGAATTTTTGCTTTCAGGAACCCTGGACGGACTAAGGCCAACCCCGGCAAAGTCAAAGGAAAAGTCCGTCACAAATAATAATATGCTTTGACACGATTTATGTGCATACATATCGATTAAGAATGCAGTAAAACATGCCATTTTATTGAAAAATAGTGGATAATGACTCATACATTGGTTTATGACTCATATCTTTATGGCAACTTGACCCCTAGATAGAAAAAAATATTATCATGCCCCTACTGTGAATATTTAAGGCATGTTGAGAAAAACCGTTCCTCCAAAGTCTGCACATCTATGTCAATGCTAAAAGGGCACAGAATGTGTATAGGCGGGGCTGCCCCAAGGTGACCCCTGGTACAACGGACAAAAACATTCTCATAACTAGTGGCTAACCTGCAGAGCTACAGGGTAATGTTCTCCCTAAAAAATAGTTTAACAATTCCCTCCTAAAGTGCAACGCTTGAATAATACAATAAATAAACAAAAAAAAAAAAAATGTGGATCTGTAGCCAATTTATCAAGAAATTGCGGTGTCGATTTATAAGGACCTCCTTTGAGCAAGCAATTGACAAACGTGTATGTTTTGTCAAAATGTTCTGAGAAAACGTACGGGCTATATTCCCTTGCTTTTCATACTTCGATCCATGTTTCTTCCACCAAAACAATTTTCGGGAGCTCGAAAAACTTATTAAAACCTTCTTTTCTAGGCTGATATTTTGTATTAAAATATGTCCAAGGCATGAGCTCGTTGTTTTTCTTTTTATTTAAAATAACCATGAAAGTAATTTAGTCTTATTCGTTAATATGAAATCCATCAAAATTAGAAAAATTCGTAACATTTTTCAATCTGGTACCTTGTTTTGATGAAATTGTAGTTGTCCTCGCAAAAGTCAAGTGGCTAACATCACACTAAATGGAACTACTTCCATTTTTTTGTATCGTGTATCTTTCTCCTTTCTCTCGAAAACACCAACACAATAAGGCTAAATTTATAAACACAAATATTACAGAATATGTATTTCCTCAAGCATCCGTAAAGTAGATAGTGATGAGAACTTCGATGCCTAAAGAATCGAATGATTTAAAAAAAATCGGTTCCATTAAGAATCGAATCGAAATCCAGCTCTACATAGAACCGCACTTTTTATATTGCCCTACAATATTCTTTATTGCCAATGAAACACAAGTCGACAGGTTACAAGTTATGCAAAACAAAGCTATGAGATTTATATTGAAAATGAGGCACGACACTTCCATAAAGAGTATGATCGATGCATTAATCTGGTTGAGTGTGAAACAGCTGATATTTTACCATAGTATGAAACTTGTATTTAATATCAAGCATGGTAAATTACCAGTCTGCCTAAGTGAAAAGCTTGTGTATATGAATGAAACCCACTCTTACGTAATTAGGGAAAATAAAAATTTTAGATTTCCTCTTTTCAAAACAGAAATGGACAAGCACAATATATTTTACAAATGCCTGAAATGCTTTAATGAACTTCCCAATCATGTTAAAAATTGTGAAAACTTAAACACTTTCAAAAAAAGTTTATTAGAATATTGCAAAACCCTTCCAATAAGATAAAATATTTTGTATCTGTATTTCATATTACTGATCCTTGAGTGGACATGGGCAATGCAAATAGACACAGAGGAACCTTATCCGCCAGGTCAAATATATTGCTCGCATTTAAATTGGGGAAGAGTTCCCGAAAACATTGTCTCAGACAAACAGTTGAGAGTCACGTCTATTCCAACAAAAATAATAAAACAATAATATATTATGATTAATTATGTTTATATAAAAGCTGGTGCAGGGAGGATTGGAAACACGTCCTTTCCAACCATCCGATAAAAGTGGCTCATTCTACTGAGCTACTAGATTTTGTGTTGATCGGAATCAAATGCATTCCGACAGCATAAATAACAAAACTGTGTAATCTTAAGTTTTGGAACAGGACAGGATTGGGAATACGTTCTTTCTAACCTCCCAATAAAAGTGCCTAATAACTCTGAGATCCGAGTAAATGTGTTGATCGGAATCTATTGCATTCCGACAATATAAATAATTAAACTATGTATTCATAAGTCTTGGAGTAGGGCAGGATTGCGAACACGTTCTTTCGAACCTCCCAATAGGTCAATACCAAAAATGTGTCGATAGCCGTCAATAGTTATCGAAAACGGCGATGGCAATACCGAATTTAACACATCGTCACTGAAAGACAATGACAATAAAAGCGGATTCATTGGTGCCGTTTGTCATATCGCTGTAGTCGTATCCCTAACGTAACCCTATACGCACATTGTTATCGAATAATGGTGCCTTAACCTAAAAATCGTGAAAATTTTATAAAAATGAAGAAAACGCAAAAAATTACAAACATATTCCACAAAAAATAAGTCTCCTAGTCATAACGTATCCAAAACAATGAATAAAATCTACAAAAAGTTATAAAATTCACCAACCCAAATATTTTGTATATATATATTTTCATGAAGGAAAATCGACACTGATGATTCCCATAATGTTGATCGAATCAGCTGTTATAAGGTTGCCTATACGGCTACCGATAACGTATGTCGTATCGCTGTAGTCGTATCTCTAACGTAGTCAGCTGTTTATCGTTACGACGGTAAACCAAAAACCAATTGGTTGGCTACGATACGGTTACGACCTTAGCGGCACCAATAATCGATTGCATTGATTCCCATAAGTTTGGTCGAATTAGCTGTTATAAGGTTACCGATATAGCACCAATGTCTGCAGCTTAAGGGTGATTGATTCAACTGTCAATAAGGCTAGAAGTGTTTTGGCATTCGTAAAGTGATGGTAAAAAGAATTTAGCGATCCTTATGCAACGATAACCCTTTTTACAACATTTGTTAGACCGATAATAGAATATTGATCGATAGTCTAGAATCCGCGTTATCAAGTTTATGCAGATTGGTTAGAAAGAAATCAAAACAGTTTTCACTCTTTACCTTAAGATATTTTAAATGGGATTCCTTGTGTAATCTACTTTCTTATACTAATCGGCTGAAACTTATTAATCTTCATAGGCTTGCCATTCATAGAGAGGTGCTTTGTAGAGGTTTATGCCGATCACTTTATCGGCGGCGGCGGCGGCGTAGGCTCTATTATATACCGGCGGCGGCGGCGTGGGCGGCGCGCCGGCATACGCCGGTGTTCTGACTTTAAAAAGCTTGATTTTTCAATTTAAAAAAATAATATTTAGGAAAGGTTTTGGGTAAAAGTCTAGTTGAGGGGTCGACTGCTAATATGCTACCAGAAATATCGAGAGGGGTGTCAAAAGACGCGTATTGACCTCGGCAATAATAATCCGAAGGCGGAAAAGAAAAATTATATCTCTGTTCGGAGATATTTGCATTTGAAGTTGGCGATTTTCATGTGGTTGTTGTAATGTTGTGGTAACCACAAAAAAAATTGTGAACAGAAGTGTTTTGCGCGGATATAGTTTTGGTCTCCAAACCGGTGTTGGATTCACCCAGGGTAATTTTTTATAAGCGCGGCCGAAGGGCCGAAGGTGTTCTGCACAAAAATACTATGGATCCCACCCCCGGTTTCGGAGGGACCCGCGGGTCATTTGTCGGTTTTTCGTTAATATCTTTTGAACGAGTCGTTTAACACCTCTCTCGATATTTTTGGCTCCGAAGACTTTCTAATGGAACGTTAGTGAGTGTTTATTCGGCCAAGGATGCCGTCCTCCAAATCATAAGCAGTCTAAGTGGATGTCATTGCGTAACTCATGGGTGAAAATCGCGAAGGACAAAGCCTCACCTGGTATATATATGTGCCTACGTATTCACATTTGTAAAAGAAGCCGTAACGTTTAGGTGATATTTAAACTTGGTTGATACTATAATCAATGTGATTCACTCTAAGGGACTAGTTTTAGCTAGGGCCGCCAATTTTAGGAAATGTCAAACCGGGAGACTTGGGTGTTGAAGGATGAAGTGTGAAGATCAAAATTAACATTTCAGAAGCTATTGTATAGTTTCGCATATAAACAAAATATGCTTGAATGCAAGCCCAAGTATTTTTCAAACCCTTCTCATACGTATATATATCCTCAACTTAAGTATGAGGTAAGAAACATTTCAAATTTCAAAGGAGTGTTTATGCCCCTAGAACCTACTAAAGGATTTTGCATCACTGATTTCGCTTATTCTTTCAGCCAATCGCAATATAAAATTCTTTAAAAAATTGGCTCCTTTTTTGGGTAACTTGCTTTTTTTTAACAACTTGAGGACAATTTGAAAATATGTTCGCCTTGGGTCATTTTATTTGAATTCATTGTTCATTATTAATTTTATTGAAAAAAATATGCAAAGTGAGCATATAAATTTATTATATAACTTTTCTTTTAGTGTTTTGTTTTAATAACTTGGTGAATTGGGTGATGCAAAGCCCGTGTTAAGCTGACATCGAAACGTCTGTTTTTTTTTTTTTTTGAATAACTTATGAACAGTTAGAAAGAGTTAAATTTCGCAATTAGTTTTTATAACTGGCAGTGATGCGCATCCGTTGATAGTACTTTTGACCATATCCGACCAATGTTCTATCTCTAGTGCTTTGATAGTTAGGACAAAACAAAATATTTTTTTTTATTATCTCAATAATTATCAATCTGATGAGTTTTCTTTACAAACTATTCGCTATTTAAAAACTATTTGTATGTCACTAGTACTTAATCCAACCTTATTAGTGTATGACTTAGCTGAGCAGTTTTAGATCTCGACGCTAAACAAATCCCTGCCTTTCAAAGACTCGGCAAACAAAAATGCGCGCAGTCTGCGAATGTGCTTCTCGTGTCGGTTAGGCGGGCTTTGGAGGGTTAAAACCGTTGGGAATTCGTTATTAAATAGAACATGCAGCAAAAAATAAGCACGTGATGATTTGTATTACTGTTATCTCCCTGAAGGGAAGTTAGTAACTAGTGATACAAATTTCTGGTTCGGAAGTAGAACTAAAGTGCCAAAAAGTACTAGTTCATTAGTAGCTAGATTTTTTCCTGTTATAAAATCGACAGTTTGGATTTTTATATGTATATCATATTTCACATATTTGTATTTGAGAAAAAGGCCAACAACACGAAAACTGCTACCAGCTTTGAGAAGCTTCGACTATAAGTTTACCTTTCTTCCCCACAGTTTGCCACCAGTTCGGAGCTTTCGAAAAAGGGAATAAGGAGCAACATGTAGAGTTTTGGTCCGGTTCGGAGCCAACGAAATAGTGCCAAGAAAAGAACTAGGTCTTAGCTGTGAATTTTTACACTAGTAGTGCCAATAAAAAACTAGTTCTAAAGTGGCAATTTGTATCTAGCTCGGAACTAGTGAAATGATAATGAGCGGGGACAGTTTCCACCGCCTAAGACAGCATGTAAAAGAGATAGATAGATGAATTCACTAGAAGCGCACTATTCTCCATTCACAACGCCCGGTGTTCCAGTAACTGCCCGACACGTATCATATCCAGCACAAATCATTGTTAATGTTAAAGTTCTCTTTGCCAACTTATACTTACGAACACAAACCGCCGTTGCTACTATAGGCTGGAGAGCAGTTCGAGGAAAGTGCAAAGTGTCAAATACACTTACCCGAATTTCTTTGCCTGCCTATAATTTAGCAGTGCAAATATCAGTTGGGTTTACTGTAAGACTCGGTTTAAAGGGACCATCCACTCGAATGCCAGCCCGATTAGACATTTGTCGGAACCGGTCGGATCAGACCATTACAGCATATATCCCCCATACAACCGATTTTTCAGAAAAGAGAATTTTTGCCATATCGTCCTCAATTTATCAAATTGAAGCATCAAATTTCACCATATGCTTTCGTATATTGCACATAATAATATGTCTGAAAAAAATGGAGGAGATCGGTCGTATATATAGCTTATATCAATACAACCGATTGTTCACATTAGAACTTTTCGTAATTACTGCCCCATTTTAACAGCTAGAAGCTTTAAATTTCACCAAATGATTACGTATATAGCATATATTGTTGTCTGAAAAAATCATAGAGATCGGTATATATAGTATATACCACATATAAACTGTAATGTCTGCCCGCTTTTTAGGAAGCGAAGTTTGCGCTTATATTTCCTTGGAGGTATGTTAGGTTAGGCTGAAATGGCCGGTCCGTGAGGACTTCACATAGACTGACTGAGTCCGTAGTGTTAGCAGAAGTTTGTTTTAAGGACCAAACTGAAAAACCCTATCAAAAACCAGGACCTATGTTATAAAATAACTCCGTCCTCTTGGCAAATACTAGAAGCTTCCTAGGACTTAAGCCACTTGCTGCTTCTAGATCTGACAGCTGTATCACTCCTAATAGCTGGAGTCTTAGCCTGTCAAGTGCAGGGCACGAGCATAGAACGTGATCGATCGTTTCCTCCTCCAACCCGCACTTCCACCATCTGCTATCACTGACCAAGCCTAATTTAAAGGCATGTGACGCCAGAAGGCAGTGTCCAGTCAGAATACCCGTCATGAGTCTACAGTCCTCTCTTTTTAATGATAGAAGCAACTTTTTTAGTGTAAGGTTGTAAGACCTACACATAATCTTCGACACTTTACAGCCCCGCGCTTGAACCCACGCCTTTCCTGCTTGGTCGATCATGTGCACCTCTCGCCTTCGCTTAATCTCGCCCAGTCTAATTGGGACATCTACGGAGCAAGCTTGAAGGGATGCGCCCTTTTTAGCTAGTTCATCCGCTTTTTCATTCCCATCTATTCCCATGCTGTGCTATGCGAGATTATTGCCTTAATCGCTGCTTGACTGTCAATATAAAAGTTTACGCGGTTGCAGCTTAAGCTATTCTCTTCCAATGTTTCTACAGCTTTGGTTTCGGCTAACATTTCCACGTGGAAAACGCTACAGTAATCCGGCAGCCTGTAGGATCTGCTTATTTCCCGATCAGCACAGTATACCACAGACCCTACTCCTTCCACTACTTTGGAACCATCTGTGCACAAATGTATCGCCTCGTCCGCCATTTGCGCACCCTTGCGCCAACCGTCCACCTCTATTGTGGCCTTAAGATGCCCCTCCAAGCGCAGATAGGGAATCAGGTAGTCTGTTCGTCTTGTGATTGATGACGCTATACTACTATGGCAAAATGGTCTGCGCTCAGGCTGCCCCGAGGCACCGAGCCTGGTTGCAGTTGTTAATGCTATGTTCTTTGCTACCAGATCTTCAGGTGGAATGTGCAGAATGGCATACAGTGCAGCCGTCGGGGTTGGTTTCAGGGCTCCCGTAATGCTAAGCATCGATAGTCTGCATACCCCCTCTAATTTTTTGAGGTACGTTGTTTTTTGTGTGGCTTTCTACCAAACAAGAACACCATAGTATAGAATAGGACTTACAATCGCTGTAAAAACCCAATGAGAAAGAGAGGGCGATAGGCCCCACGTACACCCCAGCATTCTTTTACATGCATAAAGTGCCGTTGAGGCCTTCTTCACCCTCTCCTCCAAGTTGAGCTTCCATGACAGCTTACTGTCTAGGATGATGCCTAGATATTTTGTACAAGGTTTCTCCTGTAAGGTCACCCCTCCTAACTTAGGCCTGGTCCAATTTGGGACCTTGTGCCTCTTTGCATACAAGGCCATATCCGCCTTCTCCGCATTGACTTTCAACCCGACATTAAATGCCCAGGTATGAATATCCCGAAGCGCGCGATCCATCAAAGAACTAATCGTTGGAAGGCACTTTCCTCTTATGACAATTGCAACGTCATCTGCGTAAGCCGTAAGTTTTACGGGTCCCTCATCGAATCGCCTGAGCAGTTGGTTGATAACTAGCGTCCACAGCAGAGTTGATAGCACCCCTCCCTGCGGCGTACTCCTGTCCACTGATTTCGTGGCCTCGTACAATCCCCATTGTGATGTAATTTTCCTGCAATTTAACATGCAGCCGTTCCATCTGGTTAAGGCTGGATGTACTTTAATGTAATAAAGACCATCCATAATCGCCCATTTAAAAACATTATTGAAAGCCCCGACAATGTCCAAGAAGACTTCTAGAGCATATTCCTTATATTCCAGGGATTTCTCTATGCTTATTACCACCCTGTGAAATGCGGTGTCTACCGACTTGCCTTTGGTGTACGCATGCTGTGTTGTGGAGAGCTGCGTTTCATCCACGTTGGACTTTATGTACACATCTATCAGCCTCTCAAAGGTCTTGAGCAGAAATGATGTTAAGCTAATTGGTCTATATTCTTTGGGATACACGTGACCGATCTTCCCCGCCTTTGGTAGGAAAGCTACACGAGCAGTTCTCCAAGAGTGCGGTACATGATTCAGCCTTATGCACCCATCGAATATTATTTTATGCCATTCCACGACCGCCATACTTGAAACTTGTAGCATGGCCGGGAATATACCATCTGGGCCCGGCGATTTAAACTTAGAAAACGACTTCACTGCCCATTCGATCTTGGTACCGGTCAGCTAGCCCAGTACTACCCGCTCCGTGATTGAAGTGTGAGTGATGTCTGCTGGCTCTTCTAAACCATCGCCCAATGGGAAATGTGTGTCGAAAAGCGCCTCAAGGGATTCCTCACTATTACGTAACCATGCCATGTTCTCTTTCTTTACTAGTCCCTGGACTATGTTTCCCCTTTCTAGGACTTTTTTCAACCGTGCTGTTTCGCTGGAGCACTCTATGTCCGTACAGAAACTTTTCCATAAAATTCTCTTCGCCCTGGAAATTTCAACCTTGTAGATCCTCAGTAGATCCCTGCACTCGTCCCGACTCGCTTCGCTTTCCGCGGTCTTTGAGAGCTTAAACATTTCTTTTACCTGTCTTCATAGAAGACTCAGCTCATTGCTCCACCATGACGGCTTTCCTTTTCCTCTAAATCTTCTTTCTGCAGGCTTTGTTATACGCAGTCATAAGCGTCTTTGTTAGGAATTCATTCGACTCCCCCAGTTCCTCCACATTGGCAATCTCTTTGGGTTGTCCCAGTTTTGTTTCTACCTGTTTCTGAAATTTAGTCCAGTTCGTTGCCCTAGGGTTTCTAAAGGTTCCTCCCTTCTATACCCTCTTTAGGGGGATGCTGAAGCTGATATATCAAGAACCATCCATTCATACCTTGATATATTACGCTCGGAGCTCTATGTAATATCCAGAACATTGCTGGATGTTGGACCAATGTATGTAGGGACATTTCCCCTATTTGCTATCTGCAAATTGGTTTGCTGGATGTAACAAAATAGAGATTCGCCTCGCTCGTTCGTATCTGCCCCTCCCCACGCATTGTGGTGCGCATTTGCATGTGCGCCTATGACCAATCACCCTTTGCGCCCTTCCTCCTGCACTAGCCTTTTGCACTCCATCGGTGGAATCTCCGCATATGGGCCATGTAGCAGGATGCCAGGATAAAAAGCTGTTTATTCTTTTGCTCAACGGCCACCACTACGAGGTCCTCAGTAGTGTAATTAGGCAGCATACGTATATGAATGCAGCTGTTTCTTTACCATTACTGCAGCTCGCACCCGTCCTGCCGTTGGCGCCTAGTAAATGCCAAACCCGCGCGCGCTAAGAGTCCAAAACCTTTCCTCCCGATAACAGCCACGGCTCCTGGATCAGCGCCACGTCACACGAACCCTCCTCAGGGGTTGGGGGAGTTCGCTCGACGCCACTTTACTGTATTGGAGGTTTATCTGTAGGTCTCGCAGCACCATTGGGCTGTTTGTCCCCCTCAAGCACTTTCGTCGTGACGTCGTCGTCCTCCCCTTGCCGTTTTGGTTTAGAGTATTCGAGGTCCCCTTCAGCCTCTCGTAACTGTTGTGCCGGGTGTCCTCTGTGCGAGTCACAGCACCATTTGGCGGTTTGTCCTCTTCTAACACCTTCGTGGTGACGTCGGCTACCCCCCAATCCTGTGTCGGTATGATCGGATTCTGATTCTGCAGAAGTCGCAGTGTATCCTCCGACTTCATCACGCATGGTATCCATACCTTAACTTTTTGTACCGTGGGGATTTGCGCTTTATCCACCACCTCAAACCGCGCGTTCGTGCCTTGCCTTTGGAAGTTTGGAACCACTTTGTCCAGCCACCGCCACCTCGCGATGTTGTCGCACGCTATCATATTCACACCATTATACCATCCCCCCGAATCAAAGGTTGGAAGGGACTTACTTGGTTGTTCCCGCATCATCTTAAGCATTAAGATAATAATAAGGACTGCTACGATCAGTCAGCGCCACAGTCAGTGACCACATTACTCATCTTCTCGGGAAAAGTCGGAGTTTTAGTGTTATCTTCCTTTGGTACCTCCGAGAAACCCGGATTCTTAGCGTTAACTCCCTTTAGCACCTCCGTAGTTGGAACTTCCCTCTGACTCGCAGCTTTCAAGGTATTTGCTACCTCGCTATTGGGGCCCATCTGTATTACAGCTTTGGGCCTATTTGTCTTATCTATGCGACTGGGACTGGGTCCTTTCTGCCTCTTGAAGGCAGGCTTGTCCCCTTCCGCCGAAGGTTGCCCCTTCATTCTGCCATTCGACGCTCCTGCCTCCACGAACCGGTTATGGAACAGAGGGTTTCTCGTAGCAAACCTTTCTAAATGCCCTCGACCTACTTCTACCGCCTCATGGGCCCATTCTAAGCTTTCGATCTCCACTTCTTTTGGGTCGACCGCTGCTCTCAAGCGTTGTACAATTCTTAGTGCTGCTCGGTACTGCAAGAGAGAGCTCTTTTACTTCCTCTGCTCCGTACCCTTCTCCACTCTTCTACTCCGTTTTCATTTGTGTGCTTCTCTAACACGGGGTTCATTGAATCAGCACTACTCTCGCTCCCCGAGTCCGACGCATCGATTAATGCGTATTTGTCGTCCTTGGCTTGCGACTCAGTCCTCCTCTTATCATCATCCTTATTACAATTAGGTAATGAGTCGTTCATCTTGGTCGTACGACCACCTGCCCGACAAGGCGGGCTCAGCGGTCCAGTATAAAATACGGGAAAAGAACCGTCAGCCACAGCAGCGCCCCTTACTGTGGTAAGGCTATCAATACTTCCCCAGGTGGCCAGGTATCGGGAAGGCTCCGTTCGAATACAGCCGAATTTATCCACTGGCTGTAAATCGTCCAATAGTCACGGTCCGCATAACACCCTGGATTAGGGGGCTGGCAGTTCTTGGTCACCGATATCCCACCGCCCGCCTATGAGGCGAAACGGCGTAGATGTCAGTCCTAAACAGCTCCGCCTCATTGTCGGGCGCTATGGAGTTCGGCTAAGTCCTCATACCAACGACAAGGTGCCTAACCTAGTGAGGGTTCCTTGGAGGTAAAACGCGCCAAATGTTTTTTTAATAGTGGCACCGCTTTCCGAGAGTTTTCTAAAAAGCCCGACCAGTGCGACATCCAGCGAAAACTATTTCCAAAGTAAACTCCTATTTTGGTAAAATATCGCCTCTTTAAAGACCCTGGAAAACTTGCCATACTCATAACGGCCAATTCGTAACCATATTTTCACTTAATCATAGATAAATTTATATTGGCTCAACGGCACTCTATTCATGTAAAAGAATGCTGGGGTGTACGTGGTGCTTATCGCCCTCTCTTTCTCATTGGGTTTTTACAGCGATCGTAAGCCCTATTCTATACTATGGAGTTCTTGTTTGGTGGAAATGCACACAAAAACCAACATACCTCAAAAAATTAGAAGGGGTATGCAGACTATCGATGCTTAGCTTTACGGGAGCCCTGAAGACAACCCCGACGGCTGCACTGTATGCCATTCTGCACATTGTACCTGTAGACCTGGTAGCAAAGAACAAAACATCAACAACCGCAACCAGGCTCGGTGCCTCGGGGCAGCTTGAGCGCCGACCATATGGCCATAGTAGTATAGCGTCATCAATCACAAGACGAACAGGCTACCTGATTCCCTATATGCGCTTCGAGGGAGATTTTAAGGCCACAATAGAAGTGGACGGTTGGCGCAAGGGTGCACAAATGCCGGACGAGGCGATACATGTGTACACAGATGGTTGCAAAGTAGTGGAAGGAGTAGGGTCTGCGGTATACTGTGCTGATCCGGAAATAAACCTAAAAAATGTCATAACTTCATAAAATAGAAAAAACGAAAAATTTCAAAACAAAAAATACAATCCCCAAAATCTGAATAAATTCGCCAACACAAAAGTGTATAGATTATGAATATGTCGGAAAACCAAAAACTAATTGGTGGGCTTTGGTGTCGTTATACTTACTTACTTATTAGATTGACTTCCATAGAATTCGTTTGAGCAGCTGTTTTACACGGAGTTTGTCAGGGAATGATCACCGCAATTTCGTTTTCATCTGATGATCTATTCATACACGAGGGAACTTTAAAGTTGTGATCAAAGTTTGCTCTCACAACTTAATTCATTTACATGCGTCACACTTTCATTGCATACAATAAAAATTATTTATTTACAGACAATTATAACTCTTTATTGATACATGTTACAAGGAAAATATATCATCATTTCGACTGCTGAGCGGAATATCACCATATTTCAACTGCTGTTTCGAAAACGCCTAATCTCAAAATGCTTCGAAATTCGGCGCTCAGTCGTGTTAGGGTGATATTCCAATCAACAGTCAATGTAAAATAACAGCGCTCAGTTACATTTTGGATATTATGAATTCTTTAACGCTTGGATTTGTTACATCTATATATATATCCGGAGAACCGTACTTGAAACCTTGTGCGACCACACAAAGTCGATTATTGAAGACGCCTCCTGCTCCAGTAGCTCCAAACGACAAACATTCTTCAGCAGACAAGGTTGTTCCTGCATATTGATATATTTCCACCCAATGAGTTCGGAGAATAGGATGAGGATCTACGCTGCTTCTAGATGATGAACCCCATCCACTAATCTGAAGAAATTTTCTCCGTGGTGTTTGATCCTGGCAAAGTTCTATTATCTTTGCTCTAGCATTGTCTTCAAAGGATGGAGTCACTTTAACCACTGCTATATCCACAGAAGGATGAGCATGTATTTCCTCCACACAGTGTTGGAGCGCTACATGTGATTTCAAATTGGTTATACCGGCTAGTACGATGATATCCTCAGGATTATACCTTACGCAATGCGCTACTGTAACTACCGATTTAATACTGATTATGGACCCAACGCAGTTATAGGTACTTCCTTTGAATATTGCCACTGTATGTAGGCTGTCCCTTATATCTATCTCCATGCCATGTATCATGCGATATTCCGCATTCGTATAGCTTAAAATGCAGCAAAGCAGATTAAACAGCACCACAAATTTATTTCGTAGATTCATTATATTTTAAAACCTTTTCTACCACTTTTTAACTATAAAGTACACCGAGTTTATTTTGAGACGGAGACGTGTAAAGAGAGATTCCAGGAATTTGAAATAACAAAAATACATCTAAATTTAAATTAAAGCTACTCAAGGTCAATCTTGATATACTCAGGGTTCTTTGCACACAGACTGTATTAACTTTGGTAGCAGCGTTGACAGATTGACGACGCCGTAGTCATTTTGACGATTTTCAACTAGAATGACGCTTGGACGGATTTGTAATGAAAAATGACGATTTAAGCCTGCCTTCTATGTAAGATTTATTTTAAATATTCAAACACCAAGAAATTACATATATTTAAAATTGAAATACAAGCTTTATTGAACATTGTATACCTTATACTAAAAATATGCTAACTTTTGCTGCAGACGGAGCTAATAACATGACCAGCTCGAAGCATTCGGTCGCCCGAATTTTGAAAAATAAATTCCTAACTTAATTACTTTTAAATGTATATGTCATTCTTTGGCGCTTTGCTATTCGTATGCCTGCTTAATGCTACCCAGCAGTGTAGAAACATTGGTGCGCAATGTATATAATAACGTTTCCAATAGTTCGCAGAGAATTACCTACTCAATTGAAAAATATAATTGCGCTATTGGAATTGCAGCCAAAAAAGATGCTACATCCATGCCAAACTCAGAGCCATTAAAAATATTTTTTAACTTCGCTGTTAATGTTGCCAAAATAGACAGTGCAAAATTGTTGTGAACAGAGTCTTAGCTATTATATGTACAATACTTCTTACTTCCACCAGCTGTCGAAATGTATGCCACCTATCTTTTTGTTTTTACTTCTTCTGGGATATAATAAAACCTTTCTTCCGTTTTTGGACTTGAAGATCTCGCACGCCTTTTTATTTCAACAAAAAACCATTATTGATTACTTGGATGATATGAATGAAATTTATATCTCCTTCATGAAGTATATCCTTCAAAATATTAATAAAGTTAATAAAATTTGCCAGAGTGAGGGACTTCAAGTACATAATATGTATTCAAATATATAAAGACTTTTTTTGATTTTAACAATGTTGTTCTACAAAACTTAAGTTTCATGGATCCCAAAAAAGTTGCTGGAAAAAAATTGATTCTTTGCATATGGTCTTGCCACGTTTTTCGCACACAATCGATCAGAAAATTGTGCAGGATATTGATAGCGAGTATAGGAAATTATAGTTTTTAGAATTTAATTTATGTGCATTCGTTGCAGATCTAATGTGCTTGCCACACTCTTCAGCGAATGTAGAACGATTTTTTTCTAAAATAAATTTAAACAAAACAAAAACTCGAAACCATTTGGAAACTGATACATTAAAAGGAATATTGCTAACCCAAATTTAAAATTGAATAACTTTTCCTGTCATAATATTGAACCGCAAATAAATATGCTAAAAAAATGAACACGAAAATGTATAACTAAGAAACTAAAATGATATGAGAGTTTATGCGAGGTTCAATTTGAGCTCAAAAAAAACAAAAGCAAAATAATTGTGAAAACAACTACCTTTTGTATGTAATACAAAATTTATCTTTTAAGACGTTTTTGTTATTTATAAAAGAAAACGAAATTAATTAAAAATGATTTTATATGTTGTACTAGCAGATCCGGCAGACGTTGTTCTGCCCTAAATTTGGCCTATCTGGATACATTTTAATAAGATTTTTCCGTCTAACTCTGCCCTAACCCTCTACACTTTTTCCTAATCTTTTTATTCACTCCTCCCTCTGTCTTTTTCGCTTCATCTCCATCTTCGTCTCATTCTATCTCTTTCTCGGTCTCCTTCTCTCTTTTCTCTTCTCTCAAGTTTTTCTCCTTCTTCTTCATCTCTTATTGCCAGTCCCAGAGGGTGGTATGTATTTTGTTCAACTCCCATTCCGAGTCTCAGTCCCAGTTCCACTCCGAGTCTCAGTCTCAGTCCCAGTCCCAGTCCTAATCCCAGTCCCAGTCCGTCTCTGGTATACCTCCCGGAAAAAAGCATCGTAAATACTAATATAGGCAAATTTATATACGAAATTTCAGGCAAATCAAATAGGACGTATGTAAATAGGTATGTGGGTATTATTAATTCTTGTCTTTATTTTGGCTTCGCATGCATATTTATCAGTTTTGCCAGGTTGATGCGACTAAATCGGATATCATAACGAGTTTTAGAGCTCTCAGCAACAGCTTTCATTTGATATCCATAATACACACATATCCATTTTGTATAAACACATTCTAGGGGTACCCGGGTCCACGTTCTATGCTATATCTCGAGACCCTAGCCCCCAGTTGTATGAAAATTATCCTGTACTATAGCACTCATATACAGCTTTCATTTGATATCCATACTGTATAAACACATTCTAGGGGTACCCGGGTCCACGTTTGGGCTATATCTCGAGACCCTAGCCTCCCAGTTGTCTGAAAATTATCCTATACTATAGAACTCATCAACAGTTTTCATTTGATATCCATATTGTATAAACACATTCTAGGGGTACCCGGGTCCACGTTTTGGGCTATATCTTGAGACCCTAGCGTCCCAGTTGTATGAAAATTATCCTGTACTATAGCACTCATCAACAGCTTTCATTTGATATCCATATTCTATAAACACATTCTAGGGGTACCCGGGTCCACGTTTTGGGCTATATCTCGAGACCCTAGCCTCCCAGTTGTATGAAAATTATCCTGTACTATAGCATTCATCAACAGTTTTCATTTTATATCCATATTGTATAAACATATTCTAGGGGTACCCGGGTCCACGTTTTGGGATATATCTCGAGACCCTAGCCTCCCAGTTGTATGAAAATGATCCTGTACTATAGCACTCATCAACAGCTTTCATTTGATATCCATATTGAATAAACACATTCTAGGGGTACCCGGGTCCACGTTTTGGGCTATATCTCGAGACCCTAGCCTACCAGTTGTATGAAAATTATCCTGTACTGAATCACTCATCAACAGCTTTCATTTGATATCCATATTGTATAAACATATTCTAGGGGTACCAGGGTCCACGTTTTGATCTCAAGACCCTAGGCACGTAGCGAAAAAAAAGGTAGACTTTGGCCGATTCTCAGACCTACCCAATATGCTCACTATATGCTCATGAGAATCGGTTCAGCCGTTTCGGAGGAGTTAAGCCTCTAAAACCGTGACAGAAGAATTTTATATATTAGATGTGGCAACAAAAAATAACAAAGGCAATTTTCAGAAAAGCGCTTTTAAAGTTAATATTGTTGAATGAAATCCGGCGATCTCATTTTGATTTCCGACGAATACAATCGTACGTCCCCTGGTAATAACCCAACTTCGTCCTAACTCAACTTTGGTTGTTACTGGTTGTTGCCATAGATATGACGATTTTTGTCGTTTTTTTGGGCGGCATCTGACGACTCGGAAAAAAAAATATATGGCAACGCTGTTTGGTAGCATAACGGGCTTAAACGAATTGAGATAAATATAGACTTCCATACATCAAAATGCTGAGGATGAAAAAAGGGATTGATTTAGCCATTTCAGTTCATCCTTCCGTCTCTCTGTCGGTGCACACGATAACTTGAGTAAATATTGAGAATAAAATATTGACATTTGGTATAAGGATTTCTTGGCGCTCATTTCACATCGCTATTAAAAATAAGGGCAATCGGATGGTAACCACGCCAACTTCTTATATATTTAACGTTTTGGAAAACACATTAAAACTGATTATTGGAATGATATTAAGACTCTTGAATTTTTTTTGAAAATGGGCGTGGCACCGCCCGTGGACGAATAAAATAAGTTATATCTTTGCAAAAAGAGCTTTATATCAATGGTGTTAGTTTTCCAAGTAAAATTATAACGAGAAAAATGAAAACATTTTAGTTTTTGAAAATGTTCGTGGCGGGAGCCATATAACTCGAAGAAAAATTAAAGGATCGTAATAACATTGTGTACTTATGATTTCTTTATAGCAGGAAATATTTCTACAACAAATGGATACGCCCACTTTAATATAAAATATGTTTAAAAGGGTCGTAGACTATAATAATAAGCTATATCTTAGCGATAAAATAGTTTTGTATCAATGATATTTCACTTATCAAGTTTTATTGTACGAGGAAATTAAGAGAATTTTTTTAGCTGGCGGTGCCACGCCCCTATTCCGATCAAACATTACAAAATATTTCTAGATCTACGCTGAGTATATAATATTCGGCTACTTCCAAACTTAGACATCCTTACTTGTTTTTTGTTTGTTTTAATTAGCTGAACAAACATATTTTGCTCTATCAAAATAACAAATCAACCGTATTTATTGATATTCTAGCAAATGAAATGACGCACTTTGCTATACATTTTCAAAACAACATTTCTTTGCAATTGTTTGTTTATTTATACGTGGACGAATCCCAAATAAGGTCGATAACGTACCGAAAATCAAAAGTGGTCAGAATTTATTTCTATCACTTGGGATTACAGGTCAAATACGATGTGGAAATCAAATAGTTTATTCTTTCCCCTCATCCTGGACAGAGAAACATAATTTCAAAGAAAGGCTTCATTGGTTTTGCAAATTTGGATGTTTTACTAAAAAAATATAACGCCCTTTCTTTATATTGTTGCGCTGTTTTTTTACCATAAAAAAACTTTAGAAGAAGGCTTTATAAATTGATCCTGCCCCTATCCTTATTATTTTCCTAGTAAGCAAACGTCGACTCGAATTTAGAAAAGCTTTCAGATGTTAAATAGCTCTGTTTACTAAAATTCTTCCGGGAAGTTCGGGTAACATTTATATTGGTGTCTAATAGCGTTTTATTTTCTGAAATAAATTGTTGCCTAAGTAAATAATAATAAATAAATATAAATGTAAAACGCGATAAGAGATCTAAGGCCGACCTTCTCTTCCAATTTGCGTCATGCTGCTCTTGATTTTCCCTGCAAATTGGCCAGACGGGACCTACATGTTTTATGCCGACTCCGAACGGCATCTGCAAGGCAAATGAGTTTTCACTGAGAGCTTTTCATCGCAGAAATACACCCGGAGCACTTGTCAAACACTGGCGAGGGGCGACCCCGCTTAGAAAAAATTTCTTCTAATTGAAACCCCTTATTTCTAAAATTTTGATGTTGCTTTGCCCGGGGTGTGAACCCAGGGCATACAGTGTGGTAGGCGGAGCACTCTACCATAACACCACGGTGGCCGCCTAAGTAAATGGTAAAGCCTTAATACAGTTACTCCTATCCCAGCAAATCTTGAACATTTATAGTGCATGCATAGAACATAAAGGGCTACCCCGTGTGTTAGCTGATTTTCACAAACGCACTGTCAATGATAATAAAAATTCATTAGGAATTATTTCCTTCATTTCAATTTGCTTCGACTAAAAATATGTGAAGTTACGAAAATAAATTGTCACGATCAGCTAGTTTAGCAGAGTTGCAATGCCACACCGCCGTTTTATGTAGGGTAAAAGTGTAACGGTTTTGCGTTGCGAGCAGGCAACAATTTTCAAAAAAGAACGAAATACCTCGTCAAGGCGTTATCTGCTTTTTAGAATATAACTTTTGCCAAAAAATAAAACGCTATACAATTTGTCAAGTCCATTGATTGATCCATATATTGGCCTATAACTTTATTTC